>NC_081537.1:24778353-25378353 GCF_030273125.1 Centropristis striata | reverse complement strand
ACTTCAAAAGATCCTGCAGATCGGATGTGCCAGGGCAGGTTATTCCAGAGCCTTGGGGCCGCTGCCACAAAGGCACGGTCCCCTTTGGTTTTTAGTCTGGTTTTAGGGGTGGCCAGTAGCAGCTGACTGGAGGATCTCCGTGTTCTAGCAGGGGCGTGGATTTTAAGGAGCTCGGTCAAATATTGAGGGGCTAGGCCATTAAGAGCTTTAAAAACAAACAATAAAATTTTAAAATCTATTCTAAAAGCAACCGGGAGCCAGTGTAGCGAAGCAAGGACAGGTGTAATGTGGTCACGTTTGCATGTGCCAGTAAGGAGACGGGCAGCTGCATTCTGAACCAGCTGCAGGCGGTGCAACAGTGAGTGGTCCAGGCCAACATACAATGAATTACAGTAATCCAGTCTGGTATTGATAAAAGCATGGATTACTGTCTCCAGATCTCTACGTGGCAGATAGCCTTTTACTTTTGATAAAATCCTTAAATGATAAAAAACTGTTTTTTATGACCGAGCTAACCTGATGATCGAGTTTCAACCTGTCACCTAATATTACCCCAAGATTTTTCACTGAAGAGCGAATGTTGGTCGTAAACGGGCCCAGAAAGCCAGCTGGAAAGTCTGCTGGACCAAAACCGAACATTATAATTTCTGTCTTGCTTTCGTTCAGGTTAAGAAAGTTTGATGTCATCCAGGATTTTACATAATTTAGACAGTGAAGCAATGACTGTACGGGGTTGTTGGGTGTACAACTAAAGGTACATTTGTTTGGAGAAATATTATTCCATTTTCCATGGTTCTCCTAATAATGACTTTGGTTATTATCAAGAAAACAATGGAAAATGTCTAGATATCAGCTCTAAAATTAAACTCTTATCAGATATTTTTGTTGTTATCATTATATTTGTCCAGAAAATGTACTTTAGTTGGACCAGGCATTAAAATAAACAAGAAATTAAAGAAACAATGATCTAATATTTTTTCCATGACTGTAAATATAGCAAACCTGCACAATTTAAATTGCATTGGCAGTGTGGAGCCTTTGGCAAAACAACATGCTTGAAGCCTTGAAGCCCCCGCAGCTGTTAGCTTGTTTACTTAAAGTTTATTTATTCATTTGTTTATTCAAATTGTCCAAATTGCTCCAACTTCAACACTGCACGTCCTTGTGTCCTCAGAGACAAACCTGCAGAGTGTGAAGTGGATCAGATGAACAGTAATGCATACATGTGAAGGACACACACACACACACACACACACACACACACACACAGTTTCTAGCTGTATGAGGTGGAAACGTGGCTGTATCATGTTATTGGACCCCTGATGTGTGTTTCTCTGTGTTGCAGGTGTGTGCCATCATCAGCCTGCTGCCTTCAGGCTCCGTGGCCGATCTGACATGTGAAGCTCTGCTCCTGCTGTCAGGAAATGTCTCATGTAAGTCCACAACAACAGCCACTGTGACAAGCTTTTAAAAGCATCCCGAGTGTTTCGAGTTGCTCGTCATTCAATTGATTTTCAGTCCTTTTCCATTTCATGAGCACCAAACTCTCTTCTTCAATCAAACAACCTTCTGCATGTTGATATTGGCAGGATGTCTTTTCTTATTACCCCATTTCCGTGTAGACCTCATAGATACAGTAATAGTTGGTTATTAAACACTTTAAACCGCAGCACACACCCAGAGAACACACAAACACACACTCAGTTGCACAGGAATGAGCTTCTTGTTTTTTGCCTCGGGGTTTTATTCTCATAAAGATGTTGGGAAGATCTTGAGATAATAATAATAATAATAGTGTGTGCTGTGTTATTAGCCTGTCACATCGCTCTCTGTTGACTTGGCTTGGTTTCCAACTTCTGTACCTTTGTTTTTCTTTTTTAAACACACACCGAAACTTGCGAGTGGAAGCAAAAATCCACGTGCATTTGACTGGCTAACAGACTTCTTTTGCAGCCAGTGGAGTCGCCCCCTGCTGGTCATCAGAGAGAATGCAGGTTTAAGTCGGCTCCACTGTTCGGACCCAGATTTTGCCTCCTGGATCCATTCAGGTTGCTGATATTGGTGGGCGTTTCAGGTTTCAGTCAAATCTGGTCACTTCTGGCTCCCAAAAACTATTATGGCTCAAAGTCATAATTTATTGATGCAATCATCCAACAGAGTAGTAATTTGTGGTGCTAAAACACACAGACAACAGTCATAATTCAAACTTCCTACTTCAAGATGAAACTAATCATTGACAAGATGAAACTAATCATTGACATTTTTCTTTCATTGATCACACCACAGTCCCGTATGAAAACTTTGGGTAAAAAAACAGAGGAAAGCGTCACTTTGTCCCAGCAGAACATCTTCATTTCCGGCTCTTTTTTTAAAATCCAAAGCGTGTAGAGTTATTGCAGACGAGAGAGGCTGACCCCTCGGGGCTCGTCTATATTTGCTGCTGCCGTCCCTTTATTGCTCGGGGAAAGGTCTGTCACCAGTGTTTACCCTTTAATGCTCAACCTTTGTAGCGGCTAAGCTGCATCTAATGAGATTTTCATAGTCGTCTTCTGTAAGCATTGATGGAAGTCTCTCTCTCTCTCTGTGTGGTTTGCAGTACAGTCGCTGGCCTCCTCCTGGAACCAGAGCCTGAGCAACGCCACGAGCCAGTGGAGCGGTGAGTCGACTCGACGTGTGAAACTGATTCCCTGTGAGCTGCTACAAAGCAGATTTGTTGTGGAATACCCCACGAGGGGGAGGAAAGTTTGATCTGAACTCAGATTATAAAGACAAACATCAAAGACTTCAACAATGCTGGAAATAGATTTGGCGACGCGCCACAGGAGATGACGCTCAGGAGTAATCATTAAATCTTTCTGCACACAAACAGCTTATTCAGCTCCGCGATTTATTGCCAAACATCATTGGAGTATTTTCAGAATTTGCACCGCGGCTATATGTGGAGTCCTGAGCCACGCCGGGAATGTCTGACATGTCTATTCTCACTCTTCCAGGCTCAGGTCTCTACTGCGACACCTCCATCGACGGCATCGGCACCTGCTGGCCCCGGAGCAGCGCTGGCCAGATGGTGTCGCGACCCTGTCCGGAGATGTTCTACGGTGTCAGATACAACACCACCAGTAAGTCCTCGCTCGCTGTCAGCTCCTGCCAGCAGAACAAGAAACAATAGATTAAAAGCCAGATTTAATTTGATTTCCTCCTCCCTCCTTCGCTGCCTCGCTCGGCTCCCCCTTGGGCAAATCCTGTTTACGTAATTGTGTACACAGAAATTAGCATGAGCATACAAATCAGCAAGAGACACAGAAGAGTAAAAACAACATGTGTACACAAAGTAGGACTGCAGCAGATAATACAGCATGAAGTTCCAGAATAAAAGACCCCGCTGTGTTGTGTGGGGGCTTAAATAGAGAAAGAAAGACGGGATAATGTGACAAAATGAACTGTAAATCGCTCAGTCTGAGATGCTTAAGCCTGTTAAACCCATCAGATAAATGTATTTACTGCTGTTTATTCTTCATTTTGGCAATCACTTCCCGTCAAAACTGCTGAAACATGATCTGGGTCACTGAATCAAATAATATGAGACGTTTTCTACGTGCAGGGGATATTTTAGAAATCACTTTTTTTTTGAGGCTGTGAAAGAAAGAAAGAAAGTGTTTCTGCTCCGGTGCCGAACTCTTCCTGAACTCTCTCTCTGCAACACAGTTTCTTCTCAGGTCAAACCCTTAAAAGTACAACTGAAATTAAACCGCTGCAGCAAACAGATCTGCTCTGTAAATGACTCGCCTGAAAATAAATCTACTCTCAAAAGGGAGGAATTCATATTTCTTTAGAAACTCAAGCATGGTTAAAAGTTTATTCACTTTGTTCCTCAGTAAAATATCTCAACAGCTGTTTCATGGTTTGGCATAAAAATTGGTACAACCATTTGTGTTCTCCAGAGGATGAATCCTACTGAGTTTCATGATCTTCTGACTTTCGCTCTAGCGCCACCATGAGGTTGATATTTCTGGTTTTAAGTGACATATAACGACAACTCTTAGATGAATTCTCCTGAAATTTGGTGCAACCATTCATATTCCCCTCAGGATGAATTTTAATCATTTTGTTTTAATTTATTGCCATTGTGAGGTCAACATGTTAACCTTCCTCTTGTGTTTGGGTTGGCACCGACAGTTTTCGGTTTGAAATGCATAAAAGTACCACACAACTTTTGCTTATGCATCAAGGCTTTTTAACTTTGTCAGGAATCTCTATTTAAACAAAATAAAACAAAAATAAATACATTTTACTAAATTATAAAATTCCCTGGGGAAAATTATAACATTTGTGTTGTTTCAGTTACAATATAAGATTATAAAACGATATTTACTGAAATATATACGGTTCCAAATTCACCCGTAACACCATAGATGTTACTATGGTTAATATTAAAATAAAACATTAATTTGAGATGTTTTCAAATACCTCTCAGTAATAGTCAGATAAAAAAAAAAAAAACTTTTATTTTATAAATATTCTAAATTCTAAAATGTTTTTTTTATGGGGAATGCTGTCAAAAAGGCCCAGGGACACACACAAAAAATATTAAAACTAATCTTTTTATGGCTACAGAAGCCTAACGAGGTCACACAGAGGTACGAAACAAATTGGAAGATAAATAATTGTTTGAAGGGGATTTTATGGGTCATTAAAGGGTCAAAAACGACCCGTTAACATAAGAGATAGCAACAGAAAGCTAACATAAGAGGAAGGTTAAAGGCATAATTCAGATTTTTTAATTTTAGATTTTTAGAATCTTAGAATAAGATTAATTTTACACTCATCATCAGAAAGCTGTTTAAGTTCACTTTGGGAGCTGAAGAAGTCATGTATCTTCAAAGCCACCAGACTCCATTGACCAAAACAGTGATTTTACCTCACAGGACACAGGACTTTCTGGTTGACTGAACTCAATCGGTGGGTTTGTTTGTATTATTTTGTGACTTTGGTGTTTTGAAAGGTTACTTCAGATCCAGTAAAGTCAAACAATAACATAAATAAACCCACCGATAGAGACAGCAGCAGACCAGGAACTCCTGTGTCCTGTGAGGTAAAATTACTGTTTTTGTCAATGGAGTCTGGTGGTCTTAAAATAGAGAGATAGCTTCAGTTCTGTCAGAAACATAAAGTGGTGAAACTGTTCTAAATATAGCCTGCACTTCAACTGTTTTTTCCTCCCGCCTGCTTCTCCAAGCTGCCATCAACTATAGAAGCCCTCTAAAAAGAATCCAAACAATCCCATTAATGTGTCCAACACTTTGGTTTATGGCCAAATATCTGCAGAACTAACAGCATTCCCATCATCCTCAGCAGTTCTTTTTATTTGTTGCTAATCAGCAGCTGTCAGAACACTCAACACACACATAGGATATTAAGAAAAGTGGGATACAAAAAACAAAAACTGCATTCTAAATGTGCAATAAAACTCATATGTGCAATACAATTAATATGTGCAACTAATCAAATCAAATCAATCAAATCAATTTTATTTATATAGCCCAAAATCAAAAATCACAGATTTGCCTCAAAGGGCATCACAGACTGTACATGGTACGACATCCTCTGTCCTTAGACCCTAATGATCTCGTCAAGTCAAAGTTTATTTAGGATAGAGCACATTTAAAAACAAAAATAACCTCAGTTGACTAAAGTGCTGTACAGAAAATAGTACAATACAATACAATAAAAAACATACACAAATATAGTAATAAATAAAAACATTGAAAACAATAAAATAATACTAAAACAATAAAATAGTAATTAAAAACTCAATTTAAAGACAGAGTTTGAGTTAAAAAGAAAATAAAAGAATAAAAAATATATATTTTTAAACTACCTCATTTATACCATTTGAAGTATTTTCAGTGGTAATTGATCTATTTTTATCTATTTTTTTTATATTTATTTAATGTATCACACGTCCTTGTTTTAGCTCAGTGTTCTACCATATTTTTTAAATGTTTTACTCATAATGCACCTTCAGCAGTGGTTCTTCCAATGTCGTTGTATAGTTGACTATATAATGACAATAAAGGCTATTTATTTAATTGATTTGAGATGTCAGCATGCTTACACACTAAACTAAGATAACATTAGACCTCATAAACATTATGCCTGCCTATTTTAACTGCATTATATTATTATACATTATACCTGGTAAACATTATTACTGCATTATATGATTATACATTATATTATTATACATTATACCTGGTAAACATTTTACTTGCATTATATTATTATACATTCAATTATTATACATATTATTATACATTATACCTGTTAAACATTTTACTTGCAATATATTATTAAACATTAAATTATTATACATTGTATTATTATACGTTTTACCTGGTAAACATTATACCTGCATTATATTATTATACATTATATTATTTTATATCATATTATTATACATTATACCTGGTAAACATGATACCTGCATTATATTATTATACATTATATTATTATACATTATAATATTTTATATTATATTATTTTACATTATACCTGCTAAACATTATACCGGCATTATATTATTTTATACATTATACCTGTTAAACATTATACCTGCTAAACATTATACCTGCATTATATTATTATACATTATATTATTAAACATTAAATTATTATACATTATATTACATCAGCGTTCTGACGTCTCTCATTCAGCCTACAGCGTCGCTGCATCTCAGCAGTGACTCAGACTGCAAAATGAAATGACTGCAGATTAATTTATTTGTCCGTAGGGAAATTTGTGTCGGACATAAAAAGACTGCCACATCTCAATACATACAATTACAGCGCATTAACAGACATAAAGTGCATTCAGATACATGCAGCTCATTTCACTGATGGAGCGATGAAACAGTTTTATACCCATTAAGGCTTTTTTTTCTGTATATAATTGGAACCGTCTACTAATTTTACAAAAGAAACTTCGCTGAGATAACAAATATTTTCAGCTACAACAGCAAGAACTTGCACAGAAACAGCTGCTGCAATTGTTTTCATCAACTGTTAATTGTTTTTGTGGGAAATATATTCATTGTTTTGTCCATAAAATGTCAAGAAATAATACAATACAGTGCTCGTTATAATTTCCTACAGCGCAATATGACGTCTTCAAACAGCCGAAACATTCAGTTCAATGTCATATAAGAAAACAATTATTTGAGGTAATTATGTCTCATTATGTCTCCTGATTGTGGCTCATTTTGACAAAAGATCTCATAATTGCAGAAGATCTTTGATAGTTTCATAATTGGAGCAGCAGCAGCTCGGATCCGTCCTGCTCTCCGTCAAACATCCTGTTGTGTTTTATCTGCTGCTGAACAAACAGAGACTTTAAAGGCTCGGTGTTGACATAATAATGACGCTGCTCCCACATCACTCAGCGACATTAACATCCAGCAGCTAATTAAATCATGTAGCATCGTCACGTCCGCGTCTCCTCAGACTCTCTGACTGATGACCACTTCAACCTTTACTTATTCCATTATCAGGAGAAACAAAACATACACAAGTCATAATCAGAGGTAATGGTTTCTTTTTCTTTCTTTGGTGAATACAAACTGTACAGAAGCTTCAAATCACATTTTCAGAGATTTTTGCTGAAAAAAATATTAATAAATTATCAATACAGCTAGATCAGGGATGGGCAACTGGAGGCCTGGGGGCCGCATACGGCCCGCACCCTCACTTGAAGTGGCCCTCAGTACAACTACATGCATTTGAGCATGAAATCTTAAAAGTGCAGTGTAAAAATGCACAAAATGACTTCTTGCAATTAATGTTGGTCTGCTGTTCTTGCACTGAAAAAATAAATCACAGTAAGTGGTTATTTTTTATTTGCTTCTTTGTATTCCTATTTATACTGTTAAACATGCATTTGAGCATGAAATATGTGAAGTTACTGCACTGTAAACATATTTAAAATTGCAGTTTCATCATATCTGGTTAAGTGCATGGTCCTACATGTGGTAGTGGCCATGAAAAATTGTGGCCCCCTGCAGCATTTAAGTTGTCCATCCCTGAGCTAGATTAATTGTTTTTTCGATTCTGAAATGGTTTGCCTGACTCATTTTCATCTATCTATCTATCTATCTATCTATCTATCTATCTATCTATCTATCTATCTATCCATCTATCTATCTATCTATCTATCTATCTATCTATCTATCTATCTATCTATCTATCTATCTATCTATCTATCTATCTATCTATCTATCTATCTATCTATCTATCTATTTAAAATAGAAAAAAAAATGAAAAAATGATTTATTAAATACTACAACCTAAAAACAACCAAATGGCTGCAGAAAACTACAAATAATATTATCAAGCAATACCTTTAAAACTAGTTTACTGAACCCTAACGAGACGTTTCAGGGCATTTTGTTGCTCTTTTTACACTCTCCTCTCTGTGTCCTTGTATTTCACTGCAACATATAAAATCTAAATAAATCTATAACTCCTGCAGCTCAATCAGAACAACTCAAACATGTCTTTGTGCAGAATAAGACAGTTAGAATGACAGAAAGTTTTTTTTAAGTGAATAAAATGTAATTTATGTATAAACGCTTTTCTAAGAGACCACAAATTTCACAAATTTACTAAAAAAATACATAAAATGACCGAAAAAATAGGTAAAATGAACAAAATAGACTCAAAATGTCAGAGAAAAGGCGTAAATTGACACAAAAAAACCACACAATTACTAAAAAAAAAGGTTACATAAAATGATCAAAGATGTCAAATTACAAAAAAAATTTCTCCACATACTGTACATATTGAAGTGTTGTCATGTTTCCAGACTCTCCTGTCCTCTCCTCTGCTCTGTGTAAACAGCCTCTCCTGTCCTCTCCTCTCTGCTCTGTGTAAACAGCCTCTCCTGTCCTCTCCTCTCTGCTCTGTGTAAACAGCCTCTCCTGTCCTCTCCTCTCTGCTCTGTAAACAGATTTTCAGTGAATATTTGACACGTGACCGTTGGTCTCAGCAGAATCAATCATGTCTTCACAGTGTCTCTGAGGAGCAGAATTTAATGTTTTTAACAGGATCTGGTTAGTGCAAGCACTTTATTTTTAAATGACACATGTAGAATAAAGAGATTCTGACACAAATATCAACATTTTAAGCTTATTTGTCCTGATGGAAACATTCATCACACATAAATTTGTCCAAGGACAGTTGGAAAGTTGAAAATCAAATGATATTTTCAGTTTTTGGTGTAGTTTTGGTGATTTTTTTTAAAAGAAAATAGTGACAAGTGACAGATTAGCACATAATTAAAAATGTTGTCTAATGATCCTTTAAACTCTGCAAAATAAGAAAAAATCATTTATTAGGTTCATGTTTTCGATACAAAATAATGAGTCTTGCAGTAATAAACAACTATAATTCCCATAAAAACAAAATAAAGAGGTCTAAAGTGAAAGTGATATGGATGTGCAGTCTGTGTGTAATTTGTATGATGCTCTGCAGCTCTCTGAAGGTAAAACAAACACGGCACAGTAAACACAATTAAGTACATTTAAGAGATAAAAGCAGAAGTGTTCCCTGGTAATTTGAAATCGTAAAACCCCCACAGGACCCCGAGGAGCCACCGGAGACAGGCAGAGAGAGGAGAGCCGGGCTATAATTCAGTAATTTGACACTGCGAGGTTCATTTCACCTTCAGGATTAACATAATCTCTATTGAAGCGCAGCCTAAAAGCCTGAACACAGACCTCCCACCAGCTGACACCAGCGGAGGTCACAGAGTGAGGAGGGTTCAGCATGAGATGATGATGATGTGTTTACTTTATGAAGATTTAAATGTTAAAATCCTCCATGAAATCATCAACAAATGAAGCTTTAACTTCAAGGTGTATTTATTTTATCATGTTTTTTTTATTATTAATGAATAAATGTTTTGCATTTTCCACAGATGAGGTCAGGAGAGACAAAGAGGAGAACATTTAATGGCTCGTTTCATCAGTTAAATGGTCTATTTTTCTGTGTTTGTGTCGAACAGACAAACACTGCGACCTCACAGCTTCTCCAAGGTTTTATATTCATCTCTGAGTTACTGTGAGTTAAGGGCTCTCAACTTAAACACAGAGTTTTCTTTCATAAGTTTGTCATTATTCTGCAAACGCTGAACAGAAGTCAGAATGATGAGGTGAGACGACACACACACAAACATATTTTTAGGTTTTTATTATAAGTTTTCACTTTTATCCTTACTTTGTTTTCTCTAATTTCATGTTCATTTTAATGCCTGCTACAACTAAAGGTACATTTGTTTGGACAAATATAATGATGACAACAAAAGCTGATATCTAGCCATTTTCCATGGTTTTCTTGATAATGATTTTGGTTATTATGAAGAAAACCATGGAAAATGGCTAGATATCTGCTCTAAAATTAAACTCTTATCAGCTATTTTTGTTGTTATCGTTATATTTTTCCAAACAAATGTACTTTTAGTTGTACCAGGTATTAAAATGAACAAGAAAGCAAGGAGAAAACAAGGATGGTCTAATAATTGTTTACATGACTGTATATCTAAAAGGGGATTTTTGCACAGAATAATGATAATTATAAAGGTCTTTTATGAGCCATATTTTAACCTGTAAAGTAACTCCATCTGTCAGATAAATGTAGTGGAGTATAAAGTACAATATGTGCCTCTGAAATGTATGAAAGTAGCAGAAAATGTAACTAAAATACCATAAAATTACTCTTATGTTACAAGATTTCTATTTAGTTCTCATCTGTGAGCATGATGCTGCAGAACTGTCTGAGCAAGTACAATATTCCCCTCTGAAAATAAAATATGATACAATGAAAATGTTAAAAGTACTTCAAAATTGATAATTATATTTCTGCACCACTGTCTCTTTTTCTCAGCTCATTTCAACACATTCCTGCATCTAAATGAAGCATTTTAATCTCAAACACATGTTGGATACTATCCATTTTCACAGGAAACATTTGAGTTTTTACCATAGTTTAGTTTTAGAGACGGGTGTTTGTGTGGGGGTGCTGAAAAGCATTTCAGTTTAGAAGTGCTTGACGTGCGTCACGGGCCAAAATCATCACCACAGAATGTGAGATTGAGGCTGAGCAGCTCTGTGTACATGCAGCTTCCACCTCATTTCACCAGCAGACACATTACTATTAATTCCTCTGTTTCTATGTGCGGCTGGAGTGAAAAACTGGAACATTTAATCGGTTTTAAAGCAATTATTTCACTCCAGCCCTGTTTTATCAGACACACAGCTCCAAAACCCCAAACTTTAAGTGTTATTCTTCATGATAAAATGTCTTGAACTCATCAAACAGACACAACTCTAACCAAAAATATGAAGGAATATCTGCTCTGAAATTATTTTTTCAGATTGTTCTGCCTTTGGTTTTGTTATTTCACGCTACGATACGGTCCAGTGCAGCTACAAGAGATAAGATAAGATACGATGAGATAAGATTTGACTTTATTTATCCTTTAGTTGTCACTGCAGCTCAAGATACAGACACATAGATATGGAAAAATATATTTAAATAAGACATATACATACATTCTATACATACATTTCTGCTATTTGGCATTTGTTATTTATATATATTCTTTGTGTTTGTTTGTTTGTTTGTTTGTTTTTTCTGAGAGTACTTTGCATTTTACAGATATTGCACATTGGAGAAAATATATTTTGGCATGTTAAAGAGGTTAAATAGGTTGTTGCATGTAATAGATACTTGTATAAGATACAATAAGTTAGATAAGATATTCTTTTATTAGTGCCAAAACAGGGACATTTCCAGTATTACAGCAGCAGATGGATAGCCAAACCAGAAGGTGCATGAATAAAATACATAAATATTAAGAAAAGCTACATAAACCAGACGAAATATAAAAAGTATTATTAACAATTTAAACAGGAGGACATAAGACATTAGGAACAGCATTTACAGTATAGACATAGTACATTTAAGTTAAAATTAAGTTCAGTTATTGTCAGTTTTGGTGTGTAGCAGTGCTGTAAAACCCATTTATAAAACTATTGTATTGTGTGTGTGTGTGTGTGTGTGTGTGTGTGTGTGTGTGTGTGTGTGTGTAGTGTCACCACTCAGCTCTTCCACTGACATTCATCCTACACTCTTTCTGACTCTTTGTGCTGTTAAACCTGAGAGGTTACTTCACATTATTGTGAAAGAAAGCTCTCAGCCTCGTTCAGTGTTCACATCGAGAGTCCTTCACAGAACAGGATGCTGCTCTCAGCTCAGATACATGAATGTGAAACCTTGAAGAAAAGTCTGTGAGGTCTCATTGTTTATCTACCTTTGACAGAAGCAGCAGAAAAATAAACTATTTACCTCAAAAATAAATATTTCTACATATATCAGCCCCACTTACTCATACTGCTACACTTTAATGTACGACTACTAGTCAACTACTACTACTACTACTGCTACTGCTACTGCCACTACTACTACTGCTACTGCTACTACTACTACTACTACTGCCACTACTACTACTACTACTACTGCTACTGCTACTACTACTACTACTACTACTGCTACTACTACTACTACTACTACTACTGCTACAACTGCTACTGCTACTGCTACTGCTACTACTACTACTACTACTGCTACTACTACTACTACTACTACTACTACTACTGCTACTGCTGCTACTACTACTACTACTAATATTACTACTGCTACTACTACTACTACTGCTACTGTAACTACTACTACTACTGCTACTGCTACTACTACTACTACTACTGCTACTGTAACTACTACTACTATTGCTACTGCTACTACTACTACGACTACTACTACTACCACTACTGCTACTACTACTACTACTACTGCTACTACTACTACTACTACTACTACTACTGCTACTGCTGCTACTACTACTACTACTAATATTACTACTGCTACTACTACTACTACTGCTACTGTAACTACTACTACTACTGCTACTGCTACTACTACTACTACTGCTACTATTACTACTACTACTACCACTAATGCTACTACTGCTACTACTGCTGCTACTACTACTACTCCTGCTGCTGCTAGTACTACTACTACCATTATTACTACTTCTACTACTACTACTACTGCTGCTGCTGCTAGTACTACTACTACCATTATTACTACTTCTACTACTACTACTACTGCTACAACTGCTACTACTACTGCTACAACTGCTACTACTACTGCTACAATTGCTACTAATACTGCTACTGCTACTGCTACTACTACTACTACTACTACTACTACTGCTACTACTACTAATGCTACTACTACTACTACTACCACTACTGCTGCTAGTACTACTAATATCACTACAACTACTGCTACTACCACTACTACTACTACTACTACTGCTGTGACAAGTGAAAAGTCTAATCTAATCTAATCTAATAAGTAATTGGAAAGCGCCACCTGCTGGCAGCAGAAAACACTGGTTTCATTGGTACTTAGCATAGACAGTATGTAAAGATAAACAGCCTGAAAGCTTCTCATAATTGAGCCCAAAACATCTGGAGCGCCCCCTGGTGACTGGCTGCAGTACAGGTTATAAACCCGCCCACTCCATGTAAGTGGATGGGACATGAGTCCAACTAAAAACACAAACTATATGTCAATCCATTTTTTCCCTGAAGATGGTTTCTGTGATTTTAGGTCATTCATATCATGCTGACATTTGCTCAGGTGTTCATTTTTCTGATATTGTTTGGTTTGAATAAGTTATTTGATTCTGTAGAAGGGAGCTGTAACGTCATGATTGACAGTTTGTGTTGTGCTCTAATTGGGTTGGGCGTTTTTTGGGGGGCGGGGGACTCTCTTCAGATGGTCCCATTTCCTGAGTTGTGAAGTCGTCCTTCCGACATCTGTGTGTGTCGGAAGAACACATTATTTCCCTAAAACCATGAAAAGGTTGCTTTACCTGACTCATCATCAGCGTTAACGCTAATAAATAACTCTTCTAATTAATTGGTCACTCTATGTTGATAGACACTAAGGGTTATAACCTAACACTATTATAAATTACACTTAATTACTTTATTATCATTAACCCAACACTCAACTCAAACAGTCTAAGTAATTAAGAAATTATAATATTAATTAATATAATCCTGGATTAATGCATGACTTAAAGAAAAATCTTCAGTTGATGCCGATATTTATCATTATATGAACTTTTTGGCATGCTACATTCACTGTAAAATTATTTTGTTTACATTCTTTGGCTTTCAATGTCAAGTGCAGTACGCATGCCCAGACCTGTGGTCATGATCGCGATTGGCTGTTGCCCCGCTGCAATCTGATTGGCTGTTTGTCGAATACTGGTGACGTCATTCGGCCGTTGTGGCGGTCAACCGTTAAACTAGTTTTTCGTTAAAGAATAAAACGTTATCTAGTTAGTTAGTTACTGCCGAGACATGAAATATATGGATTATTTTTGGTCTTTTTAAGAGAAGCTTAAACACTTGGCTGCCCACCAGCCGCGGAGTTTTGTTTTACACCAAACTTCTGGTAAAAATAATCATATTTAGCATTAATGTTGAGTCATTCTCGGGTCAAGATGGCTAACCTAACGGCTAAATTAGCTGCTAGTTGTCAGAGAAGATGCTTTTTTTTTTTTTTGCTTCTCGTGTGTTTTATTCAGTTTCGGGATATTAGCTGGTCAAGAATAGGTTTTCAAGATGTCAAGCATCTTTCTGAGAGAATTATCAAACAGGAAAGCAGCCGGACAACTTGGAACAATTGGGCCACTTTAACTAGCATTAACTAGCTAGCTAATGTTAGAGGAGTGACAGTGCTAATGGACGGGAGGACAGGTGACCAGCCGGAGGATCACCTGAGTTAAAGGGTGTTCAGATAACGTTTCCTTCAGTAATTATGTACAGATTTGGTGTAACTTTACTTGTTCTTTACTTGAGTATTTTCATGTCATGTCACTTTCTACTACACTACAAGGTTATTATTGTTAGCAAAAACGAATTAAATAACGAAAACTAGAATTGAGAAAGATATTTTCGTCAACTGAAATAAAAACCAAATCAGAGGTTTAAAAAAAAAAAAAAAAAAAAAGATAACTAACTGAAACTGTATTGTGTGGTTACAAATGCAACTAAAACTAACAAATTATAGTGAAAATGGCCTTCCCTTCCGTCTCTGTCAATATTTTTAATATAGGAAGTATTGGTAAATATGTTTATTGAGACTATATATATATATACAATATATATATAATATATATAGGATGTTTTTGAATCTCGCACCCAACAAATACTCCACAAAAAAACTAACACTAAAACTAAAAGAAACTAAACTTAAACTAAGCATTAAAAAAAACTAATGAAAACTAGCAAACTAACTGAATTCACAGTTAAATTAAGACTAAAACGAATGAAAATTACAAAACTATTATAAACCTGCTTCACTACAGTTCAGATGGACATATTGTACTTTTTACTTGAGTCATTTATAATTATGTGACAGCTTTAGTTACTTTACAAATTAAGCATTTTGCACAAACGCAGTATATGAAAATGTACACGAAAACTGAAACGATTAGTGGATAAAAAGAATTAACTGGCAACTACTTTGATGGTTTAGTTACCCTTTTCATGCAACAACATTGCATGTTTGCAACTTCATAAATGTTAAGATTTGCTGCATTTCCTTTTTAATATTTTTTTATTAATTGCTATAAATTTAGTATTAATATTGAGGTTTGGACTGTTGCTTGGCCATTATGAAGGTGTCACTTGGATAATTGTGACAGTATTCTCACTATTTTAGCTATTTTTTTAGGAACCAACAATTCAATAACTGAATGGAGAAAATGATCACCAGATTAATCCATAATGAGTCCATTCTCAAAAGTTTAAAAATAGTTTCACCTCAACCAGCTACACTGAAATCCTGTCTTTACATTAGTGAATAATGAAATTATGTAATGTTATAGTATAGTTATGTTTTTACTTAAAAGTACATACTTTTATTTAAACATTTTTATTGCAGGACTTTTACTTGCCACATAATATTTTCAAAGTGTCATATTAGTACTTAAGCAAAATAACTGAATATTTCCTTCACTGTGAACAGAACATTATGTCAAATCATGTCATTTGTTTGGTTTTGCATACATCTAAAGTAGTTGTTGTCCAACCATTTTTCATTAATAAATGTTACAGCTGTCATTTGTATCACTACTATTACAACTACTGCTAATAATAACAATAGGAGTAGTAATAAAACATAATAATACCGTGTAAATAATGTAATTTCTTCATATATTCATCCTTTATTATTTGATTTATCATATTTGAAATTGTGTTTAATATATATGTATATACTGTCCAATTATTAGTCAAAGAGAATTAAGAACATATTTGATACATAAATGCAAAGGAAAGTAACATGTTTTTAAAATGTGGAGAGAATACGTAAAGTTGACAAACCTTAGCTTCGACCTCAGACAAAGAGAGTTTCATCGCTAATCACAGTATCATTAAAAGATGACAGAGGAAGATTTAGTAGTAGTAGTAGTAGTAGCAGTAGTTTAAGTGATATTAGGACTGTAGTAAGTGGCTTTTGGAAGGCAAGGGCAGAAAGGTGAGCCCAGAGTGTGCACTTAAAAGCCTGAGTGGATGTAGCTGCTGTCCTCAGATCCAGAGGGAGATTATCACAGAGTTCAAGTCCACAAGTGCCAAAGTCAGCTTCCTTTTTTTAATCTGAGCCGTTGGTACAGAACAAAGCTGAAGATCTGTGACGCATTTCATCCGCAGATCAATTCCAAAGCCAAAGACAAATCCATGAAAAGATTTACGGACTTGTAAAAATGATCTTGAATTGGATTCTGAGAAAAAGAAGAGCAAGAAAGGGAGTGATGCAAATTCTTTACTCTGCTCCAGTTATATTTAGCATGAAGGTTCGTGGATGAGATTCAAAACCCAGAAATATTAAAGCTGCTATGCAACAAAATATGAGCGACTAAACCCACAACACAGTGGTGGAAGTAGTATTCACATCACTTTATAACAAAACATTTGTTATATACATCTGTATGTTTTGTATGGAAAAATATAATATTGAAAAAAAGATAAATGTATAAAGTGGCATAGAAATAAAAGACTCAACTAAAGTAAAAGCCTTAAATGTGAACTTCAGTACAGTATCTTGGAAAAGGAATTTGGTTGCACTCAAGCTATAATTCTTTATGTTTGTGTTACAACAGAAAATGTCCTGATAAAAATGCTAAGCTGACTTCCAGTGTGTCTGAGGTTCAAACATGTTCCTGCTCTGAATAGCAGTACTGTGAAAAAGCAGTACAATGAAACAGGGCTTCCATGAATTAGGTTAGTAGGTACCAGGCCGGATTTCCAAAATTAGATCGTGATAAATCCTCGACTTAAGTTTCTGAGCCATATAGACGTGTGTTTAGAAGGTTTTTTTTTAATATGAGAACAAGTCCAACTGATCATATCAGGACAGATGCATAAATCACTGGACACCATTTTAACCCCTTCAAGTCAAGTCAAACATAATCTCAACATAGTAATATAACAGAAAGTGTGAAAGAGTAAATTAAATTAGAACAGAAGACCATAAACATAAGGGAGTTGTTAGAAAAAACAATGTCTTCTAAAAAAAAATATGTTTATATACAATTACTCTGCAACAGTAAATAGGTTTAGGAGAAAATGCAACTTCTTACTTTTCTTAACAAAGTTACAACATGTTTTACAGAGAAGAGATAAAGCAAATAAACAAAAAATCAATAAGATCATCAAACACAGGATACTAAAAAAGTAAATAACAGTGTGTGTTGTGTGAGTATGTAAAATTTAAATGATGTAGAAGTAAAACCACAAGAAAGTCTCCAGAAAATTTGTCTCATAAAACAAAGGGATTTGTAAGACATTACAGACATTGTTATAAAATGTTCCATGATATCCAATAAAATAACAGCTCATAGTGACTACAGCATGGTTTAACATTTTATGATATGTTATATAGGCACTGACCGCACTTGTTAAATCCTGCAGATAGAAAAAGTCTGCAGGGACTTTTAACAATCTTTCCAAAACTAAATCAAAATGCTTCTGTTAACTCACCACAGACAGAGATCTGCATGCAAACCATTTCTGCTGCCACAGCCCTGCTCTTCACCTACTAGCACCTCTAAATTGACATGCTGGTGATTTTTTTTGTATTACTAAGACAGAGCAGGGCTCGCTGCTTCCCTCTGTTTCCAGTCTTTATGCTCAGCTAAGATAACTGGCTGCAGATAGAGTGGCATCAAACTTATTGTCTAACTTTCAGCAAGAAAAGCAAAATGTCCCACTGTTCCTTTAAAGGGATAATGTGTTGTTTTTCTGCAATAAATGTCCGAAAATGACTAGACCTACACTAAACTTTGTTAAGCATATTAGTTGCATTATCTAAATGTTTCTAACAATTTTCAAACCCAGACAAATCTGTAATTTAATGATGGTAAAGGCAAAGGCCTCATATCCTATTTGTGCAAGATTATAAATTGGGTTTTTCTCCAGTTTTAAGACACATTTTTACAATACACTTCTTCGATCTTGGTTGTTTTTTTAACTCTTTACTTTAACAAGATGAAGAAATTCTGTCATTAAACGTCTGGATCTTAAGTTATCAGAGAAACAATCTGAGTAAACCTTAGCATAAGCTTAGCTCGCAGCCCCTCCACAACCCCCAGAAAGCGATGGAGAAACACAGATTTCTAACATGAAACTGCTTTATTCAGTGTTTTTACCGGTTTTAATCAGCGTGTTTGTTTGTTTTGAAGAGGAGGAGACCTCTGAGGATAATTTGGCTCCCAGTAAAAACCTCCTGAACGATGAATAATTAAGTAATCCTTACGGGAGGAGCTGACTTTAATGAAGTCAATGATAAAGAAGACACAACTCCCATGAACCCGTGCTACCTTATGACATCATCAAACTGACTCCAAGCAGCAGAAAATTGTGCATTTTTAATCACCTTTAAACAAAAAAATATGAAACGGGAAGAAAATTGCTGTTTGATTTTTTTCAAAGTAAGAAAATATAAGCAAAAACAACAGAGTAGTGCTTTCAATGTATACATTTAACACACGCATTGCTAAAAAATGTAACAACTGAAATATCAAAAACATCAAAAGATATCTCACACGGTCTCATCTGTGCAAAATGTGCAAAATATAATGAATACATGAGCTGTCACAATAATTCTGCCTCATTTCTACATGGGTGGGAGGAAAAACACTGGAAAACAAAATCCAATGATTGATCTAAAGATCAAAAAAGTCCAAAAGCTCTTGAGTTAATCTTGCTGAGACGTGGAATCTGGAGAGAAGCCTAATTGGAGCAATCAACACATGATGATCATATTAATCATCACGAGCTCCTCGATATGTCTGATGCTCTGTGAGATGATTACAGCATGTTGTCAAACATATGCACGGAGGGGATGACAGACGACGTCCAGGGGGCGTTGTCCAGACCGCTCAGCCACTGATTCGTGACAGGTGCCCCGTGGCGCCGCACGCCCTCCTCTGGGTTCTGTGACTCAGTCTGGCATAACTCTCTTTGTTGTTGCATGTCTTGCCCCACCCGGAAACCCCTTTACCATTTGTTGCCAAGCTTGACTTTCCCTTAATGGTCCCCAGAGGCAGGCCGGCGGATTTTCATATGTATGTGTGTATGTGCATGAGTTTATGTAGACGCACATTTCACTGAGTGGCTGTGAGTTGTCGGGTCTTGCGCCAGTCAAAGTGGATGGAGGATGAAGGGGAGAAGGAGGGGTGTAGTTTTATTTAGAGCAGTGCCCCGCGGTCAGCGGGGTGGCAAAACCCTCACCCCGTCTCACCCTCCTGCTCACTCACAAGTAATGTAATGCATCTTTTTGTTGAATGAGCGCAGCATTTCGTTGTATATTAATTCATGAACGCATGTGGGCGTGTAGACGGGGAACATCAAAGACAGGCAAGACAAAAGAGAAAGATCTGAAAGTGATGTGGTGTTTTTTTTCTTGCAGTAAGTCGGACATGGAAAGTAGATTATTCTTCTCTCTTTAGACCTTGTTCTGAAACAAACCGTGCAGTCCTCTGCAAACCCTTGAGGTGTCTCATGCTGCAGAACCAAACAGAAGTGAGCCAGAACACACACCCAGTGTGAAAACTGGCATCGATTCCCCTTCAGTGCGGCTGCCTGCAACGTCTCAAGTGTTGTTTCCAGTTTCCAGTTCGGATGAATTTAACAAGTTTTTCTTTAAAATGAAAATGAGGTGGCAAAAAAAACTTTTCCATGTTTTTCAGAAAACAGGTACAACTGCTCACCTGAACAGTCATGCTAAATAAAGCGTGGAAGTGTTGGGGAGACGTGGAAAGTTGCAGTAATAGGCCAGTCTGGTTCATGTCAGACACACTCAGGATTTATTATATGTTAGTGAATAGATTTGTTTGTGGAAGAGACTGTGTTAGGCCAGAATTTATTCCCCTTTTACCAGTAAAGTACAGTATTATTGTGCTCACAGTACTGTGAGAAGTGTTCAAACCCTTTACATAAGAACGGCACTTCATCAAAAGTTCAAGTCATTACTTATGTACAAGTATGAAAGTATAATCAGCAAAATGTACTTAAAGTATTAAAAGGAGAAAAGTGTCTCCTAAGATCTTAAACTATTATATAATTTGATTATTGATACTTGTTATGCATTAATGTAAAAGTAGGATTTACTGTTGTCACAATACCAAAACTATGACTCAATATGATTTGATATGATATGATATGATATGATATGATATGATATGATATGATATGATATGATATGATATGATATGATATGATATGATACCCGGCCTAAATCTAAATACCTAAAACATCAGGAAAAGTAACGGAATGATAGATGACAAAGATAATGTTTTTTAATAATTAAAGTGGTAAAATGTATTAACAATGTACATGTATGCAGTCAGATATCAGTTATTAAACAGACAAAATGAAAATGAATTCAAATGAAGTTGTGTAAAAAGCTGAAATGGGGAAGAACACCAGAGTAACAAAAAACTCTGTGTGTTGTGTGTGTGTGTGTGTGTGTGTGTGTGTGTGTGTGTGTGGTGTTTGTGAAATGAGTGTCACTCCATGGACCGTTTATTCTTTCTCTCCATTTCACGTTTATGAAACATGCAAAAATAGTATTCTAACACATCTCTTTAGTGTGTTGTGTGTTTGCTGGATTACAGAGATGTTTGGACAGATTCAGAAAATCGAGTGGGTCTAATTTTCTATATTTGGTCGGTAATTTAGAGACAAAATGTTCTTTATTTTTTCTCCTGATACAGATGCCAGCTCAGAGAGGGACTGTGTAGCAGCGGCGAAATGCTTTAATCTTTTTTACAACCTTATTGGTTGACTCTGTTTGAGTTGGTCAAATCCCAGAACCGCAAAATATTTTTTGACCACTACAAAGTTAAAACTATTCGCTCCCGCGGGATCACGATCCTAATGCGGTCGGAAGCAGATTTCTGCACACAAATACGCCTCGCTGTTATATATCCAGGCAACTCATAGTTAATAGCCTCTGCTCCTCTCTAAAAAATGTTTTTTAAAAAGTTAGTTTTTTATGGCATTGCAATACCTTGCTGGTAATGGTAGGAAGTTGGTGTGAATATTTGAACCGGCTTTAAATGCAATTGAACTTGTTTTAAGAACCTTCTCAAATCAGCTTTTTCCTCATTTAAGTGCAGCAAGATTTTGCTTTAGTCTTTCTAGTTTCAGAACATTCGTTTTGTGTGTGAGTGACATTTTGCAGGTGAACCACGCCTCTTCTAGTGCTGGGGTTAAAGAGTACCATACAGACCTTTCTGCATCATATGCATACTGACACTCTATGGATATTATTACAGCTGCACTGATTGCAATTTTCTTCGCCCGATTTCGATTTTCAACTAATCTGCATTTTCGGTTTAGAGACTGACCTGCTGATTCTGATTTTCTTATCTTCTAAGAACTACAGTATAATCGTATGCATTTGCATTTTTTCCAAACCTGCACCAGGTTACAGAACCTCCTCCCACTCAAACAAACCTCAAAGAAATAAAAAGTGCTTCAGGTTCCCGGACAGAGCTGCGATGTGTGAAGTACAAAGTTAATTTAGAAAAATCTACAAAGTTAGGGAGAAGATCAAACGAATGATGTTTAAATATTTACAAGATCAAACAAACTATTTGCATATTTACAAGTTATAGGAACACTCATGCAGAGACAGTGGAGAGAAAGTGAGAGAGATGCTCAGATTAGTTATTTACATATCTGAGAAAATATTCTCTGCTGTGTATGTAGGCCCATAATAGAGAGTCAACGGTTTATTATCCGTCTAAAGCTATTTTTTTATTTATTTATTTACCTATTCATATAAAACTTATTTATGATTGAAAGCATCTATTTACAGAAATGTAAAGGTGTGTGTATTATATTATATTTTATTCACTCCTGGTGATAACGCCTGAGGAAAGTGAGAGACACTTTGCTGTTTGCAAAAGAGTCACCCATGTCAATTACTCTAAGTAGCATGCATGTAAAACTGTGATATAAAAAGTCACGTTTACAGTAATTTTCATAAAAGTTGTTTTTATATCATGGGAGTGAAGTGAAGGGGGAATGTGTTAGGGTAACAGGGCTGAGTGAAAACCTGGGGACATGACTAAAATTTGTATTTTAACATTATATGAATTTCTGATGAAAAAAGTTGTATTATATGTCCAAATTGAAAATATAGTCACACAATAATGTGTAAAAAACTATATATATCCTTTATTTAACCAGGTAAAAGTCTCGTTGAGATTAAAAAATCTCTTTTCCAAGAGAGACCTGGTCAAGAAAGCAGCATAAAAGTGACAAGTTACATTTAAACACAGTTAACATTAACAATTAAATACAATTCAATACAAATACAGCCATCACAACATCAGTGAAAGAGCCTCTAGTAGAGACTCATACGGAGCAGTCACACGGACCAAGGGAAATTATTTCTT
The DNA here is from genome assembly GCF_030273125.1 of Centropristis striata. NCBI lineage: Eukaryota > Metazoa > Chordata > Actinopteri > Perciformes > Serranidae > Centropristis > Centropristis striata. The sequence continues at coordinate 25,355,252 of NC_081537.1, read as the reverse complement.
TATCCTTTAGAATCGATTTAAATTCACCAATTGTGATCAACTCAGACAATTTCAATTCTTTTTGCAGATTGTTTCATGATAAAGGGGCGGCATAACTAAAAGCTTTCTTACCTTATTCACTAACTAACATTACTGAAGGACTGCAATCATTATATTTCATGGTGAAGTGGAGTGTAAGAGAGTGGGGAGGGCTTAAAACCCATTTTTTCAGTGTTTTATAGTTTTTATTATGTATCGTTAAAATGCAATCAGAACCCAGTGCGGGACATCTTTCTTGATAATATGATGTATTATGCAAATACTTTTCAGGGATATTTATGCATATAATGTCCTAGGGAGGGAAAAGGCACCAATTTGGCAGAATGGCTCTTATAACATTCGAAACGAGCAGAAATCAAGCTGAAAATCCCCCAATTACAGTTACCAGTCATGGATTTATGCATTTCTAGATATTGAAGGAAATGCCTAAAAGGCCTTAAATGTGCTCTGTAAAGGAAACATAGAGCAAAAACCGAATTAGAACCAGTATTGGATCATAAAACATCAGGTCAGGACATGCAGGAGTGAAAACACAACTCAATGCAGAACTTTTTACAGTGACTTCACTAACAGAGTCTCTGAGCTGCCATGAACAATGGCTGACCTGCATAAACAAGTAAACGCATCATGTTACAGCCAGACTTTTATAGCCTGTTTTGCTCTACAGTTGTGCAAAAAACATAAAAATAACACCTCATTTAGTGTTCCTGTGTTCTGGTTTTAATTAGACCTCTGCTCCGAATGCACGGAGGAGGAAGATGCTTCTTAGCTGCAGCCATTGATCCGATGTGTTGAAGCGTTAAGTAAGTGTGACTAAATTTGGGTCAGCATATTTTCTTGTGTAGGGTTTACAATTACAGCAGTGTTTCTGCTCTGCTCTGCGTTTCTTTTAGCCGCAGAGAGGACCCTCTCTAGACTGATCTTTGTTGCTAAGCGGTGTGTTTGCATGCCCCGTACTGTTTGGAAATAAAATTATAAGAGGATCATTTAGCTCCAGGCTTGGAGGCGTGCCGGTGTTCCATCCACATGTACCTGGAGCTCCTGTTTCCACAGGGAGGATTTAGCCGCTGGCACGGGCTGGGCGCTGTTTTTAACATCCATTCAGAAGCAACAATGACCGGTCACAGAGAAAGATTAAACCTGATATGTACTATGTGGCGTACAACAATGAAATCCGCTGTGAGCTCTCTAAAGATGCTCCACAGACAAACCTGTCCGCCGTTAATAGAACTCCTGGCAAATCACCAATTTGGCAGCAGCCACTGAATGAAATCAGCAGATATTTTAGGGACCTTGAGCTCGTGACCGATGCAAATGGAGTTTTACGACGCTGTCAGAGGCTTGGTCCCCACAACCCGCAAGACGACTGCAGGAGAATGTTAATAAAGAAGTGCCACTGCAGTCTGACAGAGGTGTAACGAAAAGCAGATGTCCAGTGTGAATCTCACATTATCCGTGCATGTTATACATGAATGTTCAAAGGACATATGCTTCTGAGAGTGCACCCTGTAACTTTTAATAAAGTGAGAGAGAAAGAGATTTTTCCAAGAAACATTCAAGAGCTGGCCTCCGGCCCAACTTAACTACACTACACTGGCCCGAACTCATCCTGTTCACTTACTGAAAGTCAGGTCTTTGAATCAGCTCGGGTCAATCTTTAAAGGGATACTTTTATTAAAACACGGTTATTCGCCGTCTTTCCCAGCATGAGATGAGAGGATTGATGTCAGCATAAAGAGTGGAAGCAGGGGAAACAGCTGGCTTCTCTCAGTGTGAATAAATCCATCTACCAGCAGAACTAAAGTTCACTAATTAACAGTTTGCATCTTAACCGTACATAAACCTCAATGTGAAATTGATATTCATTTCAGTTCATGAATAAAAATGCTGGAAATTCAAAAGGACAAAGTCAAAATAACAAAGCATGTGAATGAAACGTCTCCTAAGTGTCAGATCTGTGTGGAGCGATGAGGAGACTGTAACTTTCAGAACAGAAATGTTACATTTCCACATGGTTTTCATTCGTCTGAGGTTTGACTTGAGCTCTTTTAATGATGTCATCTCATTTTGCCTCTTCTTCTGCAGTGATTTAATGGCTGTGGTGCAGCCGTGGGAATATACGCACGTTATTAACCATTTTCTGTAGCTGATTTCTTGGAAATTAGCTTAAATTCATCCTACTTTTGGGTGGATACTGAAATAGAGTTTGATCTCTATACAAGACTTCACAAAACTGGGCACAGTAGCTGTTGAGTTGTTCGCCAACAAATAGTTTCAGTGCATAACACCCCCTAAAACCACAAGCTGTTTTTTTGGTTTATGATCAGAACAAATAAAGGAGCTACAGCTTGTTAATTAATGAGCTTTAGAGGTATTGAATTGTGTGGTTTTTCACACGGAGTCAGACGAGCTGCTTTTAATTGTCAATCATTTGTCTGTCGCATGTTTTAACAGGAAACAGGCTTTTCATTGTGCAACAAACAGCAATAATAACACTACCACTGTGTTGTCTGGACATGAAAATCACTTTAATTTGCTTCAGGTGTAAAACATCACTCACACTGACAGCAAACAATATCAGAAGAAATGACCGAGGCAGGCTTGACATTTATTTTTGTCATAAAAGAGAAGAGTATACAATGGCTATTTTTATAAGGTGGTTCAGCAGCATGTTGTTTACATCACCATCCGTCTGTCAAAGTGATTTCAAGACCGTCACACACACAGCTGCAGGCCAGTGTCAATGTCTTGCTGTTAAAATTAAACATATTGCACTGCAAGAATCTACTATTCTGTATTTTAAAAAATGAGTTTCAACCTGTTCGACATTTTGGGGCTACACTATATATCGTTTACAGCATCGACAGGACGCATGATGTGATGCTACCACTTTTTTCCCTGCTTGATACCAAAGAAAAACTCACGCAGTTGTCGCTTTCCATTTCTAAAGTTACCGGCCAACCCTGTCCCTTTAAGACATGTGGTGTGTGTATGTGACGTCTGGCATTTTTATGTGAAGTAAGACTGTGTGTGCAGAAAAATACTGTAATGCGCATGCAAGAACGACTGTGAAAAAGGGCTGTGTTTGTTTTTTGTGTTTGCTGCATAGAAGAAATATATTACCTGTTTATTGCAACGTCATCACGTCACCCGACCATTCTTCACCGAGTTGCTGGACTGTAAAAGCTAGTTACCAGCTAAAAGCCAGACTGACGTTAAAACTAACTGAGTTAGCATAAATAAATCAGAGGTCCCGACTGCAGTTCAGAGCCGCGGAGCTGGAAGCATTGCACTAGTCTGCAAGAAAGTTAGGTCTGATGCAACACAATTGACTCTGATTTAGAGGTTCTTGCTGCTGAGTGACATGCAGGCTCTGCATGCTCAGCGAACCACCGGATCAATTTATTAAACAACCACAGCAGGCCCTGCTGGCCATCGATTAGAACCTGCAGAGAGGAGGAGTGAAATATAAGAACCTATTTTAGGTTAAACAACATGCATTATTAACATGCAGTGAAATATGAGATCCTAGACTGGATTTATAGAAGACATGAAAAGAATGGTGTCATGATAGCCAGGCAGTATATTAAACAACCTAATTTTTGCCTCCCTAAAAAGTCATTATTCAGCTTTATTATCAGGCCGATGCTCTCTCGTAAAAAAAACCTCACACAATATATCAAATTACTATTAAAGTCATCTGTTGAAAATTCCTGGATTTTTTTCATATCAATATATATACTGTATATACTGCAGGAAAGAAAATATATTGCAATGTCAGTTTTTTTCCAATATCGTGCAGCCCAAATACACTTTTCATTTTAAGTTTTTCTTAAACGAGCAACTTTCTTACTGGATTTATGTCAAATTTTAATTCACTTTCAGAATTAGAATCAGGTTTTTTGCCAAGTAAGTTCTCTTAAATGAGGAAATTTGCTTTGAGGTTTTTGAGAAATACAAATAATATTAAGTATTGCAAAGTCAGGAAACATAAATAGAGGATATAAAAAATCTGAGTAAATTATGTAAGAAATATTCTGAAATATATGTATGATGATGCTGGATTGGTGCTTGTTACATTGTATTTTTTAAAGTTAAAGATCTGAATACTACTTGGACCTCTGCAGATCCTCTCATCTCTCTCACAAATAAAGCAAATAATCACATTTTATGAACTGTTGAACCATTCCTCCGAATTCAATCATCAGACATTTCCCACATATTTCAGGGTGTGTATGCAGCAAATAGAAGCAAGACTAATCCTAACAGCAATACTACTGTTGCTTCTATAACTACCAGGTCATGAAACAGTGCCTGGGCATCTAATCCGCCTTAATTTGCTTCAGCTGTAAAACTCCTTTCACCTTTTTCTCGGCCAAACTGACAGCAAACACTGCCAAAAAAAATACATTTTAAACATTTTACTGTATCAAACACAAAGGGGATTATCACCAGGCGGCTTAATTAGCTTATTACATAAAGAAATAATTTCAAAGACATTCAGTCTCCCTTATAAAATGTTCGTAATGGTCTTTTTTTTCTTTTTTTTTAAAGAGGTTTAGCAACCGTAAATCAGTCTGTGGTCTGGTGCCAGAAAGAATTTATTTCAAGGTCATACTGCTTGATTTGAAGGCGCTGCCATTTATACCTTTAAGCTTTTGGCTGTGCATGAAGACCTCTGCTGTGAAGCCTCAGTGTGCGCCTGAATCTGCTTGTTTTGTCTGCTTTTTGTATTTATTTAAGACTGCACTTTGCTTTTCAAATGTGTGCTCTCTCTCGATGAAGTGACTTTATCGCTTTGACTGTAATCTATTCAAAATCTTTGTGACGATGAACCCAGAGGAAAGTTGCCCATTCATGCAGTGTCAGGGAAATTTATATTGGAATAAAATGAGAGAATTATGGGTGCTCTCTGAATTATGTGCAATTCTTTTTTCCCCTGTGTGCTTAAATTCAGTCTTGCACAAGTCTAATAGTATAAAATGGATTCTCTGCCGAGAAATAATGCAGTTTAGATCCAGAATACTGACAGTGAATGTCATCAAATTGAGAAATGTATTATGAAACGTCCTCTGTTAGGAACCAAATTTAACAAAACTCTGAATTCTGTGTGTGTTTTACAGCCAGTCCATTAAAGAACTTTTGACATTGACATAATTCTGCGCAGACATATTTTAAGGCTCTCTAGGATATTGCGTTTGAGGTTTAGGGAATATCACAAGCTAGGTAATGTTGATGGGGGATGACAGTCCCCTTACACTGTCATCATGCTATTTTTACCCAGCTCATTGCACATTACTGCCCTCAGGGAACCCAATCCCATTTCATCTCTTAACCCTCCCCAAAATCTCTCATTATTTAAACATGCAGTTAAGGTTATCAGCCTGCGTCTCAGGCCATCTACACTCTGGTGTGGATACATTTCATACCAGTTTCTCTTTTTAGTTAAAACGGAGCTTATCTAACGGTGAGGAGCTGCAAAAATGTCAGTCTTGTGTCAGTAAACCAGAAAAAAAAAAAAAATTGTTACGTCTGAATATTGACAGTGTGCACACTCTTATTTTCTTATGATCAGAAAGACCTGTTGGCTTTAATATGTCATTTATTTTAGCCATCAAATATTTTTAAACAGTGGCTCCAACAAGCTGTAGCTTCAGGAAAACCTGTTGTTGGGTGTGAATGCCTCAAACGATATAAAATGTATAATTCATGCTGTCAAATTATATTTCATGTTTTTGGGGGAAAACTTGAAAAATTGAAAAAAATGAATTGACAGAATGTTTAGATATTAGGGATGGGAATAATTAATCGATGATCGATTAATGATTGTTAAGAATGTGGTTGATCACGTGGAATTTTTAATCGATCTGTGTATTTTTTTATTTTTATTTTATCTCTGACTGCGTATCAGTATCACTGAACTGAAACATGCCGAGCGTTCAGTTCTGCGTACGTACGTCAATAAGCCAATGAGCTGAGAAGTTAGTTGGTTAAAGCTACAGTCTACAAACTGAAAGTTGCAATAACAATTATAAAACACAGAAATACAAGAGGATTAATTGGAGCAAAACTATCTTACTGTATCAAACCTTGCTAGCATGAATTACTGAGTTTAATTTGATCTAAAACATATTTAAACAAAAAATTTAATTAATTATGAAGATTACTGTGGAAAACTAACCTCATGCCTCTTCGGGGCTAAAACATAAAACACTGAACTCCTTGACGTTTTCTTTACAGTTTAATCTCACTTGAGTTCGTTTTACCAACGACAGGAAGTCTCTTTGATCATTAACGTTATAGATAATCGAGTTGAGTTTCTTCCAAATGGCCATCCCTTTTAGAAATAAAACATTTTCACACTTTTTAATACATTTATCACACTCTTTCATACTCTTAAGTAGAAACTCCATTCACACTTGAAGTGTTCCACGTCTTTCATACGTCTCTATTGTTGTTATTCAACTTTCGAAAAACTTTTTTAAACATCATCTTTCTTTGAAGGTCAGTAAAAAAAAGGTGTGTATGGGATGAAATGTTCAGAGAGTGGGTGCTGTAAATTTCTCTTTAAAAAAATTATCTTAAACTCTTGCTCTCATTCCCACAAATTTCACTCAAATCATTTTAACTTCAAAATGTATGAAAATGTATGCTCTTTCATGCAATGAAGCATTGGAAACAAGAGTTTTTATCTTGTTCTGGTGGTTTAGTTTGGACAGAAAATGATCTAAAACAACAAAACAGTAAAGTTGTGGACCAGAAAATCAAAAACCAAAGCTGAAAGATGATAAAACGCTCCGTAAAGCTGAGGGGAACAAACCTAGTCAGACACTGAGGGATTATTTTAGCTGCAAGAATACAAAACCTTGTTGTTAGAGCAAAGACGTTCAGCAGCCAGAACAGAAAGATGAGCTGGTGGAAGAATAATGGCTGCAGCATGTGTAACCAGAACAGTCAGAGGTCTTTAAGCTACCAGAGAGGAAGCTGCCTTGTGTGTCCTCTGTCTGTTTCTGTTTCATTGGTTGTACACATTATCAGAAATGAATGGTAGGGGCAGTGTGGGAGCAGTGGTCCCCATTAGTCGTGTTTCCATCAGTGAATCTCTGCACATTTTCTCATGACATTTTCTCAAGATTCTCATGAGAAAAGCTTGATGGAAACACCAAAATTTGATAAAGCTTTTGAAAATGCGCATAAATGATTTCAAACCGGCTTAAGGTAATGCACTAAACGGGAGATGTAAACACTTTTTCTGAATAAGTTCTGACGTAGCGAACATATAATCACATGACTGATCAGCTGTTTCCTCCATGACCATTTTCTCTCTTTTTGTTGTTATTTTTGCTCTTCTTCGTCTTCTCCTCCTGTTTACTGACGGGTTAGCCTACAGCAACACGTTACACTGCCATCTGCTGACCAAAGTACGTCACTGCAGCTTTGTTTGTTTGCTCTGAACCAGCTGATGGAAATGTCCCTAAATCAACATTTAAAAATGTTGCTTCAAAATATGTTTTTGACTTAAATGTAAACACGGCAAATGTCACAACATGCTTGATTTAAGGGCCAAACATTTTACCTGCAGTTGTGCTGCTGTCACTGACACAACGTTTTTCTATATTATATTAGATAGTTGAGCTGTTAGGGTGGGCTGTTTGCTGCATACCGTCACACTGTTAAAATAATCGACTAAGTCATTTTTTGTCAAAATTGTTTTTTTTGCCTGGTAACACTTTATTTTGAAGGTGTCTACATAAGAGTGACATGAGCGTGTCATAAACATGACATGGGATGTGTCATGAACATTAATGACACTTTGAAGTAACATTAATGCTCATGATACTTGTCATGTCATGTTTCTGACAGGCTTGTGTGACTCTTATGTAGATTCCTTCAAAATAAAGTGTTACCATATCTTGCTTAAGTCACAAAGGCATGTTCGAAAAATTGCCTAAGTCATTTATTTCTCTTAAGTTACATAATTTTCACACAGTGTTATTACTATGCCAATATCCATCCTTTGTTACATCCTTTTTGAGTGAAATGATCAATAAATGTCGTATGTTACACTTTTAGTGAAGTTTTTTGTGTTTCCTGCAAAACTTGAAAAAATGAGTTAGGCGATTATTTTAACAGGGTGACGATATAATTCCTCTACTCTCCATCCCACATTTCTGGCTCTCATCACTATCACTTTCAAATAAAGCCATAAAATGCCCACAATGCCCCGATGGTCACTGAGTCATGTGCGGTCGGTCCAGCCGAGTGCGTCATCTCTAAAATAAATAAAATACACTTTTTTTTGTCTACAGTGGTCTGTGCATCCTAAAAGCCTTTAGTGTTTTACTAAAATTATAAAAGATAACCACTGACTCCCAGGCTCTAGAGACACAGGGGAACTCTGTGAACAATATTTTGTTTCCTTCAACCCATCAATGCTCCTTGCGTGTTTATTTCCTGAATGCTGAGTGTTTACAGGCACAAACTGCAGAGCTTAGTGATAACCTCCTTAGAGTTTGTCACTACGCGCGACCACTTTCACTAAAAGAGAAGTCATGTCAGCCATCGTTATAATAACTATATTTATTATAGATGTTTTAACCTCATTCAGCACTGAGATGCAGACAGCAATTCAGAGGTGTGGGACCAGGTTCCCTGCAGTGTAGACGGTGCAGATTTTTACCATTTGGTTAACGTTTAGCTGAACTGAGAGCAGGTGCTGTCCTAAAATAGCCTCAAACAAGCACTTCATTGTATTTATGTGTTTCATTAATTCTGGATGTTGACAGCTTTCCTCTTGCAGAAAAAAAATAATGCAGCTTTCAAAAGCGTGTCAGTGACTGCTCCGTGATCTTCACTTTCTCCACTCAGTTCTGAAAACTGTCACTGGGAAAGGTTTCTAACGACCCGAGTCGACCCGCCTGGAGATCAGGGTCGGATCTGTCCATACGGCTCAGAGAGAAATGTTTTGTTATGGGACGAGCGATTAACCATCTGACACATTTGAATGTGCTCTCACTGCTGATCGTCTGAACCCAATGACAGAAAGCTTTTTCTCAAGATGAAACTTCTGATTCTTATATGTTGTGTGTATATATATATTTCAACCAGTTAACATTATTATATGGTGTGCACCATAACAAACTTAATTTCTGTGCTTATCATTTAAATGAAGTGAACCTCGAGTTTTAAAGCTGCAGGATCCTGCAGCCTCACCTGCACACAGCTTCTGATGTAAAAAAAAAAAATGCTTAAAATATTTGAGATCTCTTCTTTCAACTTTAAATTGCCTCATTTGCAATATTTCAAGTCCACAGTGTCCTGTTTGACGATTTCATTTCCTTCATCTTAAGAAATAATAAATGTGAAATGACAAATGTGAAATTTGTTACAGATTATTACATTTCTGTCCTGTGAATGCAGCAGGAAATGTTTGCAGCGATAGAGCGAGCCTGCATGGGAAAATATAATTTTGCTCATCATTCTGTCAGAGCTTTCACGCCGACCCCCTACAACTTGGCTTGCATTATCCAGAAATGTGGAGAAATGTGTTTTTTTAATAGAAAATAAACACTGGTTCACTCTGTCTCAGCTCCAGTCTGAGGCTTTCTTTTGATTTAAAGGAGCCGATCGAGATGGAAATTTCAATAATGTGCATTTTAATTGTGTCAGTTTGCAGCGAAATTGACAAAAAAGGCCTATTTCTGTGGAAAGCAACCAGAACTACTTTAGTTTTCCATCTTTTTGAACAGCATGACACAAGGATAATGTGTTTTGTGCAAAATGTTGGAAATTGCAGGTTGAACGCAGGTCATTGGTGTAAAAAAAAAAATTGTGTTTCTAAATGTAAAGAAGCTTAACAATGCTTAGGCAGAGGGTGGTAGACTGTCCTGACAGCAAACGTGTGAAAACTCACAGCTTGTAGGAATACCTCTAATGATATCTCTCCCTATTAGTCTCAAAAGCAGAAAAGGTCACAGTGCCACTACGAATCGAGCAGGAATTCACATCTCGTACATTTCTAGGGATACAAGGCCAAAAAGCAAGAGTTATTCATTTAAGAAACGACAAAAATATGAGAAAAAAACAAACATTTCCTAACCACATCGTTCTGTCTCCTCTTGCTCTCTCTGCAGATAATGTTTATAGGAAATGTCTCGCAAATGGGACATGGGCGCTGAAGGGGAACTACTCCATGTGTAAGGCCATACTTCACGAGGAGGTAAGATGGCACAGCATGTGCTCTTTGTGTTTGTGTATCCTGATTAATGAGTGCTTTTCACGGAGACCCTCAAAGCATGAAACATAATCAAAAACCAACAACAAAGGCGAGGTTAGCGGTGGAAGATGAGCGCTGCGGTTTGGCTCGGGGATTATTTATAGTAAATATGGATTTAGGGTTTGTTTGCTCCGAGCCTGCAGCCTTAAACGGACACCGGAGTCAAAAGAAAACACTATGGATGCACCATGAAATGCCCAGCAGCATCACTGGAAGGCTGCAAGAGCACAATGGATGTTTTGCATTAAACAGGCGCAGCAGCTCTAATGTCATCTTGCCTCATGTTTTGGGGGCTTGGCAGGGTTTATATGTAGGTGGGAGCTTGAAATCTGCAAATCTACCCCCAGCCATCTCTCTGTGTAAAGAGAAATTTGTAAATTCCTCAAAAGAAATGGCAGCCTCAACAGTGATTCTTCTTAACAGCTTTGTCCTCTGGCGATGAGAGCAAGAAAACACAGTCGGTTGAAAGCAACAGCATGCTGCTGTTAAGGTCCTGCTGTGCTCCACTTTTTATCCATTGAGATGTTTCTGTTTTGTTTTTGTTTTGTTCGTGCTGTTAGCCTCCACCTGGATGCTGCATTGTCATATGCAGATGCGATAGTGATGAGCGAACATTTTAATTAGGATTGAACAGGACAAAGCTTTCAGACAGAACACACTGACCTTAATCAGTCTACAGACAAGTAGACGTTCGAGGTATTTGTTTATATGCCAAATGTAAAATTGCACGATGGAAAGATGTGACACGGTATGTTTTGTTTTGAGTGACCTCACCATCTGCTGAAACTGAATTTTAAACACTCGAGTTTCCATAAACATCGTTTGCCTGAGCTTTTCTGATAAGCTGTTTCCCTTTTTCCATTTTTAACACAATGTAATCTATAACCTTGTTCTGCATTTAAAGATGAAATGATTCTATATTTTTCGTATTGTCAGCACATGCCATGAAAAGACCAAAACGAAACTGAAGATCTAAACCTTAAAAAACAAAAACAAAACATAATCTCTATCATGAAACGAGAATAATGCTGGTTGATCCACTGTAAGTAAGGAAAATAAAAGATGATTTTAGAAAAAGAAAATCCTGAAAGAATGTAAATATCTCTTATATCTTGCTGCATGAGTTGATTTAGTCACTTTGAAGTAAATTAGAGGATGAGGTTGGTTTTATATTGTTTAAATTGTCAACAAATTTCACAAAAAGACCAAAAGTCTTCTGTAAATATGATTACACTTCTCTATCCTATCTGTGGAATTCAGCTTCTCTATAAACAGCACACCATGGGGTTTATTTTAAAAAAAAAAACACTTTTAGTGATTTTTTTGGGGACTATTTTTAGTAGTGGATGAATACAAACTCTGTGCTCTAGTTGGCATTTACAGCAACAAGACAGTGTATGTAAAATCCATAAAAATTAGACCGAGTTTACTGTCTCCTATTCAGGCTAAAATCATGTTAGTCAATGTCTGTTTAATTATTCATGTATCTGTCACTCTCAGTTGACATGAAGGTGTGATATCGTCTCTGACACGGGTCAGGAAAGGTCGTTACGATGGTGATCAGAAGCTCTTCAATCTTCACAGTTGCTTGGTAAACAGCAGAACATGGCGTCTGTAATGTGATTGGCCACCACGGCGTGACGTCAGGTTGCATTTCTCTAAAAGTTGCTGCTGTTTGCCACAGGCCTCTGCTTTTTTTTTCTCCATGGCATCCCCCACCGCTGCAGCCCAAACGCGCTACCCACATTGAGAAGAACAGGAGGAATGCATGGGGGGAGGGGAGGATGGCGTTTTCGCTGCAAAGCCTAACATGGCTTGAATCATAAACTGTATAAAATATGGATGTAGTCTCCGAATAGCTGAAATGAAGCTCAGAGTGGGTGACTCCCGTGGCTCTGTCTGTGCCACCGTTGCAGTGGGTGACTCCTCCAAACTCCCAGCTAATCCAAAAAGGGGGCAAAGAGATCGAGCGTGGGTGAGCTGAGGTGGATTGAATTCAGCGGCGAGCCACCTGTGAGGGCAGCCGCCTGTCACTCAGAGCAGCCATGCCCTTAATTATGTATACATTTAAGCCTTAAGATAAATGGGTGAGTTTTAAAAAATTCACAGTTGTCATGAAGGAGAATAGCTACAGAGACCAAAACTGTAGCCTGTTTTTTTTTTCTACCAGGCTGTAAACATGTTTATTTCTGCTGTAAATTTTGGCTTTTTAACCCGGGGGGCTATCAGGACTGACTCCTTTTGTAGCCTGTCTCAAGTGGAAGGTCGAGGAATTTTTTTGGCACTTCCCCATTGGCTGCACTTTTCAGCCCTGCAGGATGCAGCTCGGTGCGATTGCAGCCTCAGAAAACTATAATTATTGCTTGCAGGACTTTGTCTAACTTGTGAAGGAATGTTAAGCTGTCCATTAGGTCACCAGACGCAGTTGTACAGTTGTTGTCATTTGTACTTTATAGATCTGTGAGCATGTTGTGAAAGGAAGCCCTTCATTTAGTGTTTTCTGAGAGAGACTGAGTCGGATGCCCAATCGATCCCTGCAGAAGATGGATATAGACTGTCTGACCTTTTATAAATGTGTGTTTGATTTTTTTGCTTGTTGTGGCCATGAAATAAATCACAGAGTGGGAGCGGCGGCGTGATTGACATCAGGGGAAAAAGGAGGGGGAGTTGAAGTAGCTTCTCTTTAAAGTTCAGCCTGTATTGAACCGGATATGCAGTGGTCCCATTGGGAAGAGAAACTGTGTGGATCAAAGGCTTATTGGAAAGTTTGTTTGAGAGAAAAAAAAATCCTCTTTTCCTTTTGGGACTTGCTCGAGGTTATTTTCTCAAATATACGATAAGTGTCTTTGTTGTGTCTTATAGAAGGAGAGTGAGTCAGGTTTGGGTTCGACTCTCGTGGCCCACACATTTTCTCAGAGACCTGAGGCTAGTGGTGGGTGGGTCTTATATTATCCACTTGTCATCCACCCCCTCCTCTCTGAGCTCTGCTATCTGTTTAAAACCTCCTGTTGGCTTGATTTATGTGCTAATGTGCTGGCAGTCCTGCAGTCTGTTAAAAGACTGATTCTGACTGATTTTTTCAAGTCTATATTACTGCGCACATGCTCGTATGTACATTGAACGATCACCCTTCCTCTGTAGTCACTAATCATTGTAATTATCCCTCCTGTCATGCTACCCTTGAAATCATCCTTTTATAGCCTGACTGTGCTGTGAAAGATGAAGGGCACAATCTACATTCCATGTTTGGTGGAGAAATGCGTTTAACTGCTGCGTGGGGATTTGTCCTAGTAGCTTTATTTAGGTTTTTTTTTACTGGGACAATACACATAAACAACTCCCAGGGTAAAAATTCCCACATTCATTGTCTAATTCAGACAGCTGAAGCCTCATATTAGCTTAATGTGTTCTGTGGTTCAGCTCGCTTTTAACAACACTGTTTGATTTGATTTCACTTGTCAGGTCTCTCTAAAATTTGCATCACACTGTTTCAACAACAAAACACAGCATTTAGCCTGACAACAAAACAAAACACTGATGTTGAAGTCTGTTGCATCCAGTGGTGGAGGAAGTATCCAGACCCTTTATTTAAGCAAAGGTACTAATACCACACTGTTAAAATACTCTATTACAAGTAAATGTCTTGCATGCTTAAGTAAACGTATGTAAGTATAATTAGGAAAATCTACCTAGCATTAAAAATACTCAATAGAATAAAAATGTCTCATGTGAGTTTATATAGTAAACAAGTTCATGCATTAATGTTTAAGCATGATCTGATTTAAAACTGGTTTATATGGGACTGCAACAAATTATCATTATGAATCAACCAGCTTGTCGTTTTCTGGATTAATGTAATGTAATTATTGTTTAGTTTGTGAAACAAAACGTAAAAGTGATGAATGCTGTCACAGTTCTCAGATCTCAAAGTGACCAAAGTCGTTAAACTCAAATTCATATATACCGTTTTCTAGTTTCTATTTTTTATTTTGTGTAAAATCTTAATTGGTAGATAGCTGTCAGATCAGTGTAGAAAAGTAAAAAAAAAAATACAATACATTTAAATTGCCATGACATTGGACAACTTAAAGTGCTGAAAATCTGAAGTAAAGTGATACTTTGAATTTGTGACAGTTGTACTAGGAGTAAAGTTACTTTCCAAGCCTTTCTCAGCTCTTTTATACCTTGTCAGTCTCTTTTTTAAGAGCGTGATTGTCATGTTTCAAGGAGCTTTTAGTACAGATGACATGTAAGAAGTGTATTACATTTTTGCACATTCTGAGAGACATGTTGCAGAATTATTCTGTAAAAAGAATATTCCTGGAATAACCCCAAACAGATTAACAGTATATGCCTGAAATAAGTCAAACCTTCACTCCAGAGGAGCCGATCAGAAAATGTTTTATAATCATCACATTGTCATCTGTCTCATTCTGTAATGAGCTTGAGTCTTTTTGAAGGGCGGTGACAAATAATTTTTTTATTAAACCAATCACACTAATATCTGTCCCTGTAAGTATTAAAGTATCATTCAGACATGGAGTCATGCATCAGAGAGTAAAGAGTACTAGGATCATGATACAAACCATTTGTCCACTACAGACTTAGAGTTAAAGAATTAAAGATTTGAGCTGCTGCTCCAAAATAAAGTGAATGGGATGACGTGTTTCTGGGTGGGAGGGGCAGGGATTAAAATGTCCACATTTAATCTCGGCGTAGACACCAGTAGGTTACATAAATCCACTTACAGCACAGATTACTGTTGGTAGTGTGGGGAAATCCGATCACAATGGATATCTGAGTCACAGACAGTGGTCTTAGGCAGCGATTCAGAGGAAGATGTTTCTGTGTTTCCGTAAAACCTTCATCTACAGCTGCAGTACCACAAAGTCTCATGGGGTTTGGGTATATGTGAGTCTGTGCCCACTTGCCAGCCTCCCAGTATTCATGTTCAAAACCAGAGGGGGGACCAGATGGGTGGCCAGAGATGGCATAGTCAACCCTGAAATTGGCCTGATTAGCAACAGTAGTGATAGGTAGAACGATCACTGGACAGCTTAGCAGGCAAAGACCCAAGACCCCAGGGCCAGAACCTCTGTGTGAGATACAAAATAACCAGAAAGAGACAAGAAGCCCTCATAAGAAACGAAAAAATAGGAACAAATAACACGAAAAAAAGACCATGAAGCATTGACAAACCACCACAGAGCCAAAAAAATGAGCACAAAGAGATGCAAAACATCCATGAGACAGCGATAGAAATTGGCCACATAGACAAAAGACAGCCACAGAATTTGCAAAATGATCACAATGAGATGTAAAATTACCACAAAGACACACAAAACAAGTACAAAGAGACAATAAACAACTACAACAACGAAGAGACACAAGATGATAAAATAAGAAATAACACATAGATAGAAAACTAGCACAAGGAGACATACGGTGACCACAAAGACTAAAAAAACACAAAAACAAACAAAAGGAGAAAAATGCCTACAAACATCTGTCAGTGTGGGTGTCTTGCTTCTATGTGGGAGGGTTTACATGTCTAATTACAAATAGCAGCTATGCTATATGTTACATTGCCTGTTTATATCATGTATTACACTGAATACACAGTGCCGCTATTATCAGTGTTATAGTAATTAAAAACCAGAGCTTCAAACTTGAGTCTTATCACATTTTTTATTCATTTTTTAATGCAAAAGTTTGGAAACCAGTCTCTGTTCGAAAACACAGCGGGGGTCGGCTCTAAAAAATAAAAAATAAAAAAGGGAACTAGACCAAAGAGGATCTTCAGTCTTTGAAGTCCCTTTTCTTATCCTGAATATTGTTTCTATAAATCTGAAATACCCCAAACGGCTCATCCTGTGTTTCTTTCTCCCTGCAGAAAAAAGGCAAGATGCACTACCAAATAGCTGTGATCATAAACTTCCTGGGTCACTGCATCTCCATGGTGGCTCTGCTCGTAGCCTTCTTCCTCTTCTTGTGTTTGAGGTAAGTGTTGGTCCCGCTGCCACCAGTCCGCTGATAATCCTAAAGACATCCGAGATGTGACAGAAACGTCAGTATTCTCAAGATCCCTCGTTCAAAGCGTCTCTCGTTCTTATTCAAAAACCGTTTGGTCATGGGATGAAACCTTCCCTATCTCAATCCCACAGATGTAAAGGGGTTTAGACGCCCGCAAAAACTAGGGCACATTTCCCCCACAAATGGGAATAATAGACCCATCTCGGGAAGAAAACCAAAACAGCCTTGTAGAGGTCTGCTGGGACAACCGGTGGAGGTGGAATGGGTTTCTCTGACAAACCGAAATAAACCGAGCGTTAACGACAGAAAGGTCTTAGCACCCTCAACAGCCGGGGCTGTTATCGATCCCCGAGACACCCCCGGGGGGTGAGAAAAGCATGAAAGGCCACAGGGAGACATAATAAATAGAAGCTCTACAGGACAGCGTTTATGCACAAGCCATGTTTGTGTGGCCTGGACAGGGAGGGGGGGAGGGGGACAAGTGTCAGCCAGGCTAAAAATGGCAGCAGGGTAGTGAAGGAGTTTGGCATTTATTACTCACCTTCTTCACTTTTTAATGAGATTGAGAACCATTTAAGGGAAGGTTGCCGCTGCCAGCGTGATGGAGAGAAAGGTTGACACTCGTGCTCAGTGTTGTGGAACTGGAGGGAGCGAGTGGAAAGGATTACAGCGGAGAGGAGAGCTGGATTTTTTGACGCCGCTGAAAAGTTCATCCCTAAAAAAACACCCGAATGACAGTTGGAACATTTTTAGCGTCGGTAAGGTGACAGCGAAACAGAATAGAAACTGCACTCTGAGACAGAAATTCAAGGTTTTCCTCTCAAGATATCCTCAACTTAGAAACACAGGACTCTCCTGCAGAACTTTAACGATACTGTAGGTTTACATTATAGTCATTATAGAAATCCTCTTTTTCCTCTCAGCTCAGTGAAATAAGTTGATATAGAAACTAACTGCATTTATATCTGCTGTTTACTGCTTTAACCCTGAGTGCACCGTGCTTTAGAATCAGTTTATTGTCAGTCAGGTTTCACAGACAAAGAATTCACCTTGGTATTTTGGTGCATAACAATAAACAGAGAAGGAGAGAAAAAAAAGCAAATACTGCAACAGTCAAGAAACATAAATCAAACTGAAACATTGACGATAAAAATATCCACACTAAACCTGTTTTTAAATTGAATGAGCTCTACAGTTTTAGGCAGGGACGTGCAAAAGTTCACACAGTACCAACCTTGTATTTACTAAACAACCCAGTTTGGTTATGTCGTTGGCTCTAAATACTGTGATACTCAGCTGTCTTCACAGTTTATTTAAATTAAACAAAAGCTGATTAATTGTCTAAACGTGAATCAGTTTTGCAATATTTAAAGCTCTGTGTTTGGATGGTTACTATCAAAATGCACCTTCAGCAAAGTGTTCTGTGCATGTATGAACAAATCTTCAGCACAGAATCCATCAGCTGTGTGTCCTCCAGCGTCAGTGACCAGTTGCCCTCACAGGAGACTGAAAGCTTTGCTGTGTTGTTACTCCTTTCTGGTTAAAAGCTCTGTGAAAAGGTTATGGCTCAAAAGGATGGTGCATTGTGTGGTTGAATGGATGTGTTAATGTTCAGCTGACAGCCTTGCAGGACTGTATTGTTGCTCAAACATCAGTGGACAATGCTGATGGTAGAAGGGCAATCAGTTTCCTCTGTGTCCTGGTTTCCTGCAGCCTGCAGGTACAAAGTTATAGTACCTGTGCTACTCTAGAAAAACAAGAATCAGCACGTTTTCTGAATTTAGATATGGACTTTTACCAAAGTACCAGCTCTCATGACTTCCCTATTGTAATAGTATACAAACAACACAGCCACACAACCACACTCACAAATAACGTAACAGATACAATAAAAATGTAAATACTGAGACTAAGTAAAACCCTAGTGTGGAGAGACCCTGCAGACGGTCATTCAGCCATGTGGTTGATAAAAGGTTGACACATTTGACTTATTCCTTGGTGAGTTATCTTTTCCAGAGGCACACAACAGTTTCAGAGCCACAGTCCGGCTGCCAACAGGAGATCTGACTTCCATTTCACTGCAATACATTTTTGGCAATATTTAGCAGGGTTTCTGTCCGCTTGATGGAGTGATTGTATGTAACATTGGAATTTAAGAAGTTGCCCAAAAGGCAGATACGCCAAATGGGATCCACTGGGAGAGTAACTCCATGGACTGCAGATTAAACATCACAGATCTCCTGCCAGAAACACTGTAGTTTACTAAACCGCCAAGTTAAATGTAGGAAAATACCCTCAACTAGAACACATCGACAACAGAGGTATGAGAGATTGGGGTTAAACTCATGTAGCTTGGAAGGGCTGAGATCAATCTGGTATTAATTATTGAACTGAAATAACCTATATCCTGAATGCAGTTTAGAGAAATCACCAACAGTCCCACAGTACTGGGAGTCCCTCTCCAAGGTCTAAATCAAGGGTTAGCAACCTTTTCCATGAAAAGAGACATTTTTGGCCAAAAAACAGAAAGAAAAATCCCTCTGGAGCCGCTTCTTTGAGAAAGTAATATGCTAATTTCTCGCTGCAAATATAGCAAATCACTCATCGTGAAGCACTGACTGTCTTTTCTGTTGTAGCTATTTTGGGCAAAAAATTTAGGGCAAAGGGCCAGATGGTCATAGGCTATGATGCACATTTAAGTCGACTAAAATATATATTTTTTCCTGTCTATAGGGTACATATTTTTACAATTGGAGAATGTAAAAATCACGACAACAATGTGGATTTAATTTTAGACAAATTCCATATCTTTTTTTTTGTCAAAGCAACAGGGAGCCACTGTAGATGGCCTGAAGAGCCACATGTGGCTCTGGAGCCTCAGGTTGCCGACCCCTGCTCTAGATCTTCCTGGTTCAGGAGTTGACAGCAAGTATAACATCATAAACCTCAGAGATGGTTCTATCTGTTGGTCCCTGTCACTATAATTACTATATCAACTTATCGTTTGATATATAAAAATGGACACGATAGATTTTTTCTGGACTCAATATATTGTCGTTTACATTCGTGACTTTTTGTGCTTTTTGCGTTGTGTTTAAAGTAAAGCTGCAAATGTTGGACAGGCAGCACGCTTTGCTGGAGAAAAAAAAAAAAAATCCCAGAGCAGCCATTCCAGCTGTTTATATGTTATCTTAATAATTAAATAATATAATACATAATGATTATCTCATCACAATGTTTTGTTAACAGAGCCTGAAAGTCTATTTTATTTGCTTTGGTTGTAGTTTATTTATTTATGTTATTTAATATCGTTATTGACGTAAAATAACATCGATACAACGATAGTTTATCCTGATAGTTTCTAGGAAAATATATCATCCTAAAAAATGTGTTATCATTACAGGCCTATCTGTTGGTTGGTCTTAGGGCAGTATCACGGTATCACCGGTATCTCGGTTTTCCAGGGTATTAATTAATAATTTTAATATTGTTAAACATACAGACACTGCTCTTCCTATTAGACTGGTGGGGATGATGTATTGTAGTTCTGGGCACACGCACAGACAGCTGAGGAACATGGAGACTGTGAGTGGGGAAACGTAACATTACAGGACTAGTAACAAAGAAAAATTACTTTTTAGTATTTTGGGTTTAGTTCCAATCATAAAGCTCAGCCAGTCGACACAGACCAAGCTGTCTTTTGGGCGACTTTTGTTTGATATTGCAAACTTAGAGAACAGAGGACAGATTTATTTTAAACAAAATAAGTTATTTGACAGACACAACAGACAACATAATTGTAAATATGTATTTACAACATTTACAATAATCATCTATTTGTCTTTGTTCGTCAGGTAGTCCAAACTTCATAGACCAACTTTTAGCCGAACTTTAAAATGTCTGGCAGTTAACATTGTTGTTGTTTTTTAATTCTCACCACTTTTGCCCAAACATTTTTCCTTTTTGGTCGACAGTTTTGCTGCTCAAACATCTTCAGTCATCAACATGTTCCTCTCTCCTGTAACCAAGGCCCTGTCCACACAGCTCTGTCTGCATGACAACACATAAACAACTGGAGCACTGAGAGCATGTCAAACCCACCAGCAGCAGTATAACCCTCATCCTGCAGCCACTGTGTCCAATTCAAGAAAGTAGAAGAAATATAAGCTTTCAGCAGTCAGGTAGCTTTCAGGGAAAAGCTGTTTTCAGGCTCCTGCCTGCAGCACGGGCTGCACTCGTACATCGATCGCTCTGAAAATCTCCACCTTGGCCCGAGTTTTTCAGACGAAAGGCATAAAGACACAGAAGAAGCTATTTTAAAAATACCCATTATGTGAGGACAAGGTCTAAGTGTCTCCTCTCCTGTCCTCGCCCCGCCCACCTGAGAACCACGACCTCTTTTCTCGCCCTGATTACACTGAGAGTGTGACGTCGTACTCACACAAGACGGATCCTTTCCTGCCACAAACCCTAAAAGGTCTCACAGCCCACAGAAGTGCTTATGATGCACACGTGTGGTTGTATATGAGCTGTTATTATTTGAAGCTCATAAACAGCGATTATGTTTTGGACAGCAGACTGAACCGACTGAACTGGAGACATTTGAGTCGGTGCTGTCGTGACGTGACGGCTTATTGATGTGCGTTGATGCGCTTAGCTTAACAAAAACAAGCAAACGACTGTCAGCAGCCACCGAGCAGATATTTCTAACACAGCTTCTTTTGTTCTGATGAATCAACCAGGAGAGTTTGTGTAGGACGTCCATCCAAGCCTCCAACTGTCAGTCACCTCACACTTCATATGCACGGAAATAAATGAGATTTTCACTCTTTGGAAGCTGGATACAAGTCATGTCTTTGCAACTTCATCTGCAGGCAGAAGGTCTAACTTCAGGAGAGAATTAATCAAACTGTTCAGAGATCCGATTGGACAAGCACAAGGGCGACCCGTTCACCTTGACCCACACCTGCCTCACCCGCGCTGTTGGACCAGGAAGAGGAACACATTAATAAATTAGAGTGCAGCCAACCTCTTTTAGAAATGTAAACAGGTTTTTTTGCCAGCGGATATTCAAACACACACCTCTGACCCCGTGATATCTCTGCAGCAGCTACAACCACACTCAGGCTAACGAAGGCAGGGAACATGACGGAGGGGGGGAGCACAGTGAGTCATCACACATGCTGTACAGGGAGGGAAATACATTTAAATTAAATAAAATACTCTAGCTGTATACAACATATACATCACGATATATTGGATTATAAAGGTCATTTATTTTCCAGCTATATGTGCGAACTATATGCAGTATGATAGGTGTATTGCTGTCAATATGAATGATAATAATGAATAATTCTACTTTTATATTATATTATTTGCAATATAGTGTTCTCCTCTATTTTGTGTGTTGATATGGATTGTGGAAATTCTCTTCAGCTCAAGAGGCAAAAAAGCTGAGTAGTTGGGTGATATATAAAGATGAAACAAGGTATAAAACACAGGACAAATATAAAACAGCTACATAAAGTATATTAGGGCTCGTTCTGATTGGACTGTCAATCTCTTAGTGGATTCTTGGCGGCGGGGAAAACGTGGTTATGAAACACTTGATCATTCCGCTCAGGCTGTATCAGGTGTTTTACTACATCAGAGAACACATTTATTTATCAGGAGAAACGTGAACGGAGCAGAGCGCTTTGTTTACATTTATGAAGCATTTTCTGTTAAAGTTATCAGCAGGAGGCTGAAGAAACTCTCTCCCCCTCTCTCTCTGTCTCTCTCTCTCTTTCTCATGCACTTCTGTGTCATTTACCTTCCTTCAGTGGAAAGCTATACTGGGGAGAATGAAATTGGGCCCGAATGTTTTATTTACAGCCACAAAAAGCAGCAAAATAAGTGACGTCTGCTCCTCCTCTGTAGTTCCCAGACTCACACCGCTAAACTTAGAGCTCTCTTAGTTTAGTTTACTCGTCTACACAAACCTACATTCACTGACACCGTCACTATCTCTCTCTCTCTCTCACTCACACACACACACACACACACACACACTCAGCACTAGCTATTCTTACCTTCGTTACTCCTACAATGGACTACATGGGCTATATTCATATATTCACTATATGCATATAAGATAAAAACAAGTCAAAAATACAAATAAATTAACAATGAAATAAAACAATAATAATAATAATAGTTATATACACTATATTCATACAAGATAACAAATAAGACAAAAATACAAATAAATAAATCCAATAATATATATATATATATATATATACACTATATATATATATATATATATACAAGATTCAAACAAGACAAAAACACAAATGCATTAATAAAATACAATAGCTATATACACTATGTATATGTATATATACACTATGTATAAGATGTTAATGTTTATATAGTATAAAGCTCTTTTTAATATCAGAATCTTAATCTTTAATTAGTATCATGTTTTATTCATTTGATTTAAACTGTTCTTTATCTGCTTGCTTACCTTTTGTTCTGCCGCTGAGAGTTTTCTCTCTGGGGTCAATGAAGTCTCATTTATATATATATATATATATATATATATATATATATATATATATATATATATATATATATATATATATATATATATATACATATATATATATATATATATACAGTATCATTGAAATGGAAAAGAATACCATGATATTTAGTATAATATAGAAAACAAACACATAATAATATAGCAGCACTATAGTATTAATACTGTAATATATGTTATGACTCATCATGACTCCCAGAACAATAAACAGCAGAGCAGTTTAACAGAGAGACGTTTTATTTATCTCACTGTGACTTATCTGCAGGAGGGATTCCTCTTAATTATTACCCATCAGGCCGAGCTGACCGAACTGGCAGGGTGCCAAAGGAAGTGAGGTCACACGCCATAATGAATACGACTGTTTTAAAAGGGAAAAAAACCCTCCTGGCACAGCAGCCGTTGCCTTTGTGATACTATTGGAAGCTCCAGTAGGTGTGACACAGTGAGGAAACAAGCTGCTTATTTGTGGGACAGTAAGATTTGCAACGCATAACTTTATATATTCTTTAAGCCCTTAAGGCTGCTCTTCTTCCACTCCGTAATGATATAATTATTCCAAACTGCAGCTGCATTTCTCTGCATGTTGTTGTGTTAATAATGAGGCTGTTATTGTCTTTAAGAGTTCCACGGTTAATAAAAGGTAAACTAAAGCGGCACAATGTGCACAGAAACCTTGCTCATGCCCGTCTGCTCAGCCAGTGCAAGTGACACCGATTAACAATTGATGCATGCTTAAAAATTAAATAATGTGATTCATGGTCGGTGGAGGAGGAAGTGCTGATGAGGCCGTCAGCTGGTGGCAACAAACGGAGCTGTCACTACTGTGACCCAGGCTGGTTTGTTCTGTCCGTTTGCTCGTGTGCTGCTATTTTCGACCCGCTCACTCTGAGGCAGATTTTTAATTGTGTCCTAAGGTCGATTTATTTACAGCATTAAAAAACATCAGACGTCCGGGGGCACGACACAAACGAGAGTGGGAATTAAATGTTACTTGATGTTATATTATGGTTGAGGGGCAACTGGGGAACGATGGGAAATGTTACTTTGAGGCTTCATCTCTTCTTTATTCATATTCATCATCTTCATCAGCTGGTTCCCTCAGATTACTTTAAGGGTTATATCATCTCACAGGAGCAGATAAATACTCTGAGCTTAATGTCTTTGTTTAAAATACACTAGATAACTCAAACTGAGTAGAAAGAGATTTTTAATTCAGATATTTCCCACCAGCTTGGTTACACTAAGAATATTAATACACTCCCATGTCTGAGAGCCAGGAGGAGGTTAATTTAGCTTCATGATGCCTGCTATGCCTGCACTATTAAAAAAAGACACAAAATTACCCAAAAAAGGCACAGATTTACCAAAAAAAGACAATTTAAAAAAAAAAAAGACACAGAATTACCAAAAAATTAGGAAGAATTACTAAAAAAAAAAACTGGCATTTTTTCTAGGCGTTTTAGCCTAATGGGTTAATCGCAATATATTTCAAATATTTTTATTAAAGCACGAGAACATCAGTTATACAAACTTTCCTCATTTCAGACATTAAACATCTAAAGACAGACAACACCTGGTGATAAAGAGGCAAAACAAGAAGATAAACATTACAAGAATAACATTATTATTTATTATTATTATTATTATTATCATTTTTAATAATAATAACCATCATTAAAACACCTTGAAGCTCACAGAACGGGCAGCTTAATTAATGTGCAAATAATGAATTTTAGATTTAGATATTTAACCTTTAGAAATCCTTGAAAAAAAAAATAGAAAATAATACGCTGAGTTTATGATATAATGCACAGCAATTTAGTAGGTCTGCCGCTGGGTTGCATATCTGACAGATTGGTGACATTTCTCAGATTTTATGCAGCTTTGCCTTTGATTAATGCACGATTCACAATATAAGAGTAATATCCAAGTCACAGGAAGGTGCAATATATATTATTGTGTGTCGTGATATTTTTTCTGATTGAAGTATTGTTCTTCTGCAGAGTGACCCAAACAACAAACCATATTCTGTAGAAATCCTCACAAAAACCCTGATCATGTTAATGTCTTTAAATGAAAACGAGCATATGATACAAAGAGTATCACACCGTCCAATATCATAAATCATATTGCAATATTATTATCAGTCAAAATAATCACAAGTAGATATTTTTTCCAAATGGTGCAACCCTAATGCCTGAAAAATACAGCTACCAACAGGGCTGGGTAAATAATCTGAATAAAATGATTATTGTATTGTTTTTAAATGTATCTTTTTTCTTTTTTTTTTTTTGGTTGAGTTATTTTTAAATTTCCAGAAAATCCACAGTTTTTTTAAAGGGGCATAATTGCATGATTTTTCCATAAATATGACTGAACGTCTTAAACAACCATGATCTCAGAATATGAATAAATATAAGGGTGAATATGATTTTTGCCAAATTAAAGGAACCAACACATCTACCAACAACTCTAAAGTTCATATATTAATGTGTTATAAATCTTATTTTTTCAATCTGTACACAAACAGAAATGTAACAGAGAAATAAATCTAGTTTTATGTGCCGGTCAGCTGTTCCCCTTGCCTCCAGTCTTTATGCTAAACCAGCGGTTCGAAAACATTTTTAGCCGTGCGCCCCCTTCTATGTCCCCACCAGATTGACGCACCCCCAATCCCCCACACCTTCAAAAAAACAAAATGCAATACGATTTTTTTATAGCTATATTAAAGGAGGCATGTTTAATCATGCTCAAATGTCCAGAACACACATATAATAAAATAATCACCACTTTTCAGAGGAAATGGAAGAAGATAACTTCTTCTACGCTTCATTATAAGATGAAGTGCATTTTGAAATTGACCAAAAATACATGTAAAAATGACAGAAAAAGACACAAAACAACCAGAAATAGATGCAAAAATGACCAAAGATGACACAAAATGATCAAAATAGACACAAATTGACCAAACAACCAAAAAATAGATGCAAAATGACCAAAATAGATGCAAAAATGAACAAAAAATGACACAAAATTGAATAGCCTGTATTTATTAATTAATTAATAACATGTCTTTATTGTGTGGGGGGAAAAAATGTAATTATCAGACCGCCATTACATTTTTCATCTCGTGCACCCCCTAGCAGCAGCTCACGCACCCCCAGGGGTCCACGCACCACACTTTGGGAATCCCTGTGCTAAACTAAGCTAAGCTAAGCTAATCCCCCTCAGGCTCTGGGAGAATATTTGGTGCATGAATATGAGATTGTTGTCAATTTTCTTGTGAAACTCTCAACAAGACAGTGAAGGATGTATTCCCAGAATGTTGAACTTTTCGTTTTATCCAGTTTGCAGAACATTTCTTTTCATTGTGAGTTTAATGTCTGTCTGAAACACACAGGAACACCCAAACTCAGTAGGAAGACATATTTAATTCACGTGTTTCCCACCAGTTTGGTCACAAGTTTGCTTTTACATCTTTCATCCTCCTTCTCAGTATGAAGTCATATTCTTTTCATGGGCTCCGCAGGAGAAATGTTGAAAAAGAAGCAAAAACATCTGAGGTAACGAGAGTTTGTTCTGCCCTGTTCGCCGTCTCACAGGAGCATCCGCTGCCTGAGAAACATCATCCACTGGAACCTCATCACTGCCTTCATTCTGAGGAACGCCACCTGGTTCATCGTCCAGATGACCATGAGCCCCGAGGTGCACGAGAGCAACGTGGTACGTTCTTACTCATCTGCTGATTTAGACACTTTAGAAAACTTTTTTCTGACGGTGATATGCTTATTTTTCATTCTTAATCACAATCAATAACTGATCCTGCTTGAGCATCAAACCCTGATATATACAGTAATGGAAAAAAATATTAGACCACTCTTGTTTTCTTCAATTTATTGTTCATTTTAATGCCTGGTCCAACAAAAGGTACATTTGTTTGGACAAATATAATGATAACAACAAAAATAGCTGATCAGAGTTTAATTTAAGAGCTGATATCTAGACATTTTTTATGGTTTTGTTGATCATAACCAAAATCATTATCAATAAAACCATGGAAAATGTCTAGATATCAGCTCTTAAATTAAACTCTTATCAGCTACTTTTGTTGTATTCATTATATTTGTCCAAACAAATGTACCTTTAGTTGTGCCAGGCATTGAAATGAACAAAAAATTGAAAAAAACAATGATCTAATATTTTCTTCTGTATGTGCTTCCTCTGAGCCACAGAGCTCCATTGTTACTATTAAAAACAGAGCAGTGAGCCACTGTTGCACTGAGTGACATGTTCCTTCATTACCATGAACACACACTGTAGTTTATTCTGACTCAGTCCGCAAACACCATCCTGCTGCCACAAATACACCAAATGTGAATGAATCTGCTGCTGAAAATAGACCCAGAGAAATGTTCTCTCTCCTCCTGTTTCAGTTAAGTGAGATAAAATCCTCTGTGACCTGCAGTTTAAGAATGAAACTGAATAATTATGAATCATGTTTAAGATTTGTGTGATGATCAATCTCTCATGAACGAACTGTTCCTTCATTCAGACGCGTTTGAATAATGAATGAATTATCTGTTAAAGAGTTTAGACTTCTTCTTTGTTGGTGCCTTCAAGGACGCAACAGCAATTGAGTTTCAAGAGACAGCTGCTGCATTCATGAGCTTCAGATAATAAGGTTTCAAATTAGAGCAAAACAAGAGGCATTATGTTTATTCAGTGAAGTTGCCATGAGCAACAACCAGCTTCTATAGCGCTCGGCATTGATTCTCCGAGTTTGTTACCAAAACCTCCATATGTTCACTTCCTTGAAGTTCTCTCCCGTGTGTTGCTGGGAAACGATCATGTTTCTTTCATTCAAGTAAAAACCACCACAGCTTCAAGGAACAACTCCATGATGAAATGATGATCGTATAACTTAAAGTACATGTTTGTCATTTAGGTAAAGTCTAGTATTTCTGAGACACTGTAAAATGTTTAACAGAAGGATTCATTTTTCAGGTGTGGTGCCGTCTCGTCACCGCCTCCTTCAACTATTTCCACTCCACCAACTTCTTCTGGATGTTCGGCGAGGGCTGCTACCTCCACACCGCCATCGTCCTCACCTACTCCACCGACAAGCTGCGCAAGTGGATGTTCATCTGCATCGGCTGGTGTACGTACAAACTGATACACACAATAACAATGAAAACATGTAAATCTGATGGACTCAGTGTGATTCAGTGGTGAAGTGTTTCATCTGGTTTGGTTTCTTCACACTAGGGTTGTCACGATACTAAAATTTTCAACTCGATACCAATACTACCATTTTCGATACCACCAGGATAAAAACAAAGACCCCAAAATTTTACAGAAATATTTTTATTAACAAGAAAAATGCAACATGTAAAAATTAACAGAACCACAGGTTAAATATTTATAATAAAAAACAGTTGTGCAAAAAGAAATTGCAACTATGATAACAAGCTTCAAATACTCGATACTTTTGAAAATACTTTTTTGAGTATTGATTCTTTTGACAATCCTACTTCACTACTGAGCTTCATGTAAACACTTGATCTGTTGGACAGAATCTGTGACACTGTTTACACTTTAATGTATTGTTGGTGGTTTTTGATCCATTCTGTGGCTAAATCATTGTTCACACTTTGTTCAAATCAAATCAAATCAAATACCCTTTATTGTCATTATATAGGCAACTGTACAACAAAGTTGAAAGTGCCACTGCATAAGGTGCATAGTTAAGACAATCATAACACAAAACAACATGAGTAAAACAAAAAAACACCGAGCTAAAACAAGGACAGAAACCAGAACAAGGACATGTGATGTAATCAATAAGTATAAAAATAAATAAATGACTACTGAAAATGCTACAATATTATAGATGAGGTAGATACTATGTCTTGCACAATTCAATTTGTATTGCCCATGTCCGTACCTCCGCCCAGAGGTCGTTTTTGTGTGTGTGTTCTGTGATCGCTGACCATATTTGAATTGGAGCCTTTATCATTAGACAACGTCTGTCCACGAGAACGCTTGGAAGAGAACCCAGACACCCATTTTATAGTGGGCCAGAGTTCGTTTGATCGTTCACACCAGCAAAAACCAAACTGACTATCAGACAAAACAACAGAGATCGTTTCAAGAGGACCAAACAGCTCAGGGGGGAACGCCCCCTCAGACATTCTCAGTAAAAACACTTTATTTGTTTTCTTGCTGAGAGTTAAAGGAGCAGATTGATTCCACTCATATGGAGTGAGAGCCAGGACGCAGGATGCATGCAGTGGTGAAACATCTCACTTTGCTATCCAAAGTTCAAAAAGTACACATACCAACACCTCATAAATTAACGTGGTTGTTTAATCTGTACACAAACAGAAACGTAAAAGGAACAAAATATGGTTTTATGGAATCTTGCATGCCAGGATGCTTTCGGTCTTCATGCTTGACTAAGAGCATCATGAAGTTCTCATCAAACTCCAGAGCCGAATCAGCATATTCAAACCCAGAAACACAACTGAAGTGGAGCAGCAATATAACCCTGACCCTTAAGCATGTAGGACAATCACACAAAGAAGAAGAAGATGTTAGCGAATCAGAAGCTTCGAAAAAGGCTTCCTGGCTACAAGAGTGCATCCATCACACCGTGGAGCATTCTGGCGCTCTTGTTCCTCAATATAGTGGAAAAGTTACTGCACGTGTGTCAACATTTTAAAGTCCTGTCAGCAGGTTAGAACCATCACTGCTTTAAGTTTGTTTGCAATTGCATGAAATGTCGCCTCGTTTGTGACGCCTCACAACGGCGCACGCTCTGACAAAACAAACCAAAAACTCAGGTTTCCCTCAACACTGAAAACAGTTTTACAAAAGCTCAATTTTCAGTGACCTAAAATACAGTTTGTGTGTGGACGAAAGGCCAGAAACAGAGAAAAAGCTTCATTTTTGTCTTCAACGAACTGTGTACTTGAGGACTGGACCCTTAGGAGGGTGCATTTCCCAAGAACTATTAATGTTATGAATTCACTTGTTATTGGGGCTCAACTGGATTTTAAATTGAAAAAAAATCTATTTCTCAATTGACTGAATTAAAGGTCTGATACAGATCTTGTTTACTAATATAGGAAGCTAGCACCAGGATTAGCTGATGATGTAGCATCACTGGAAATCCCACCCACACACGTCCTCGAGGCAAAAAACCAATATGGCCAAAATTACGAATTCAAGGCTTCAAAGCGAGCCAACACACCAGTGGGTGACAGGTTAAAAATTACTATCACAGGCTTGTTGCTTCCAGTCTTTATGCTAAGCTAGGCTAACGGACCTCTAGCTCTACTTTAATATTGGGGAATTCATATTAATCTGTCAGCAGGCGACAGTCTCTAAACGTGTCCCAATCTGTTTGAGTCCAGTCAGTTTGGATCCATTTTAGTCCAACAGAACAAACTGAAGGTCAGACTCAGATTGAGCCAACAATGGAGCAGTTGACTTGATGGAGATCGCAGGATTTGGTGTGGCAGCTGGGAAACGTATTTGTGAGGAGTTCACTAACACCCCGTTTCACACTGTCAAACTAAACTATGTGCTGCTGAGATTAGGTGTATTGTGCCATCTGGATTACATTTCCCCCGGGGCAGCGTGAAGCCTGCGTGTGAAGGGAAAGATGGCAGCACATCTCAGGACAGCCGTGAAAACATAAATAAGATCAAATTTTATTTGCTTCGCTTCGCTTTAACTCGGGCTTCAGGAGCAGACAGATTATTAAAGCAGAGGGGCACGGACAAGAGATGAGAACAAGACAAATTACATTTCTCAAGTAATCTGAGGCTGTGAAATAGATTTTCCCGAGGTTTAACATTACGCTGATGACAGTATATTGCTAATGAAGTGGAAAGTTTCCAGGGATGCGAGACTTCCACGTGTGACGTGGTGGCTGGCGAGGTCTTCATGGTCTGGTAATGGCTGTTTGTCTGCTCTATTATACTGCTATAAGTCAGTAAATCAGACGATCACTCTGCATTAGCATCAGCCGGAGTCCGGCCTTTCATTCATTCACAAAGAGACGCTCAGATGGTGACATGTCTTGGCTTGCATCTGTGGATCACAGCACACTAACAACAATAGGTTCTGACAGATCTTGGCAGGCGCTGGTGAGGAGAAAAAAGACAAGGATTTCATATTGCAGCTTGAAATCCCCCCCGAGTGATATTTTGTGATTTGAATAGCAGAGAAAGATGAAAGAAGAACCTGTCATTTGTCTGTTTTTCCCTCTCAGGTATACCATTCCCCATCATCGTGGCCTGGGCCATCGGGAAGCTCTACTACGACAACGAGAAGTAAGTCCTTTGTTGTGCCTCCTCTTACATGAACCCGCTAATAAAAAGGACAGCCACAAAGTCAAACTGTATTGCATTAAGGAGATGAATGTCTATTAATAACCTGCTCTAATCACATTTGCATTGTACAATATTCTTAATTACACATTAGCCCCGTGGCCATTTCTCCGTGATAGGGAGTGTTTATTGATACAGAGTGTCTCTCTCTGCACCTATTAGACAGGTGAAAATGCAGCGTTTTATAAATGTGCACGGAAAAACATCTTATTTAAGTTAAAGGAGCCACAGCTGAGCTCATTTTCTTCTGACTTGCTGTTATATATTCAGGGTTTTGTGCCACAGAAACAAACAAATCTTAATTCTAAAATACATCTGAACTATTTATTTATTTGCACACTCATAAAACATCAATTAAATCTAGTTAATGAAAAATTACAGATGTGTCAGGAGGTCAGGGAGACACAGACTTACTCAACTAAAGAACAAAAACAGGCGATAAAAAGCAAAGAACTCATTTAAAGTCATTCAGAATTTCATTACACAAACAATTCAACTCAACCACACAAATGTATGAAACAACCTTGAATATGACCTTCATGAACATTAAAGATTCTTTAGATTTTAGAATACCTGCTGAGAGCGTCTCTGAGACAGAGCCCAGCCGCTCGCTGTCTGTCTCTGCTGCAGCACAGATACCTGATTGCTGTTTGTGCCAGCGCTGAAAAACAGAGGTGATTATTTCTCCAATATCCGAGAGCGGTCGTGTTTCTGGGAATGAGGCCTCTGCAAAGGAACAGTGTGCATGTCACACACACACACACACACACACAGCTCACATTTCCTCCACTGTTAATTGTAAACAAATCAGAAACGTTTCCAGCCAGCGTCTTCTTCTCTGAATCAGCGGCATTTACCAGCTACAGTAGTCTGACAAATAACCGACTCAGCATTTAGCTGCTTCACAACTGATGCAACACAACAGATAAACAGATCGACAACACACACCTGCATCCATTAACAAGCCCTGTGTGCATTAAAGCCTCATATATCTTCTTCCTCTGTGCCACTGAGCTCCTCTGTTGTTACAAACTGTAAAAAAACACATTCATAAGTTGCACAGGGTAACACACTCATCGTTTATTTTGAATTAATTCACACACACCGTCCTGCTGCCACAAATACTCCCTCGAGGACCAAATGTGGATTCATTCGCCACTGAAAATAGTTCCCAACAAAAGCACTTTTTCCTCCTGTGTGTGTGATAAAAACTACAGTGATCAGGTGCTTTAGGAAGCGGCTCTCTAACTTAGTTTAATTTTTAAAAAATATAATAACCTGCATGAATGTTTGTAAGAATGCAGAACAAATAAATCCTGAATTACTTTGGTTTAATGAAAATGAGACGTTGGACTGAGCAGCAAAGTATGAGCTCGTTTTAATTCCAAAGCTGGGAAAATGAACAATTTAGCTGAATAATATGCATCCATACAATGTGAGATCAGTTTATTTGCTGCATGTCAAGTATGACAGCATACAGAACAAACTCTTTATGTTTGTTTTCACACCTGTGTATGGTTTTATTATATAATGCTTCTGCAAGATTCTGCAGTGATATCACAATATGTGACCAGCAGTCTGACTAGATTCTTGTTGTTATACATAAATTACTCCATCTAAATGTATTCTAGCAGTATTTATTTGCACATATTTACAAGTATAACAGTGTGATGGTTGATTTGAGAATTTATCAGCAGTCAGATAAAAGTAATTTGAAAATCTGCAGGGAAGTCTCGTCACCGTGCAGAAGCTCAAATG
The DNA here is from genome assembly GCF_030273125.1 of Centropristis striata. Lineage (NCBI taxonomy): Eukaryota > Metazoa > Chordata > Actinopteri > Perciformes > Serranidae > Centropristis > Centropristis striata. Next base: position 25,322,164 of record NC_081537.1, on the reverse strand, counting down.
AAATAAAATGAAATATCATCTTTGTTGAACTTACGATTAGGCATAAAGTTTTCTGTAGGATTGATCTAGACATTAAGGCACATTTTACCATAATAAACATCTTCTTAGCTTTTTCTAGACTATCCAAAAAAGAAGACGCAGTGTGACTCAAAGAGAATGCACATCAGACATCACTTGAACAACATTTCTTTGGAGTAATTTAGGAAATGACAGAGCTTTATTTGTGAGCTGTTTTAACCCTATAAAGCCTGAACCGTGAAATAATTGCCAGAAAATTCAAAATTTTCTAAACTGGAGTGCTTGTTGAACCGGCTAACATTTTTTTCAATTCAATATCAATTTTCATATATGAATTTAATTTGGATCATATTTGATACATCAGGTCTTTTTGTGCAATTTGTTGCTCACAGTTTGCTTTTCTTAAACTCACATAATCACATAAAACCTAATATTTTTAACCAAATAAAACTTTGACTTTCCTTTTAACATTTTCCTCAAACAAACAAAATATTTTTTTCCATATAAAACAACATCATACATCTGCCGATATGAAGTTTTCACACAGCAATCACAGATTTTTTTTCAGCAAATCATTTTTGTTACATCTGGTATTTTTGTGAAATTTGTTGCTCTAAGGAAATTCTAAATTAAAAAGACAGTTTGCAGAATCAAACCACCAAATTATAGCCATTTGGATTAAATGTTTAGGAATAATTGGTCAACACTGAGCAGTTTTTGCTCTCTCTCTATACAAAGTGGGGATTTTAGATAATTTATTTATATCATCAGGTTTTTCAAGGAAAAAAATATCACACTGATGATTTAGAGGTCTCAAAAACGTATGTATCAAATATGATGCACTTGGCTTTATAGGGTTAAAGATGTGTGTGTGTTCAGCAGCAGTGTGTTGGGCCTGACAGTCACATAGAGTGGAGACTTCACAAAGTGTTAAGAGACAACTTTTTGTGAAATCTGTTGACAATCTGAAAGATCCAGAACAACAGCAGCCTCCTCTGATTTACTCCCAAGTGAAAAAAATCAACCAGAACAACTGTTATTTTTTTAAATGATCTAAAATCTAATCTGGCTTTCCCCTGCAGCAAACTGCCTCCTTCTCCTTGTTACAACACTCATTTCTAGAAGATTATGCAAACAAGATTATTTGTATTTAACACAGTATCAGGACACTGTGAGTTGTTTCCATTTGTTTGAGGAAGATAAAACCCAGTTATGATCTAAATCAGCCCTCACGCTCTATAATTCATAATACGGGTAAACTGCTGACTGGAAAACATGTGTTTGAGATCCTGAGCACAAATTAGTGAATTAATTCCAACACATAATGAATTCTTTATGAAGAACCATGAGTGACTTTGCCTCTTTAGTCGCCAGACGACTAATTCAGCTGAAATGGAAGCAAGAAACATTAGCATCACATGTTTAGAGGATTAGAGATCTTAAAATAAAGTTCACTCAGCTGACAGCTCTGATCATTTATTAGTGTAGTCAGAAGAAACGCAGCTCCTCCTCAAGCATATTTAGATTGAGTGAGTCTCCTGTTTGGCTCCATTAAAGGAAGAATATTATATTACATTTACCACTCAGAATATTATTATTTGTAATGAATATGCCTGTTTAAAACCTGACTGATAATATGATCTGTTTTGATTGCAGGTGCTGGTTTGGAAAGCGAGCTGGTGTTTACACAGATTACATCTACCAGGGTCCCATGATCCTGGTCTTAGTGGTGAGAGACTCTCTTTCTTTTTATCCTGCAGCAGCAGCTTTTCTGCATAAAAACCTGCTGATACAATTAGTCTTTATTATGTCTTTAAAACGCCTGACGGGCGTGAAATGTTGGAAACCGCAACACATTCTTCATGTTGCAGATGATGAATGTGAAGATCTGACACTTTACCTACCGAGCGCCACGTTAAACCTCTGCGGCTTGGCTCGCTCCGAGAAATATGGGAATCCTTCTGGAAAAGGAGAAAGATATCCAAGAATGCGTTCAGTCTTGTTTGCACCTATTAAGAATTATCTCTAAAACTGGGTTATTTCCATCCCCTGGGGGACCTTTTCCATGCTCTCATGTCATCATTTCATCAGGTTTTAACTCTTCTGAACCATGTGTTGTCACTCACTCCACATTCAGCTGCTCAACTTTAAAATAGAGCAATAAAACATGTTAAAGTGGACGTTCAGCACCTGCAGGACCTCTGCTGCAGCTGCGTTATTGTGACACAGTCAGACGGACACTCCCTCCAGCAGGCTCGTGCACGATGATCCTGCAGATTCTGCAGAGTGTCTGGGGACTGAGCCGGCTCCTCGTACAAGATTTAGTCATCTCTGGTCTGGACTACAGTTACTCCCTGCTGGCTGTGCCTCCAAATCGCTGCCCTCTGTCCACTGGTGGGAGAACATTTACTCAAATTTTGTCCTTAAGGCAAGAGTCTGCAGGCAGAAACATCCTTTTTTTTCATGCTCAGTTTGAGGCTTTGGGCTGTTTTTCTTCCATAACACGTCCTCTTTCAGAGTAGTGGAGAGAAAACATCCCAAACACACATTTGGGTGTTTATTTTACTTTATTTTGTAGATTTCTCCAAAATTCACTAAAAAGTTACCGTTTTATTGCAGCGTGTAGAAAGCTCCACTCTCCTGTTTTACATGTTCTAAATGAATTATATTCAGTATTTTGTATTTAAATAGTCATTTCCGTTAAGAATATATAAAAACTTTCAAGGCCATTTTCCTAAAATGGCCTTTAAAATTTTTCTCATAAATCTCAACTTTAGGTCCACTTCCAGACACAGAACTGACCAGTTTTATTCCTGACTACATTCAGTCATTCATAACCTGATTTATACATCAACATTTTGTTCCTAAAACATGACAAAAATGTATTTTTTTAATGACAGTATTTTCTGATTTATGAAATGATAAAATACCACAAATGCAAAAGTGTTTTAATGTACATATATAAAGTGGTAATACAAAAAAATAATAAGTAGTTCATGGTAGATATGAGTACGCTGAAATATATACAGTATGAACATTATGCATGTGCAGCAAGTGGAGAAGTTTACAGTAAATATAAATACATTTTTAGGTCAAATATATATTGTGTGTATGTGTGTATGTCAGAGTCTTTGAGTTTGTAACAGAAAAACCCAAATCCATAAGGATCCGTTTATTTCCAGGTATTCAGTTATTATGAGACAGTTCAGGTGTCAAAAAGACAAATCCTTCTGTTGGAACTGACGAAACATTTCACCCTTTTAATGTTTTCATCATTAAAATATGTGATGAAGAGCTGAACTGGAAGAAATGAGATTTATTCACAGTTTGTGTTGGCAGAAACTAAAAACCAAACCAAAAAGTATCCAACAAAGACTGAAGCAAGACGCAGAACTTCAGTTCAAACTGATAGAAGAACTCAGCGAGGAGACTAATGAGGCTGATAGAGAGCAACACACAGCAGACACTCTGTATACTAACACACAGTAAACCAGCTCAGAATAAACATGAATAAAGAAACACAGGAGACAAAATCCTCTTGATAACTGCAGTGAGAACATAAATATCTGCAAACAAAAGAGAAAATGTGTTGACTTGAATGGTAACTTGGTTCAATCTGAAGAAAAAAAGTCTCAAATATCTCAAACATTTCTGTATCTCACTGAACAAAAGGCAACAGGTCACAAAACAGCTATACAACTGGAAAGCTTCTCTTTAACTGTGAAACTTAAAATATTACAATAATCCAAAACAAAGTGTGTGCATGAGGAGTGTTTGAGTTTTATATTGTTCCATATTTAAACATTAAAGCATCTTGATCTCCTGCTGACGGAGCAGCACAGGCGATCCATCCTCGTCTGATATAAACTCTGTGTGTTAAACACACTCTCCGTCCTGTTAGTGACTCACAACACAAACCAAAACAAACTGCAGCACCTGTTGCTAAAAGCACTCGGCTCAAAGCTTTTGGCTGAGACTCGACTATATGAACCTGGTTCCACATGACACGATGAGTCCAGGGGTGGAAGAAGGATCCAGATCCTTTACTGCAGGAAAACTACGAATACCACATCACAGAAATACTCCACTGCAAGAAAAAGTCCTGCATTCAAAAAGTATCAGCATCAAAGTTTACTTAAGCCATCAAAAGTTAAAGTACTTGTGATGCAGATTGGATTATTTTTATTGATGCATACATCTAAGGGCTCATTTTAACTGCTTAATATACTGTTATGTGCTTCATTAAATGCATGATATTTTTATATTAATCATGTTTTATGTGAAATCTGGACTGAAAAGTACAAACTAAGAGCTGATAAATAAGCCTGTGATGTAAATTAAACTTTTATGAGTTATTTTTGTTGTTATCATTATATTTATCCAAACAAATGTACCTTTAGTTGTACCAGGCATTAAAATGAACAAGAAATGGAGGAAAACAATGGTCTAATAATTAATAAAAAGACATAAAATGACCAAAAAAGATATCAAATGACACAAAAAAAATGTAAACATGAACAAAAAAGACATAAAAACAACAAAAAATATATATAAAACAACCAAAAACGACATAAAATGACCAAAAAATATATAAACATAAACAAAAAAGACAAGAAAATAGATATCAGCTCTTAAATTAAACTCGTATGAGTTATTTTTGTTGTTATCATTATATTTATCTAAACAAATGCACCTTTAGTTGTACCAGGCATTAAAATGAACAAGAAATGGAAGAAAACAATGGTCTAATAATTAATAAAAAGACGTAAAATGACCAAAAAAGACATAAAATGACAGAAAAAAAATGTAAACATGAACAAAAAAGACATAAAAATGACTAAAAAAAGATATAAAACAACCAAAAACAACAGGATCATTATTTTACCTTTAGTAGTACCAGGCATTAAAATGAACAAGAAATTGAAGAAAACAATGGTCTAATCATTTTTTCCATGACTGTATGTCTGCCGGGCTCTACTTGTTACAATATTATAATTTATTGTGATAATTTCTGGGACAACATGTGGTCTAACAGCGACAGTAATGGTTCAGGCCTAGTAAGGAGTATTCTGCTGCTCATGCTCGCCCTCAGACTGAGCGCCCCCCCCTCCCCCGGTCCCCCTGCTGGTCTCCGGTGGTGGACTGACCTTCCCCTCCCTCCTCGTCAGAAACAACACGTTCCCCTATCATCTCTCTCTCTTTAGTTGAAAAGTCGTTTCTCCAAGAGGCACTTAATGTTTCTGTGTGTCCTGCTGCCTCTCTCTCCCCTGCAGCACACATCTGCCTGCTCCGATCTCTCTCTGCTCTCTCCCTGAGATCTTCCTGCCTACAATAGCAGCTTCTCTCAGGCTTTTATCTCCCAACGAGCACTTGATCCTGCAGGATCATCGTCGGGTCACCAGAATATTTGTGCTATCTCCTGTCGGGGAGCCACCATTGTGAACTCTCCGTGCCTTTAACCATCGCTGGATTTTACTGTCAGCAGTAAAGTGATGAACAGCCATGAGGGATAAATACAGGATGTTATTAAAAATGTTAACATTAGCAGTAATAGCGTGGCTGTAATGCTGGGGTTAGAGAGGGCCTCCCTCAATGATCGCCATGCATCTGTTCAGCCCAAGGTCAGCTCAGCTGGCCCTGGAAACTATTCTGCTGCTATTTTTATCATCCATCACTCTGTGGGGGAAATCTCACACTGACACACAGGTTTATGCTATTGCTAAATGATCAGGGATTATTCTTGACTGATCGTAAAGACTAAATATCTGTAGACAGAGCTTTTGTTATTGTCCAAGAACTATAAAAACCTCTTAAGAAAATTCTTAAGAAAAAAATAGGCTGTTCCTAAGAATGTTCTTAAATGCTATTCAGCATTTTTTTTCTTAAGAATTGTCTTATGTCTTAGGAAGCTCTTATTAGTTTTCTCACTTAGGAATTTCTTAGATTTTTAACTTAAGATCACTTGCGTGGTTTCAGTAACTTGGCCTACTTAAATAATATGTTCATAGTGATTAATTAAGTAGTATGAAATACAACAACTGCCTCTGTGATTTACCAAGAGTACATTGTAGTGTAGAGGTAGATATATCGGGCCGATATTTGCGTTTTTTACTTGTATCAGCATCGGCCGATATGTGCGTATAGGCAAGGCTCGGTGCAACATCTGCCATTCTCTGGTGAGCTGCTGCTGATACCGGAAAAAAGAAAAACACATCAAATATGTGGATGATCTGAGGCGCCACCACATTGTTTGCTATCAAACTGTTAATATGTTTTGTTTGTTTTGTTAATAAATGTTTCTTTTTTTGTTTAAATGGAGACTTGTGTAACATTTGTTATCAGTGTGTCGTTTTTATCATGTAAATGGAGGGAGAAAAGGCAATATCGGCTTCAAAAATCGGCCCAAAAATCGAAAAAGCAGCACATATCGGGGATCAGTTAAGACTGATGTCAAAATAATCGCTATTGGCATCGGCCTTAAAAAAACAGTATCGGTCGACTACTATTGTAGTGTAATCTATGAATAGTGTCACATGTCACACAGACTGAAAGGACATTTCAATTATATGTCAACTGCCAAAATAAGCTTTATGTGATACATTCACAAAAAAACTACTCTCCAACTTCTATGAACAATATTTGTTAAAACAATGTCTAGGGCTAAACTAAATATTAGAGGAATCAAATAAATGTCATACAAATTTGTTCAAGTGAATAAATATATAGAAATCTAAGAACTTTGTTTTCAAAAATCTCATTTGTTCTCAAGTTCTATCTGAGGAAAAAACTTAAGAAGAAAGTTAAGAAAACAACTAAAGAAAAGATAAGAATTTCTTCATGAATATCAGATCTTCTTAAATTTTGTCTTAAGAGAAAAGTCAAGAAAAAAGTGGCACTTAAGAAGTATTATTTTCTTAAGAATGCTTTGTGAATCCGGCCCCTGGTAATCAGATCCTGTACTTGTAATTAAAAGGAGTAACACCTCCATGTTAAAGTCCTCTATTAAAGCATTTAAAAGGATACTTCCACTCGGAAAAGCAAACAGAAGAGTAGTTTAATTTACTTAAGTAACAATTACCAACCTGACCGTGGTATTTGTATATTAGTATTTCTTATTTTTGTATGACAGCATGCAAACAGGATTAAAATTCCTAATATGTGCACACATACCTGGCCAATAAAGAAGATCCTCATTCTGAAATGCAGATTAAAATGAGATATAGTTTAGTAATTCATGTTTATTATACATTATTTCGCAATGCAATTATATCTAAACCTCAATATATTGACTAATATAGTAACTGTTCTTTTTGAGTGAATGAGTATTATGTGTTGAAAAAGCAATCATTTTTTGTTGCTTTTTTCACCATAAATTCATGCATCATATTCCATATTCCATCCCCCGCCTCTGAACTGTAGTGAAGAAGTATAAATTACTTAAATCTTGTACTTTAGTGCAGTACTTAAATGCATTATTTACTTTCCATCGACTGCAAACAACAAACATACTAATGTGAAAACTGTGAGGCACGAACAAATGTTCAGAATGATTTGACTGAAAATGTCCAACACTGACGGATCATGATGTCCTCTGAACATTAATGACTATTATTTCCTCAGAAACAGCCTCACATTTATCACAGTGTTTGATTTTTTCCCAACAGATCAATTTCATTTTCCTCTTCAACATCGTGAGAATCCTGATGACCAAACTGAGAGCCTCCACCACCTCCGAGACCATCCAGTACAGGTAGGAGAGATTTCATTCTCTCTGATTAACATTCAAAGTCAAATTAAATTCAATAAATCACAGATACAGAAACAAACGACAGAGCTCCATTACTGTTATCATATTACTGAATCAGGCAGAAATCCAGTGTCACAAGAATCATAAATGAGGCACAGGAAAATAAAATAAATACAATTAACAAAAACAATAAATTAAAACATATTTGGTAGCAAGAGAACACAATAAACCCCCCGGGTCATTATTTAACTTATAAAAATCACCATGGAGCTTCCGCAGTTTGTTATTTACAATAGGACAATATTTCTTTGCATTACAAGTTTATTTTTAGATATGCAAATGAGGCGTGACCTCATTAAATATGCACTGATTTGCATATATTTGCAGGACATAAATCTGAACGTTGGATGAGGCAAATTTCAGTTATTATTTTACTTTCTTGATATATTAGATTAAAAGCTTTTACAGAAGGAAATTGGGATATCTGCTTTTTTAATTTCTTAAATCAGAAAATAAGATTAAGATTTCCGTTATTACTCACACAACAGTTACAGCAGCAAAGTGGATAGCAAAATAACAATAAACAGTAAACGGCAGTATAAAATAGAAATAGGAGAAAGGTGTTAGCAAATAAACAAGTAAAACATATTAGAAAGTATTAAAAATTTACAATATTAAATACTGCCAAAAGCCATAAAAAATACATTTTCGTCATGTTTTTTGGAATAAAATAAATCAGGATAAATCAGGGTGTGAATGATTGTAAAAAAAAACCTTCATAATATAGTCGGGAATAAAACTGGACAGTTTCATGTCTGTTAGTGGAGCTGAAGATTTCAAGATTTCATGCATTCTGAATGGAAATGACTATTTGAAGAGAAAATATCTAATTCATATAGAACATGTTAAACAGGATAGTGGAGCTTTCTGACAAAGTTTTGGATGCTCGCTGTACGACAAGCTGCAATACAACGATCACTGTTAGTTAATTTAGGAGAAATGTCCAAAATATCTTCAAATATCCACCGAAATGTTTTCTCTATTATTCTGAAAGAAGTAAGTAGGTAGGTAAATTTTTATTTATAAAATGCTTTTCACAGGCAAAAAGTCACAAAGTGCCTCACAAGGGCATAAAACAACATACGGGCAAACACAGAAAAAACACAATACAACAGGAAAACACAATTAAAACAGGTGCATACAGTCAACCAGATGCCTGTCTCTAAATAGATATGTCTTAGTCTGACATTTAAAATAATATACATATACATCAGTGTAGGAGCCATATATTGCTTGATTGACTGATTATTTTGTGTTTAATTTGTTTGTCTTGTTGCCATGGTTTCGGGTCATGTGAGCACCGTAGTTGACAGCCTGCAGGTAGGTTATATCAGAGTGTGCTTCACCTGCACGGGAGGAGGGAGCGGCCAGTCTCGGTAGCCGTTATTTTTGTTGACCGCCTTTGTTATCGCTTTTGTAATCTGCTTTGATAGACGTTTGCCATAAAGTGTACACAATCCACATCATACGTGCGTGTAAAGCTGCTGATTATTATTAAATCCCCTTAAACTTCTCTGGACTCAGTGTGCTTCCTTGGAGCAGCAGCAGCGCGTCAAACAAATATACAGGAGCTATTCTCTGCCTCACAAGCCACTTTTAAGGAACAGGAAAGCTGCAATAATCAGAATATGATGGAAAATGTCCGTTTCCAGTAGTTCAAGTCAAATAACCCCAACCAAGTATTGAGTTATATAGATGGACATAATTTTTCAGAGGCCAACATTTCCATATTAAACATACTTTTTTTTAAATTGGTCTTTTGTAATTTTCAATTTTTTTGAGATACTGAATTTTAAGTCTTCAATAATTGTAGGCCATGATAATTATAATTAGAAGAAATTAAATAAATGAAGACATGGAATGTTTCATCGTGTGTGTAATGGATCTATATAGTGTGTTATTGCCACTTTTTTAATTGAATTACTGACATAAATAAACTTTTCTATGATATTCTAACTTATTGAGATGCACCTGTATGCCGGGGCCAGATCGTGCAGCGCTCTGTAGGTAAGAGTGAGAATCTTGAACTGGATCCTTTATGCAACAGGGAGCCAGTGAAAGAAGACGTGTTATGGGAGAAAAATACCCCAAAACGTCAAAACTCTGTCTCACATCACAGCAGTTCTTCCCTCGTTAAGATTTAGTCTAATTGGAATCATTTATCCCTCTTACCGACATCAAATCATGACATGTTTTTGCTGTATGGAGCTGTACCTGCAGGAGACAGAAGTTTTCAGATCCTCCTGACTGTTACACACCTTAAATAATTGATGTGTGATGGTTGATGGGAGATGCTGATGCTGAGCTGCAGACAGCAGACTCACTGTCATGGTGTCTGATCGTCTGCAGGAAAGCTGTGAAGGCTACGCTGGTTCTCCTGCCTCTCCTGGGAATCACCTACATGCTTTTCTTCGTCAACCCGGGGGAAGATGAGATCTCTCAGATCGTCTTCATCTACTTCAACTCCTTCCTGGAGTCCTTCCAGGTAGGATCAGGCTCACACACTCATATCATCTCCTGTGTGGGTGTGTTCCTGCACACAGACACAGTTACTGTAATGAGTGGAGGCTGAATTGTTCTGTGCAGAGATGATTGAATGGATGTAACGTGTTTGATAAGCTGCTCTGCCTGCGATTAAACACCGGATCAGGACGCTGATGTTTTCAATGCCCTCCTTTCTGTTTTTTTTTGTTGCTGATGTTTTGTTCCCTGTTTATCTGCTCCTCCTCTGCACACAGGGCTTCTTTGTGTCGGTGTTTTACTGCTTCCTGAACAGCGAGGTAAGCACATTCACTTCCGCTTATTGATCAAACACTTTATGTTCCCCCCGCTTCAGACACTTATTTATACTCCCGTCTTCAGGCGCTCTCACTCTCCCTTTTGGTGGCTGTTGCTGTGTGTTATTAGAAGGAATTGAGTGATACCGCTGCAGGCTCCTATATTCAGGGCACAATTAAGACTTGTCATCTGTAAGTGACATCACTTTCTACTCTTTATGACAGTGTCAGCCTTAATCTGGTCTCGTGGAGAAACGGGGGGTGAAACCCTCTCAAAATAGCACAGAAACATGAATATGCATGCATGCAGAAATACTACCTTTAATGTGTGATCTTATTATTAATAATATAACCACTGATGGTAATAGTAGAAGTAGAGTTTCATCAGGTTAAGGTTTAGGTTTACTTACTTGCACAGCTATAATAACATCAAATGACCAAAATAACACATAAAGTAAAGTGCAGGGAGAGGCAGAAAACCCAGATGGGCTTATTTAAAGCCTCCACCTACAATTTCATAATTTCATAGTTATAAGTTAGCTTTTAAAAGAAATCTTAAAACCCATTTTTATTCACTGACTTTTAACTCAACATGAGCCTTTGCTCTGTTTTATTTTTTGTTTTTATTTGTTCTTTGTGGTTTTTTAAAATTAAGATTAATTTTAAAATTGAGATTAATTTTAAAACCCACTTTTATTTACTGTTATACTGTTTACTGTTGTTTTACCCAGCATGAGACTCGCTTTGTTTTAGTTGTGTTTGCTTGTTCTTTGTGTTTATTGTTTTTATTGCTGGTCTGTCCTGCCATGTACAGCACTTTGTATCAGCTAACGCTGTCGTAAAGGGCTCTATAAATAAAGTTGATTTGATTTGATAAGAAAGTAATAACAAACTGATAATAGAAAAAAACATATGTACAATGACAATAACAAAAATAACAATATAAAAACAAAAATATGAACATGATATAAAAGTGTATTTCTGTGTGAATTAGAATTTTAAAACAGTAGTTAAATGGGCTTTTAGACATCTTTTGAAACATTTTATAGAGATGGAGTTCTTTGCCAGAAGGGAAAAGGTTTTCCATCATTTAGTCCCTAAATTGAACAATAAATTGACCTCTGCATGTCAGAAATCTTGGAGGATGAAGATCTAAAGACTGACACGTTGGATAAGAGTGAACCTGAGAATTACATTTAAAATTAGTCTTAAAGTGCTCTGGAAAGTTTTCAGGATCTGATTATACGTTATAAATAAAAACACATATTTGAGAGATATTGATGTCATGAACAGTAAGTATCTGAAGGTACAGATGAGGTATGGGACTTGCCATCCTAACAAAACGTTTCTGAAGAACCAAAACTCTGTGGAATGTAGTAGGAAAGGTGCTTACCCAAACAATATTACAATATGAAACATATGGATAAATTCAAGTATAATAAAGTAATATCAGCATTGCATGAAGCAGCATTTTTTCAGGTTTTTCTTGCATTTTCATGCCATGTTCTTGTTAGATTATTTCTGTTTAATGCCACAGCTGCACAAGCTAGAGATAAAACACATTCATCAATCTTTCTCACCTCCTCCCTGATCCGACACCTTATCTGTTCCCCTTCTCCCCCGCTCCCTGCAGTCTCTGCAGATGTTTCATTGCATAACATAAACAATTATTTCATAGTTTAGTTTCCTTTTATTACGCTACACAAACAGCATAAATAACAGGAGTGAAGCAGATGTTACATGAGGTCACAGAGCTTTCTGCTCGTATACACAAAACTTCCTCTGAAAGAAAGAATATACAAAAAGCATGGATTTGATTTGTCTGCAAGCTCTTGTGTTGTGTTCCCGCTGAGAAAGCCCCTTATTGTGAGTCTAGTGTGTCAGCCATCCATCCTCTGATCTGAATGCTCCAGGTCTCTAGTTTGTGGTTGTAAAGTTTCATGAGGCTGTGATTATCCTAGAGGTCACAGCAGCTCCTTTTATACACTGAGCTCAAGTTTCACTCACTGACATCATCACACATGAAGAACATTGGGCTCACTGAATTCACAAGAGTCTCAGCTTTCCAGTCAGACCCCATTTATTCATATATATATATATATATATATGTATATAGATATAGAGACCTGTTAAGGGGTAGGACTCGATAAGTTTTTTTACTTCTTCCTACTCCCTTTCGAGCTTGCAGAAAGTGTCTGTCTTCTCAAATTTTTTTTTGCTTTTTTGTTTTGTTTTTTATTTATTCATCTATTAATATTTAAACCTGTTTTTTTTTTTGTTTTTTTACTTGCATGTTCGAAATAAAGACAATCAATCAATCAATCAATCAATTTATACAGCTCCTGGCCTGGTGAATCTTGAGGCCAAGATTTTTTTTTGCAGATTTTCCCGCATCTGCATGTCACGGTCATAGTCGTTAATCCATTGCCATTTGTTTAAAATAAAGATGCAACAAAATATTAGCAAAACATGCCTAAAAGAAGCCTTCGCTTACCCATGTTTTTAATAAAAAAGCATGAATAAAGATGTCGTACTGAACAAAATACACTGAGAAATAGAAACATTCTCTAGTTTTTTAACACCAGAACCCAACTTCTTATCCCCTAAACACACAGCTCACAAAGTTATTCAAGTTATTTAATATGATTGTGATTATTACTATAATAACTATGTTTTATTATATTCACATACTTGGTAAATAACTAGGTTAAATTAGATAGTTAGAAATCAATTTCTGCCAGGAAAAAAAACAAAATAAAGTCATCATAGTAAATCAAATCATCAGATTAGAGATAAATCAATTTGTTTTGCCTTTTAAGCCATCATTTTTCAACAGTTCTGGGCTTGTAAATATTATGTCACATTTTTCATATTTAAATATCTTATAATTTTGATGTATTAAGTGAAAAACTGACTAAATATCTTATTATTTATATTATAATATTATTAAAATAATAATTGTGATTATAATACATTTAATTTTGACTTCGTACTTTTTCTAAATATTTTTTATTGTGATAATTGTTATAATAAAAATGTTTTATTACATTTAAATACTTGGTAAATAATTATTTTTGAGGGTGAATAGATTTTTCATACATCCTTCATACTCCATAGCCTCCTCGTCCTCAGACGGGATAAAAAGTTTTAAATGTTTCTCGTCGAGCCGATGCTTCTGAGATCTCAGCTCATTAAATATGCATAAAAAGTAAAAATGAGACTGTGCGACGTGAGACAGTGCAGAATTTAAAGTCGGCGTTATTTATGTAGCTCCAGATCAGTGAGAATGTAAAGTTCATGCAGGACTTCATCAGTTATAAGAGACTTTCAGGGTGTTTAGAGGATTTATGTGAGGAGGACAGCTCGCTGCTTAAACTGCGAATTAACAGACGAGTTCTGCTTTTCAGGTTCGGATCGATCCCCTTTTGGCTGCGACGTCTCATAAAGATAATTATAGTATCACTCGACCTCTCCGTGGTGACGTGGGGATTAAGTCAGACGTTGAGGTGTAATCAGGGCTGCTGCTCCTTCAGATGGCTCATCATCTGCTGCTTCCGTCTTATCACAGAATAATCTGGACTTTACAAGCGATTCCTCGAGCAGCACATGGATGTTATATCAGCCGACGGCGGCCTTTGGTTCCCGTCCCGCGCGGCGTGGATGATGGATGAATATCTCATCATGGGCCGTGTAGCAGAGGCTTAACCAGCGCGTGGAGCTCCACAGGATATTGATTTAGTGTTTAGAGGAGCAGAGAATAAATGAGACAGATGAACAAAGGAGAGGCGCAGTCACAGTCAGAGAAAAGCAAAACATTTAGTGTCCAACATGTGTGCAGGATTAAATGACCTTTACTGCTGATGAGTCGACACGTTAGATATGGTTCTGTGTTAGAATCAGTGTTCTGAGCAGCTTTCTGAGGCCGTGTGTGATTACTGAAGAGACACACGGGACGATTGATTCTGAGGAACACTTTTTAATCATCGTTAGAATGATTTACTGCGTGTTGCTGTATAGATTCCCTTCAGAATACATGAAATCTGGTGGAATTGGAGCCGTTAATAAGGTTTGCATGGATTTTTATTCCTGCCCGGAAACAAGGAAGAAGTTCAGATAAGAATTAACAAAATAAAAGTCCTCGAAGGAAATCAGATCATGAGATTAAAAATCGAAATTTTTAGATTATTCAAATCACTTTGACTCAATATTTTATCATTTTGATGTATTCAGTCAAAAAATGTACCCACTATTTGAATATTTAGAATTTAAAAATATTTAATTGAGACTTATAATTTTAATTTTGACTTAGTATCTCATACTTTATTTCAGTGATTGTATAATTTAAACAAAAAGTGTATTGTTTAATTTTGACCTGAGATGTTAAGATTTTAATTTATGTCATGATTTTAACTTACTTGCTTACTGATTCATAATTTAAACTTATTTATCATAATTTTGTCCAGGATAGTCTCATAATTTTAACTTCTTTTGCTATTTTTAACTTTTTCTCAATAAGTTTAATAATTTTTTACTTAATAAGTCATGGATTTCGACATGTTATGACATTATTTTTACTTCACATTTGAAATGAATCTTAAATTATCTTAATATCTATCTCACAAGTTTGATCCAGTTTCTTTAAAGTTTGACATATTTTGTAATAATTCTTTGCAGTAAATCTCGTAAGTTAAACAATTGACGACTTGCCTTAAAAAAATCATAATTGTGACTTATAGTGGCTATTTTTTTTGTCATACTTTTTTTTAATACTTTGAATAAAATCAACTTAATTAGTCCTGTATTCAAAACAAAATAATTTGTTCTAAATATACTCAAAGTATAAAAAGTAAAAGTCTCTTAATTTTGACTTATTTTGTAACAGTTTTGTGCAATAAATCTCATTATTTTGACTTAAGAAGTTAAACAATTGACGACCATCTCATTATCTTCACTCAAGAAAATCATAATTTCGACGTATAGTTTACTATTTTTTAATTTTGACTGAGTATGTCAAACTTTTTTAAATAATTTTAATAATTTGGAGTTAAGTCATGGATTTTGACTTTTAACATCTAATGTTGAATTAAATTAATATCCATTTCTGAATTTTCTCTTTGAGTTTCTGTGAATTTTGACTTAATTTTTAATAATTTTGTCAAGTAAATCCCATCATTTTTTACTTAATAAGTCAAAGAATCTGACCGACTCTCATTATCTTGCCTTAAAAAAATCATAATTGTAATTTATAGTGGCTTTTAGACTCATAAATTGAATGAAAAAGCAAACTTGTCTTCAGTAAATGAACAAAATAATTTAGAAGTACATAAAGTAGAGCTGTCGTGTTGGGTGATTCTTATGAAGCCAGCCTAAGTTATGTCTGTAAAGATTATAAGGACATACTTTATTTAACTAAATATTTTCACTTATATATGAATGAACAATATAGCGATAATGAGATCATCATAAACTCATAATGAGCCAAAATTCATTGTTTTGTGTTGAAATAATATTTTCTATATTTTTGAACATATTTTTGATTCACAAATTCATTATCGTAATGCGTCCAGATGAAAAAGGTCACACTTATATACAATAAATATTTAATAAACTTTAAAAAATATATATATATATTTGTTAAAAAATGTATAATTTAACAGAATATAATCAAACATAATGTTTTTTAACAATGTATAAAGAACAAAATCTGAATGAGAATTGATGAGAAAAAAATGGTTATATGTTACGGTAATGATAGAATCGTTTGCATTCAAATATGTGTATATTTTAATAAAATACATTTTGGTGATACCAGCTACCCTTGAGCATATTTAAGTGCTTGCCAAAGAAAAAAAAAGAAGAAAAACCTTTCGGTGTTTTTTTATTTAAAAATGTGTTATGGTAATGAATTTTGCTCACAGTGTCTCTAAATATGTCAGTAAATACCTTTAAAATTATTTTTAAATATATTCTAAATTATATTAAGTTATAAAGGGTCAAAGAAAATGTGTATTTAATGCTCTTGGATTTTTGCTATGAGCTGTACCATGTTCATGAGAATGGAGCCTGTGTGAGCGTGTGCTGCCCTGCTCTCTGTCTGCAGGTGCGCTCCGCTGTGAGGAAACGTTTCCACCGCTGGCAGGAGCAGCACTCCATCCGAGCCCGCATGACCCAGGCCATGTCCATCCCCACGTCCCCTTCACGGGTCAGCTTCCACAGCATCAAGCAGTCCACGTCGCTATGAGACACACACACACACACACACACACATCATCATCACTTCCTGCCACATCACTGAGAACACTGTGTGTCTCTGGACCTCAGGAGGGACATTAAACACACTGAGGACGGGAGGAAGGACACTGCAGACGTGATGGAGAGGTTAGTGGATCAAACAGCTGAGCTGAGCCTCTGGCTGTGAATGTACAGCACTCCCATTCTTTCTCCCGCCACAAAAACTTCTCCTGCGTCAGTGGAAGTGGAGCTGGTGTTGCTGACTGCACTGAACTGGACTCAAACAGACACATTTTAACTTATTCATTGTTTTCCTTGCAGTTTTTAAAAAATGTTTTCAGCTGTCTGGTCAAAGTGTTTTATTTTGGCGTTCCGTCTTCTTCCTGTTCTCAGCTCTCATCAACTTTAAACACATTCCATTCATTCTACCTGAGTTTTGTTCCAAAATAACACGTCAACGTCAGGCAGAGAGGAGGGTTAGAGGTGAAGTCTGGAGTCAGAAAAGAGTCAGAGACAGGAGGCAGTTAGCTTATCTTAGAATAATGACTGGAAGCAGGTGGATCTGTTAGCCGACCAGCGGCTGTCTCCAGCGTCCAAAAACCAGCAGAGAAATATCACACAAGTGCAAGTTGAGATACATTATTTATGCTTCTGCTCCAACACATTTCATACAGAAATATTGACCCTTTTTGTCTCCGCTGCATTTATCTAAAGTTACTTTACAATGTGACTCATTGTTAACTGTCTCTAATTAGTGTTTAATATTTATTATGAGAGACGTATGGAAAACTGTCTGAACATTTATTATTCTGGACATCAGTTTCCTCCACTAGTGAACTAGTGAAAGCAAAATATTCACTAGTTAACCAGTTAAAGCCATTTGGGACCTCTTTAGTTAACTAGTAAGGCCAAAAAGGCTTCAACTAGTTAACTAGTGAACATTTTAGCCTTCACTAGAGGTACTTTATACTTCTACTCCACTAAATTTCATCCAGAAATATTGAACTCTTTATCTCCGCTGCATTTATCTAAAGTTCCTTACAACATGATTTACTGTTAACTCAAGCTGCAAGCTGAGAAGAGGCAAACATCACACACACCTGCAGCTTGGCGAGTGTGTGCGTCTGCATTTATTAAGCGCTTAAAAAAGCAACAATACTGATTAATTTAATGGTGCACAGAATGATTTAGTGCAGCTGAAGGTGAACGCTCACATCAGTGAAACTAAAGTAGAAGAGAATTTGTTCAAATGTATCAAGACCTTAAAATGAGCACTTATTTTACAGTGTATTTAATGCACTAATGCCTGGTGAATGAATTAGTAAAATGACATTCATGCTTTTATTCTGAATGGTGGCTGCAGCTCCTGTAGTTTTGTGCCGGTATGATTTGAAGAGTTTGGATGACTCGTGCTGATTCTGATAATTTAGTCGACATTGCCAAACTCTATTACATCCTTTGGTTTTTCTTTATAAAGCCTGTCGTCATTTCTGCACATATAAATCAGTGGAGAAACTTTGGACGGTCTCAGTTTTTAAGTGATGCTACAGTCTGTTTACACATCTGCAACGGAAAACCATTAATACATGTAAAGAAGTTGCACATCAAAGCTCATCAAAGGACATTTTCTAAATTATACGCAATGCAGGACTTTAACTCAGTATTTAAACAGTAAAGAATTTCCTCCTCTGCTCGTATGCAGAAGTGAGAGTGAAAAGAAAACCCTCTGTGATGCGACTGAAAGCTCTGGAAAAAACGCACTCAGGATCTTGAGTGATGAACTTTGATGTGTGTTTTTGGAACAAAACTCTTGAGCTGAATAAAGAGACTTATTCTTACTATTATTGTTATTGTTGTTGCCTCTCTACCAGCAGGACGAGCAGCATCATAAAGAGAGAGGAACACGTTTATTAAACAGGATTATTGATCATTATTGTACATTATCGACAGGAGAGCGTGCTGCAGTAACTCTGTTTACTGACTCATTGTAAATATATAAATATATATAAATATATATATAAAAGTGGGGCGGGGGGTTAAAGTCACAAATATAAACCAAAAAACACAAACCACACACTGTGAGTCATATGGGCACATCTCTCATGTGATCAGCTGTTCACAGTCCACATTCCTGATACCAGTATGCCTAGCACCTGTGCATTTATCAACTGCTGTTTATGTCAAACTGTATATGAACCTCATCGTTTGTCGCCCTGAAGTCATTTTATTTTCGTCCCTTTCCAGTGAGATGATTTATGATAACACATGCCACTGTGACGTGTTTCATTCTGATGGTCCGAGCGTGAAGCTCTGTGAAGCTGCTTCGCGTCTGATTAACTCCTGAACCGCCGTTCAAAAGTTTGGAATCCTTAACCCATAAGAACCTATGGTGACACCGTGTAACAAACACTTTAAATCTTCTAGAATCTCTCATATTCAGCTTTATGCTTCACCTTAACTCATTAAATCCCTAAGCAAGACTTCTCCAAAATATAGGTGTGACTGGAAACAGAAATGTGAAAAAAAAAAAAAAAAATCTTATATTTTGTTCCAAGGCTAAGTTTAAACCCATTTAACAATTCTAATCCGTTAATAGGGTATTACATTTAACTTGTTCTGACCATATTTCCTGAACAAATTAAAGTCACAATTTGTATATATGTGATGGAGATGCAAACAAAAAGGCTAAATAGATATTTGTTTTTATTTATTATTGATTTATTATTATTATTTTACTTAAAAAAGTACAAATCTGAAAAATAATTTATTGTTAAACAGCACTATTAATGTCACAATGTTGATAAATGTTGAGGAGATGCAAAGAAAAAGGCAAATTTGTGTCTCTGTAAGCAGAAAATGTGTCTGAGTTTTTTATTGTAAAATAAGAAATATCATAAACATAAATACCATAAATGCCCAATGTATCATATATGTCACATCACAGAAACATCAGAAATGTGTTCTATGTGGTCCACTTGGGCTGTGGTATATCCCCCATAATTTTCCTTTCAGGATAAATAGATCTGGGTTCTTATGGATTAAATTAACTGTAATGACATCAGGCGGTATTTCAGAGTGAAGGTGGAGCCAGAAGAGTATTGATCGCAGCTCTGGAGAGCAAAATATGTTCCTTAATTCACACTCTAAGTACCAAACTGTCCTTCTAACATCATATTTTAAAGTCAGCTTTCTTCATCAACTTCCTTCTATAACTGATGAATTTTATTCATCTTATTGATCCAAAAAATGATCTGATCCATGACTCAGAATATGATCTGAAGGGTTAGTTTCGGGATCAGTTTCAATCACAGACTGTATAAAGATGGACACTGCGTCTCCACTAAATATGAAGCCTAAACATCCAGAAACAGGCGCTGCCATCTTGTTCTGGTGAAGTCAAACGGAGCCATAGTCTGAGCAGTACTGACATACAGTCATGGAAAAAATTACACAAAAACAGACAATTGTTACTTCAATTTCTTGTTCATTTTAACGCCTGGTACACCTAAAGGTTCATTTGTTTGGACATATATAATGATAACAAAATAGGTGATAACAGTTTAATTTAAGAGCTGATATCTAGACATTTCCATGGTTTTATTGATAATGATTTTTGCCAAAGGAAAATCATAAATGTGACTTATAGTTGACTATTTTTTTTAGTTTTGACTGAGTATGTCAAACTTTTTCTTAATAATTTGAATAAAATCAACTTAATAAATCCTGCATTCAAAATTTGATTTCAGTAAAAGAACGAAATCATTTACTCTAAATATGGTTCTAGTACAAAAAGTAAAAGTCACTTAAATTTTGACTTGTTTTGTAACAATTTTGTGCAATAAATCTCATTATTTTGACTTATAGTTTACTATTTTTTTTTTATTTTGACTATGTCAAACTTTTCCTAAATAATTGTAATAACTTAAGCTTAATAAGTCGTGGATTTTGACTTTTTATGTCGCTAGTTTAATAATAAATAAAAGAAATAAGTAAATAAAGTTATGTACGTAAGTTAAGTATTCAAAATAAATAAGTTAATGTTTGCTTTTGGACACAAACATCAGAGCCTCCATCTAAACGTCTCACGCGGACTTTATCACTCTTTACACTTCATCACATTCTGGAGCTCTGAGCGTCTAAAGTTGCCACTGTGTTTGACAGCGATTGAATAAAAACAGTCTGAGAGAAAAACTTTGATAAAACAACACGTTGGCTGATGTTTCCAGCTTGTTATAGACATTATTAACCGTTTAATCTGCACAGTTTGATGCTAAGATATCCATTTCTATCACCAAAGAATAGAGTCATCTGGTCCTGTGAATGAGATTAAACCAGTTTGGTTTAATGCAAACATTTGTCATTATAAATCTTGTTCTGGCAAATTAAAAACCTACATTTTGTTCTCTATGAGCAAAACAAACCCTTCAAAATAAAAGCATAAAGCGTGGACAGTTGAAGTTTGTGTTGCAGCAGATTACAAACTTGTGAACGGCTGTTTAATGTTCTCATGTTAAAGAAACATTTTGTTTTCTATGCACTTCTGTAATTTTAAGGAATTCACCTAAAAATAACTAGTTAAAATGTGAGCAGAATAAAAAGCAGCAGCTGTTGGTGACAGTAAACAGATTTGTTATTCATGTGGTGATGTGGTCAAATCTATTCACATTATTATTATTTATTATTATTTATTTTCAATTTGTTATTTTCATACTTGAAAAGATGTGAAGAGAAAATAAAAAACTGTGTGTTGCATTTGACTGGATGAAAAATTAATCGGTGTGAAATTTATTTATGGAACAAAACGTTTTACGGGTAAAGAAAACAAACACACACACACACACACACACACATACACAGACACACACACTGAAATACATCTACAGCAGAGTGTCAGCCTTTTAAGCTTCCTGTGTGTGTGTGTGTGTGTGTGTGTGTGTGTGTGTGTGTGTGTGTGTGTGTGTGTGTGTGTGTGTGTCTCTCAGAGGAATTCAGATCTTTCTGCTCTGTTGAACATTTTCTCACAAACACTTTAACTGTGAAGTAACTAAGTACATTTACTCAAGTACTTTTATTAATTTATTTTATTTTATTTGTTTTATTCACTCAAGACAGGTTAGAAACAAAACAAGAATAGCAAAATACAATAAAAAGTCAACAGACAATCAAATAATATTTCAATAATTTTTACTTGTATCAGAGTATTTTTATTCTGTGGTATTATTTTTTCCGTTTAAGTGAATATCTGATTACTTCTTCCACCATTTTTACTTGTAATGTAATATTTCTAATAATCATACACCTTTGTCAGACCCGAGTACTTCTTCTATCACTGATAGTTTCTTTAGATTTAGTTTTTTAAGTCAAGCTGAAAGGAGAATTTAATTAACCAAAAATAACTATATATAATACAAATATTACAATTTAATTTGATTATTTTCCTGTAAAAGATCTGAATTATTCTTCCAGCACTTTTACTGGTGGTGTTCTTCTTCTGTCAGTGGACTTCTGGTCTGTTTTACTGGTTTTACTTACTTTACAGAAAAAATATCTAATCTATCTATATCTAATATATGATTATTTCTTCAGCTTCTGCATGTTGTTGCAGTCAAGTCAAATCAAGTATAGTTTATTTGTCCCAACTTGGGCAATTTGGTTGCAGTCTAGGTGTATAAAAGACATAAAAAACAATACATTCCAATACACATACATACAACAGATCACAGCCTCAAAATATATATCTAAAAAATAAAACAAAACAAAACAAAATAGTGCAACAGAAGGCAATTCCATGTGAATTGTCAACCACATAGGTCCCCAACATCAACAACAACATCATCATCCTCAATATCAAACTCAATAACATCACCATCAACATCACCAAACATCGTTCAGACTTTCAGAACCAAAATATCAAATATTTCTGGCTGCAGAATTTCACAGAAATGTGTGTAAAATGATGCACAGAACAACATTTAGTAAAGATAATGAAGCCCAGAGGCGTGACATGAACATGTGTCAGACTGGAGCTGATCAGTGACGTCATGCTGAAGCTCACTAACAGACGTTGTTCTCGCACGAATCCTCTCTGACAGAACTCTCGTTGGTTGAGACAATCTCGGCTGGAGAATGTGATGTAACTGTGATGTAAACACAGCGAGCGGCGAGGTCAGCGAGCGCCTGCAGAGCCGCCACAGGACGACGCTGATGAGTCTGATGATTCAGTGATTATCTCGTTAGATTAACAGTCAGCTGATGAGGAGGAGTCATTAATGAGTTAATGTTTCTGTCTGTTTGAGTGTCTCTAATGTTTATTAGTGTTGAGTTTTTATTATGAGAGATGTGTGGAAAGCTGTTGGAGCATTTATTCCATTTCCTTCATATCCACTAGTGAACTAGTGAAGGCAAAGTGTTCACTAGTTAATCAGTTAAAGCCCTTTTGGACCTCATTAGTGAACTAGTAAGGCCAAAAATGCTTTAACCCTCTGGAGTCCACAAAAGCGCCAAATCATGACTTCTTCATCACATCCAGACTAGAAAACAAAGCAGCGTGGAGCCCTACTGTAAGTTTACCTCTAAAGTTCTGGCTGTAAACTCCAGTTTCAGTTTGATGATGATATACCAAGTAAAACTGGAGACAAGGTCAAATATATTTTGTATAAAATGATAGAACTGGATATAACCCTCATGTTATATTTGCAACCTTTGTTTGTTTGCAACATTTAAAATTCTTCATTGAGCATGATAGTGTTTTGAAAATATAAAAAAGAGTCAAAATCACATTTTATGTTGGACTAAAGGACTAAAAGAGACACAAAATCATCAAAAAAAAACCCCACAGAAGACACAAAATGACCAGCCAGTGAATACCTGTGGGGTGGACATGGAGGTGGTGCCAGGTAATAAGTAGGTGTATACCTGGATAATAAGTTGGACTGGTCCCTAAATACAGACGCTCTCTACAAAAAGGGGCGGAGCCTCTTTTTCTTCTTGAAGCTCAGATCTCTGGACATGTGTAGTAGGATGCTGCAGATGTTTTATCAGTCTGTGGTGGTAGTGTGTTGTTTTATGCTGCAGTCTGCTGGGGAGGCAGCATCAGACACAGAGATGCAAGGAGGTTGGACAGACTGGAGGAGGTGGTGGAGACATGACCTGTCAAGATGTCCGAGGCCATCTTGAAATACCCGGATCATCCGCTACATAAAACCTTTATGGACCAAAAAAACAGCAGTGGACGTCTCCTCTCTCTGTTGCAGGACGGAGAGATTTAACCCTCTATGGTAAGCATTATGATGGAGTTAGGAAAAAAATGTTTGGAGTGTTTTTTGGTCTTAAAATAGACTAAATAAACATAATCTGAAGAAATTTTATATATTTTTTTTTTTGTGTGGAAGTTTTTAAGGTTGTTGTCTGTAGGCAACATTATACCATAACGGTGCACAAGTGATAAAGAAAGTTTTTAAAAGTAATTTTAACATAATTTATTTAATAAAAATGTGTAAATGTGTAGCTTCAACAGGGTACAATACATAACATTTTAAATTTAAAAACATTATAAAATGAACATTTTTAACCGATTTCTTATCTGAATGTTGCCTGTAGATGAATGTCTTAAACAGTCTAAGTGTATGAAACTATCAAAAATTAAGGTTTACTCATTCATCAGTAGGAATATATTTTTTTCCAGATGGAAAAGGCCCAGGAAATTACATTTTGAGTGATTTTTTGTGTCGCAAAATAGGGTTTCAATATGGCCTCCTGGAGGTCATGTGACAAATTAAAGCATTGCTATTGGTTCCCTATACTCTTCCCTCTTTTTTGAAGTATCGCATCACTCAAAAAGATGCATTGTAGAAATTTGACAGGCCAAAAATGGGTATGTTGTCTCAGGGCAACACCGTACCATAGAGGGTTAACAGATCCTTCGCTCCTACAGCCATCAGGCTGTCTCATTCTAACAGAGATAACAGACTCACTGAATTTACCCTCAGGGATAAATAAAGTAATTTTGAATTAGATTTTAATTTGATCTAAGCTGCAACAACTAGTTAACTAGCTGCAATTCTGAGTTCTGATTGATTGGTATTTTGATTTAAAACTGGAGAGCCAATAGTATCATTAGCATTTTGTGCAACTAGTATACCTAGTGAGCATTTTAGCCTTCACTAGTTAACTGGTTGAAGAAAATGTGTGTAACAAGTCAACTAGTAAAGTCAAAAGACACTGACGAGTTAACTAGCTAACATTTTGTCTTTCACTAGTTGAGGAGGAAACTGATGTCTGATACTAAGATATGGAATCAATGCTCAAATTTTCAAACATCAGTCTGTTAATGGAGAAAATAATCAGCAGATTCATCCATAAAAACATGAATTAATAGTTCAAAACAAGCTCCGACCAACAGAGAAATCCTGCGTTTACATTAATGCATGAATGATAATAATAATCTACTAATATCAACCTGGTCTCAGAAATCCGTGAAATAGCCACGGATTTCGCTTAACTCAAAATCCGTGGAATAGCCACGGAATCGCTCAAATGGATTACAGTTTCAAACATCAGCATCCAAAGATAGAAGCACTTTCCTTTGTCATCGGAAATTTGGACCCATCAAAATCAACGATGCGTCAGTGTTCCAGCAGGCCCGGGAGAACATCGCTTCTTCGTCCTGACAGACGGAGTTTTCCAGGTCCTCCACAATCAGCGACAATGCAGGATACACCGCACAGATTATCCAATTCCACAGCACTACGGACGGGCTCCCATTCAAACGGACTTGTGTGTTTCTGGGCTGGCCACGCTTTAGTAAAGCGTCAATTTGAATGCTCGGACTGAGACAGTTTCCAAACTGCGTTTCCAGTCACGGATGGTCGGTAGGTTATGTTATAAATGACCAGATATATCCTTAACACTGACACTAGTCACTCACACACTTAAACACACACTTAAACACACACAGGTTGCACAGGTAGTCAGTCACACAGGTACAGGCGTGCTGCCATCTTGACACGGACACGGACACTGACACTGACACGGATTTCGCTACAATGCAAGTTAATGACAGTCATATCCCGTGGCTATTGGTTTGTTCCAAGTCACGTGACTTTCAAGGTCCCGGCGGTCAGAACAAAAAACATGGCGGACAGTTCTCTCATTTTTAATGAAAAATCAATATTTTGACTTAGTTTCTGCATAAAAATGGATTTTGATCACATTTCTATTGAGAAATATATGTTTTATTTTCTAAATATTCACTCAGTGAATGTACATAATCACTTTGTATGTTGGAATAGCCACGGGATATGACTGTCATTAATTTGCATTGTAGCGAAATCCGTGTCAGTTTCACGGAAATTTGAGAGATTCCGTGGCTATTTCACGGATTTCTGTGAGATCATGTTGACTAATATCATATATAATATAATAAGAATAAGAATATAATAATATTATTTTACTTCAGTAACATTTTCTCTGCAGGACTGTATCAGATGGCTTTTACAGCTCTGGATCTAAATATTCCTCCAGCTGTTTCCAACAAACACACTAATTTAAATGTCGAACTGTCTAACTGTGTTTCCGCCCACCAGACTTCAGCTATAAAACAGTAATTTATGAGTCATCAGATGGAATCAGCTGCTCTGATTTCTGTGTCTCAGCTGTATGTTGACACGAGGACGGACCGGATGTTTGAGTCCCTGCAGACGAAGCAGGACGTCTCATCGCTGCGGGGACCTGCAGGTCATCATTAAACACACATTCAGCTTTACATTATTAAACTCGGCTCAGCGTTTATGTTCTTTATCTGCTGCTGTCACATCATTTATTCATGGCTGCAACATTTATGGAAACGTTGCATCATTTTATACACATTATATATCTGTTCTTCTTTGTGTTCCTGAGCACAGATAGAATGGAGATAAGAACATTTACTTAACTCACTCAACTTTACTTTCTACTTTGACTCTGCTACATTTCAGAGAAAGAAATATTTCCTTTAATCTGACATCTTTTGTTACTTACATATTTTTGCACACAAGACAGTAAATCTCTTCACAGAAGATGATTTAGCAACTATTTTAATAGTCGTTTCTGTTATTTGTCATGTAGAAATATTTCTTGGTTACAGCTTCTCAAAGGTAAATAAAGAAAAAAAGTATGAAAATAGGTGGAATTTCATTAGATCTGCACTCCTTTTCTTTTTCTTCTTACCTTTTTTGTAATGCATTTTGCAGACGATTTATTTCAAACCTATTTTTATTGAACTTGTTCCTGCAAAGCAGACAAAATATAGAAGACGATACTTTTACCTTTGTATATTTTGGACTTCTGCATCCCTTCACTAGGAGCCGTTTGTGTTTTAACACAAGAAACTTCTCCATTTTCATGTCTCTGTGTTCAAACTAGAAACTGTATAAAATATAAAATAAGATAACAGGTCATGACCTCTGAACTCAACTCACAGCTAAGTTTTAGAAAATGTCTATTTTTTTTATTTTATTCTAAGCACAAATGGAAAGTCAGTACCATGAAAAGTATGAAAACTATTATATATACATGTATTTTTTTGTTTGTTTTCATAATAAAAACCTGAAGTAAAATCCTGCTGCCATAAACATGCCATTAAAAAAGTTTCATCATTTGAAAAAAGCCATATTTTAAAGACAATCCTTAATAATGTAACTCTAATCAATGTGGGCTGATTATAGTTACTTATTTTTTGTAATATAATTCAGATTGCATGTAATCTATTACTCTGCCCTGATGCTTGCATCCTGTTTATGAATGTTAAAGAGTAGATTTAACATAAATATCATCAGTTTAGTTATTTAGTTATTATCACTGTGTTGAGTAATAATGCTGACTGTGATGTTTCAGCGCCATCTAGTGTCGTTTCACTGCAGCTACAGTTAAAGCTTTCCTGTGTTCAGCCCTTTAATAAATGTTAGAAGTTTCCATCATAAAGTAAAAATAAACAAACCGCTCTGACTCATAAAGTTAAACACATTTTATAAAGTCGTTTTACCTCATATGGGAAATAATGTGTGAGAAGCTGAAAGAAAGACGGAGGAGGAAGAGGAGAGGAGAGAGGAGGAAGATGGAGAGAAGTGAGCGGAGAAAAGCTTCACATGTGGATATAAAAACAGAGTTATTATTAGCTCAGGTGTTTGTTCTCACAGAGAATATAAATAATAAAACAGGCAGAACGTCTCAAACAGTTTGATTCACACAGAACGATGGAACACGTCACCGCCGGAAATCTGCTCGTCTTCATGCATATTTTATTATCATTATTATTATTTATTCATTCATTGATTCAGTTGTATTATGTATTTCTTCTGTTTTTTTATAACTTGTTTTTTTATGTTTACTTTTTAAAAAATTTTTATATTTATCTATCTATATTTTTTATTTTAAGATGTATTTATACAATTTATTTTTGTGTTTTCTTGTATGTTTTAATAGCATGTAATCAAAAATAATAAATACATTATTAAGAAAATAACAATAATACTGCATCAACTAACAACAGTCTGTAAAAATTAAGACATGCTGCAGAATATCAAGAATATAGTTCAGTGTGTTTGAATATATATTTATTTCTACCTGTTTATACCTGTAAACATCACAGTATGTTTAGTTATTTAACTACCTGTTTATATCAATATGTTGTCAGGAGGTGTTTTTAATATTAATGTGAACTATAAAGAGGTGATTTCTGAGACTTTTCTACACAGTCTGCACAAGATGCAGCAAGAATGTTTTGGGTGATGAAGCTCCAACAGAAAGAAAGAAAACAAAGTCACCAGCTCAGCGTCTGCAGCGAGTTTATTATATAAAATGTATCTGCATACAATTAAACACAGTTATTAAAGAAAGCACACCTCGCTGCTCTGTGAGTTGTGTTCTGTCATGAGCTATATTTCATTTTATTATATTTATAACTTCTCCCTTTAATCTCAATAAAGGATTGTTATAAATGAACGGCTACATCCTGTCACAATCATTTTATTGTGCAACTCTGTGTTTAAAACCACAAATAAATAAACTTTCTGACTTTGTGTTCCTCCGACATTTCTAATGTTTTTAAGATGCTCTTACTATAAATGTAACGAGGCCTTTAATCTATAACAATAAATAATATTTTATTTCTTCCCATCGATCTTAAGCTTTTGTCCTCTCAGTTTATAAAGCAAAAAATATAAATTATCACCTAATTCTGAGTTACACCTTCCTGGCCAACTTCATTCTAGCTCATAAACAAACACTTTGTAAAAACAATATTTGGTCAGTAGATTCATTTACATTAAATCCTGCTTCTTGTTTTTGAGTAAATAAACAGAAATTATCTCTCTCTGTGCAAGCGACACCACTATCAGCTGGTGTGTGTGTGTGCGTGCATGTGTGTGTGTGTGCGTGTGTGTGTGTGTGTGTGTGAGCTCTGGCCCCCTTTCAGAAAAAAAGCTGTGATTAAATCATGTTTACCCTCCTGTAACTTTGCCCTTTTGCACCATAAGGAAAACAACTGATAAACTGAATAAAATATACAAAATGTAATAAAAAAAATCATCATTAACTATTTTTTGTTATTTTGAAACCTTATTTCTGATATAAAAACCCTCGAAACGGGTCAAATTTGACCCGAGGATAATGGGAAGGATAAGAAACAGCTCAAAACAAAGCCTTTAATAAACTCCACCCCACACCATCATTGTGATTATTTTTAATTTTTTTACATCTTGCATACTTGTTCATCAACACTTCAATATTTTGAAATATTTTTACAATTATCATATAATTTATTTTATTTAAGCTATATTATTTTTTTTTTATATAATTTTATTTAAAATTTACGAAGCCTGTTTAATGCATTTTTAATTATTTATTTTTTCTATTGTCAGGTCAAGTCACTTTATTTATATAGCACTTTTTTTTTTTTTTTTTAAACAACAGGAGTTGACCCGAGGAGCTTCTCCAGTGGAGGCAGCTCCAGGTAAACATGATAAAAATAAATAAAATGTGCACAAAAGACAATAATATAAAATGTAATATAATACAGCAGAAGTATGAAATATACAAATAGATAAAGTTTATTATGATTATTTACAGGCTCTATCTGAAGCCTTCCTCTCCCCTGTCTGTCTCTTTTCAACCTTTAGTTACTTCACATCACTAAATATCAGATATTCAGACCTCTAGCTCCACACTGCCCCTCTCCTCTGTGTCTCCATCCACCCTGCATCTCTTCTGTCCCCTCAGCTGCAGATTAAACTGTCCTCTAGTGAGAGAAATGTCCTCTCTGTGTCTCATGTCTCAGTCTGGGGTCAGGCATTGGGACTGAAATCAGCTTGCAGCTCAGGCTGTTTAGCATCTGATGCATGAAATAACATGAAATAAAACACAGTGAGAAAACTAATCTGCAGCCTGCAGCAACTGTGTGCATGCTGTTTATAATGTACTGATGAAACCAGGCTTCATTTCTGAGTGAAGTCCCAAACACAAAGCAGTGAAATATCAGATATTGTTGAGTGAAAACACACCAGCTGCACTCTGAGTAGCTAGCATGCGCTGTGGTGGAAACAACACTCGTGTCTCGCTGCAGCAAAATCAGCCGCTTATAAAATATCATGAAGACATTTTTCAATTGAAAACAATATTTTTGGGATAATGAAGTTTCGTGCTATGAACTTTCGTCCCCACATTTCCGCTGTACGGGCATTTGAGAAGACTGACAGCCGCGGGGAGCCAATGGGAAGCCTCGATTAGCCGCGTCGACCAATAGGAGCGCCGGGGGGCGGGTTGTTATCAGGTCGTAAACGGTTAGTAACAGGACAAGCAGGTAAGTCAGATTTTGTTATTTTTCCTCAAAATTAACGAGCCGCCCGCTTGTCAGGAAAAAACACACACTCGGTTAAAGTAGCGGCTGTTTGGCTTGAGCAGGTTGGATTTTTTAGCGCACTTTTTCTGCCCGAAACGTGCAAAAACAAACGGTAGTCATTGAGAAGTCAGAGTGGGATCGGGAAGCAAACAAGCTAGTTAGCATTAGCTCGCTGCTAGCTCAGTTGTTATTGGCCAGCCGTTAGCCGTTAGCTCCAGCATTAACATTAGCTCGCCGCTAGCTCCGCTGCCTGTTATTGACCGTTAGCCGCTAGCTCAAACATTAGCTTCAGCGCTAGCATCTCATCCAGCCGTTGGGAGAAAGTAACTGTTAATGTGACACAAAAATCACTGGAGACGCATTCTTTGACACGATCAAACACTAGAAAAACACCTCTTGGTAACTTAGTTTTAAATTCCCGCGCTTAGTGTCAACATTATTCAACATTTAAAACTTTTTCATTATAAATTTGCAGTGATAACGTTCGGTAACGTTAGCACGGCTAGCGTTAGCATGCCAGCTGGACGCAGGAGAAAAAGCTCAGAGTCTCAGCGCTGCGAGACACTTAATGACATTAATAACAGGTAATAACTTTATAATAACTTTATCTACCGGGTCTGACTCTGACCCACAGGGTTTCAGGACAGGTGAGAAAAAACATAGTTTGGACCATTTTGTCTTCTGTCAGACTGATTAAAAAACAAAACATCCAAAATATAGATTTGGAAAATTTAGGAAAACAATCATAGACTCAATGTAGTAAAATAAACACTTAAGGTTACTTTTAGTGCTTGGCCATTTGCATATTTCAACGTAAGATTTAAAAATAACTTGTCAAATTACATATTGCATGACTAAATCATCACACTGTTAAAAAAATCGCCTAAGTCATTTTTTGTCAATTTTTTTTTTTGCTTAAATCATCTCCTCATGAGTCATGACGGCGGCCACCTATGGTAAAATCACCTACATCCTCAGTTGATCAGATCATGTGATTTTACCCCTTTAAGATCATCACTTCTTTGACAATTTGCCACATTCATAGGAATCAGATAAGAACCCAGCAAAGAAGAGCTAGAGGGAGATTGTTTAGTTATCAGTTTAGTTTATCAGTGTTTTATTGTTGACACTAATATTGGTAACACTTTGACATGACATGGGATGTGTCATGAACATTAATGGCACTTTGAAGTAACATTAATGCTCATGATACTTGTCATGTCATGTTTCTGACAGGCTTGTGTGACTCTTATGTAGATTCCTTCAAAATAAAGTGTTACCATATCTTGCTTAAATCACAAAGGCATGTTCAAAGAATTGCCTAAGTCATTTATTTCTCTTAAAATACATAATTTACACACAGTGTTATTACTATGCCAATAGCCATCCTTTGTTACATCCTTTTTTGAGTGAAATGATCAATAAATGTCATATGTACACTTTTGGTGAAGTTTTGTGTTTCCTGCAAAACTTGAAAAAATGAGTTAGGCGATTATTTTAACAGGGTGACGAAATGCAAGTAATAAAACTGGGAAGTCACATTGTGAGATAATTAAAAGACAGATATGTATTTTTAAAAAAAAAAATCCTATACTATTTTGCTTCCACAACGTGTCTTCTTTCAGACTGGTAGAAATAAATAATACACATTGAGGTAGTATTTTTACTACAGAGTGTTTGTAGTAATTTCTCCTATATTCAGAAGTTACTAGGTGTGGCTACATTTGCATATTTAATCATAAGATTTCAGAGAACTTAACATTCATTAAAAAAATTTTTTAGACCTAACTAATAATCTTGGGAAATCTCATGGTGGTATCTGTTTGTTACATTTTTCTTAACTCATTTGTAGTACATTTTGAAT
Organism: Centropristis striata; assembly: GCF_030273125.1. NCBI lineage: Eukaryota > Metazoa > Chordata > Actinopteri > Perciformes > Serranidae > Centropristis > Centropristis striata. The sequence continues at coordinate 25,289,594 of NC_081537.1, read as the reverse complement.
GTAAAGTCAAAAGCAACTCTGTAAACATCTAATGTGAGATCAGTTTTTCTTGAGGAAATCTTGAAGTTATAAATAGTTGTTTAGGCTCGAGAGTCTCAGTGCTGCCAAGACAGTTAATAACAGTTAATAACTTATACTTATATTTATAATAACTTTATTTACTGGGTCTCACTCTGAGCCCAGATGTGTCAGGACAGGTGAGAAAAAATCATAATGATTAATATTGGTGCTGGACCATTTGAATAATTAAAGATACGATGGATGGATTTCAGAGAACTTTTAATGCAAAATCAGAACAATGTTTAAATGCAAGTAATACAAACTGGAAAGTCTCATGGGAACATTTAAAAAAAAAAGAAGTTTTTAATCATATTCACCTGTTGTGTCTTGCAGAATGTGTAAATGTGCAGCCACAAGCAGGGACACAATATTGTAAACATGTTTAAAAAACAAAATATGTAACCAATAAACTTGAGAAATCTAGTTTGATACATTTATGCACAGTATTTCTTAAGAAAATCTTCTTGTGCGCAGGAAGTGATAAACGGTTGTTTAGAAGATAAACAGTAGTCACAAAGTAACTAAAGTAATCTAAACTTCCTCGAGGAAAAAGTAGAAGTATAGAGAAATTTATAAAAAGAGATTTCCAAAAATCCCTGCGTAAAATCCTCTGACTGTAATATATCAACAACATAAAACAAGAATTTTGAGCCTGGCTTTATCCAATATTCATATTTCTGCTCTGGAAAGTTATGCAAATTAGCACATATTTGAAAAGAAAACGCTCCATTTGCATATTTAAATATAAAATTCCTCAAAAAACTGTAATTCAAGAAATACTCATCAACCAGGGAAGTTCAGATTAAACTAATATTTGTTTCTTTTTGTTTTCAGGTGTCCTGTAACTGGAGTTATGGCCCCTTGGATTATTGAATGGCGCATTTCAACAATGAACTTAAAGGTATTTCTAAGTAGTAATTGTTATTCAGTTTTTATGTTTGTGTGTTTGTGACGGAGCCAGTCCTCCTCTGGGCTCTTGGGCAACAACAAGCACCATACTGTGGATACTCGTGGCCCAACATGAGGCTCTTTCTCCGGGTGCCTGGCTGCCCTCATGTCTGGAAAGGAGCAACATGAGGGGTGCATCTAATCAGGATCCCCACACATCCCTCAGGAAATATATTTCAGACGCCATCATGTCCAGCTGGAAGGAGACCCAGAACAAACCAAGTGGATTAAATGTCTCAGGAATATGTTCGGAGACGTGTCTTGAGTCCCTGTTTGGAGGATCTCGAGGATGAGGATCGGGAGGCTGCAGACGTCTGCAGCTTTGCATCGTCTTCGCCTGCTGCTGTCGTGACCTGGAGCGGGAGCAGAAGATGGATGGATACTTTTACAAATTACCGGTATAACAAAACAAGGATCACTGCAGGATAAATTCACTGGATAACCATCAGACACATCACCTGTTTAACCCTGACAGTTAGAGATGGTGATGCAGCTCTCAGTGTGAAATCATTTCCAGATCAGTTTTTCTTCACACACGCAGGCACACACGTTGATAATTACTTATTTATTATGCAAGTCTCCTCTGGTAGTCTGATAATACACAGAGGCCATGCACGACCTGCAGGAAATAAGTGGTTTGCATTCATTTGCATTAGTTAACAGTGACAACACCGTAAACATCTAAAATGCTGTAAGTCATTCTAGTGGCAGGAAGTGATAAAAAGGTTGTTTATGTGAAAGTCAGAGAAGATAAACTGTCGTCACGACATCAGAAACACAAACAGGAGAGTCACTAAAGAGATGTAAACTTCCTCAACGAGAGAGAGAGAGAGCAGAATGAAAATAGGATCATAACCATCACTTATCTAACAGGAAAATGTTCATTTATACAATTTATTTCACTTACACAAGTACAACCAGGCTTCTAACCACAAGCTGAAATAACAAAAATGCTAAATAAATACTATGCAAACATTGAATAATTATGACCAAAAACATACAATCCAAAATAATATAAACAGGTGGATATTTAGGTGTTTAATATATTGTCACAAAGGATTTGCAAGTTTGTCATTCTGTTTTATTTTAGTTTAGAAAACAGCCCAAGTTTTTTGCAGTCTGTTGAATGTGCAGTTTTGTTGAGACTCAGAAATGTTTTTATATAACACTGAGGCTGCAGTTTGAGGTGTTGGTTAATATAAAATATTATATCATCATAATCCACTACAACATAAACAACTCGCGGCAGCCTCGATAAAACCAGCAACAGCCCTCTGACACTCAGAGAACAACATGAAAGCTTAAAGACCACTGTAGTAGCTACATTATTGACCCAGAGGGTCATTTAGCCACGCAGCAGCTATTACCATACATAAAAGACTGAAACAAAGAAGAAACACGAGAATAAAAACACAGGAGTGAAGTTATAGAACCACCACAGAGAGCTGTCGTGTCATACAGTATATACCGATGGAAATAGTGCAAATCAAAACACGATTTTAAAAGTAAAAGCAGTGCAAGAATAATGATTATTGTGAATAATATAAAATACTAATTAAAGCTAAACATATGAAGAATAATAAGTAACATACAGTTCAGTAAAAGGTGATTCAAATGTCAAAACAGTGCAAGAATAAAGATTACTGTGGAAAATACAAACAGATAGATGATGAATATATAAACAAATGCAAATTGTGCATGAGGCATGACGGTGATCTGCATCAACCTGAAGTCTCAGAGCAGCAGGTCAGACACTGAGGCGATACTGAGCAGGAGAGAAGAGCGCCTTCATGTGGCCGCAGGCTGCACCTGCACAGAGCTGCTATAATCTGGACTAGGGCTGTAACTAATGATTATTATAGTTATTTGTTAATCTGCAGAGTATTTTCTAATCGATTGATCTTAAAATGTCAGGAAATAGTGAAAAATGTCCGTCCCAGTTCCTCAAAGACCCAGTCGAGACATGTCTCTGAGTGTCTCCTGTCAGTCCAAAACCAGGGCAAAATCTAATTTCATCGCTTGCTAACAAGACATGTCGTGAAGCAGCATGTTTTCTGGTAATTCAATAAATAATTAGTATATATGTTATATTCATTTGCCTGTTTTTGTATTTGGCTTCAATACTTGACAAAAATGGTCTAAGTTAATAACTTTAATTCATAATGAGTTTAAAGTGAAAAGATAAAATAAAAATTAATATATAGATCAGATTTCTGTGAAATTTAAATGAGTTTGTTATAATGAATTTAGACAGCTTTGTTTATCATGATATAATTCCATTTAAAGGTGATAATCATATTTAAGTAGCCCCATCAAAAAAACAAAATCTATTCAGTTTAATATTATTTAAAACTGAGAAAAGCAGGAAATCAACAAATGTATGATCCTGAAAACAGCATTTTCGTCATGAAAAAATAACTATCAAAATAGTTTGCTATGATGTTTTCGTCCATCGTGCAAGCTGCATTATAAAATATAATATCTTGCATCTTAATCCTCGACAAAACAACCAACTAGCTACAGCCTCGATTTACCAATCACAGCCTCTGACACAGACTAAACAAAAGCAGAACCTTAAAGGCCACTGCTTTAAATTACATTATATTGGTATTATTAAATTAGATTAAATTTAAATGTCATTGCACCGAGAACAAGTAGTGAAAGAATTAAACACAGTCAGCCTCTAACAGGAAGCAGAGTCATATGCAGACGTCCAGCCGGTAATATATATGGTAAACAGCAAGGGTGGGTGATAATAATAGACATATATATATATATATATATATATACATATATATATAAAATCATGTGCAGTAGTTGCAGTAGGAACCATATTGCAGAGTTAACCCCTGGAGTTAACACAGTAAAAATCTGAGAAACAGTACAGGCCAAAAGTTTGGACACACCTTCTCATTCAATGCATTTCCTTTATTTTCATGACTATTTACATTGTAGATTCATCAAAACTATTAATGAACACATGTGGAATTATGTACTTAACAAAAAAGTGTGAAATAACTGAAAACATGTCTTATATTCTAGTAAGCAAAGGGTGGTTACTTTGAGGAATCTAAAATACAAGACATGTTTTCAGTTATTTCACACTTTTTTGTTAAGTACATAATTCCATATGTGTTCATTCATAGTTTTGATGCCTTCAGTGAGAATCTACAATGTAAATAGTCATGAAAATAAAGAAAATGCATTGAATGAGAAGGTGTGTGTCCAAACTTTTGGCCTGTACTGTATACAATACAATATTCATTCATTATCGTTAACCGCTTATCCGCAATCGGGTCGCAGGGGGGTGGAGCCGATCCCAGCTGACGTTGGGCGAGAGGCGTGGTACACCCTGGACAGATGGCCAGACTATCGCAGGGCTATCATAGATACAGACAATCACGCTCTCATTCACACCTACGGGTAATTTAGGGTCACCAATTAAACCTAAGTGCATGTTTTTGGACTGTGGGAGGAAGCCGGAGTACCCGGTGAGAACCCACGCTGACAATACAGTATGATTAATATGAATCAGATATCTTTGTTTTATGTCCAGCCCTGTACTTTAAAGGTACCAGTGCAGGTTTTGTTTTGAACAAATTTAGTTTCCCCAGACCGTTATTAAACACTATAATATTATGGTATATTATACAACCTGATATAAAAAAAAAGAAGATAAAATCAGAATGACTTGCAGATCCTCTGAGACCGACATTCAGTTTAAAACAGTGCAAAGGCAGGATATATATATTGCTTGCACTGAAGGACTTTACTTTTTTACATTACATTAGTATAGTTGAATGCATTCTAATTTTATTAACCTACCTCGCCACTTTTTTCATAATATTTTTATTTGTGCTCTGGCTGCAGAAGAGCTCCTTCAAGTGGCCATCGGCTGCAGCTTCCTGCCGTAGTTCCTGTTAACAGTGACACATTAGTTTGTGATATAGAGGATAAAGACCTATTATTAGTGTCATAATTTAGTGTTTCTAGAGGAGAAATAAAACCCTTCATGTATAGACTTCTCAGCAAAGAGGAGGTAACACACCATAGCTTTATACCATATACTGATTATATACATATACACAAAATAGGCAATATAATTAATTAGAATAATATCCAAACCTATAGTTTTAAGTGATCATGCAGGTTTTATTTTGTCCAAATTTTGTCTTGTGCTATTACAATGCAAACTGCTTTTACAGAGACACCATATCTAATGCTTAAACTGAGAAACTTTTTTTTTTTTTGTAAATATATACAATAATAGTTGTATTTGTGCTGAAGAGCTCCTTCAAGTGGCCACCAGCTGCAGCTTCCTGCTGTAGTTCCTGTTAACAGTGACACTTTAGTTTGTGATATTGAGCATAAAGACCATTTATTAGTGTCATAATTTAGTGTTTCTAGAGGAGAACTCAAACCCTTCATGTCTAGATTAATCAGTAAATGGCTGGTTCTGTGGCTGCAGGTGCTTTATGTTGATAAAACGGAGCATAATAAGATAGTTCATGTAGTTATGGTTGAGAAGAGTCAGGTCGCATTGGGTATATTATATTTCCATTTGAAGCAGCAGAAACCGAAACACGTGTTTTAGTGTTTTAACAGAGTTAAAGTGACACTGCTGTGTTTCTGGAGACAATGCCCTCCTGTGGTATCTGCTTCTGAGCTTTTATGTCGTTTCTTATCTGCCCTTTACTCTAGTGGCGAGTATGAGAAATGTCTCCCGCCTACCAGCGAGCAACACACACACACACTCATACGCACACACACACAGCCCTCCTATGTTTGTCAGACTCAAATCCGAGGGAGAGGAGCTAGCCGCCATTTTCTAAGCGTCTCTCCCTAAAACGAGAGAAAAAGAGTCGCGACAGAAAGCCCTCTGGATTACCTTCCGCTCACCCAGAATCGTGTTTTTCGGTGGAGGACCGCCGCCAGGCCGCCTACAGCTGAACTTTACCGCGGTAGAAGGGAGTGTTTCTCGGCCTTGGTGAGCTTATATCTGGCTGTTAGCGGCTAGCTGCCGAGCAAGGTGGAGATCGGTGATTCGCCCATTCGCCTGAATCCGGAACGAAACCCGAGCGGCTCCGTGAGCTGCTGGGCCTTTTTTTTTTATAACGTGGGGGTTTGCATTTTCACATTTGGAATAATTAATGGCAGTGATCGACTGAAGCCGCGTGTTTTTGTGTTAGCAGCCTTTTGGTTTTTTTCCACTAAACTGCAGGGGATTGTTGCCGAAATTCCCTCGGATAGTGCAACCTCGTCACGTGGTAGGTTCCTCCTTTTTCTTTGTTAGCGAGCTAGCTCGGCTGGCTGGCAGGGTCTACTCCCAACTTCTCTCCCCCGCTCCTGACATGTGTGTTACCCGCTACAGACTGTTTCGTAACCCGCCATACGGGCGGCTGGCTTTAAAACGGAGGCCAGCCTTCATGTTCCCCAGCGGGCTGCCGTGTATTTATTTCCTTTAGTCTAATTGCAATGCACACCATGTCTCCACTCTGCACTAGTTGTGATCCATTAAGGATTCTTGTTGTTATTATGGACAAATGTGCCATGTCACAGCACCTGTGTTTAACCTCTGCATGCTCTATTATAGCTCTTAAATGTGTATTTTGCATATTCGTTTGGTCATAAACTAGTAGTAAGGTGAGCGTAGGGTTACGTAGTCAGTGACTTAAATGTTTACTTGCCTAACGATGTTTGCGTAAAGCTCAACTGCAACGAAAAAAATACTGATCTATCTGTCTAAGCTGTGTTAGCAAGAACTAAAGCTGTAGAAATGAGGCATAATGTGATGAGGGTAAGGTAGCGTTTCACTGCAGTTGGCTTGTGGATCCGCACGCTAGCTGTGAGCAGGTTGTGTTTCTTGCATCAGCAGCTTTGCGAGCTAACGCTAGCCAGCAGCGCATTAATTTGCACGCAGTGTAGAGTGACAGAGATATTTATCTCTCGGTGGTGATCGGCTGCTGTTTTTGTTTATTTATTTATTTATTGTATGTCTTTCTATACTGGCGCGACTCCATGATAATGTACAAACACTGATGATGTTTTTTTCCACGGAAGCTATAACGAATTACGAAATATCGTTGATACACTTAATGCAGCAGAGAGGAACCAGGCTTGTGCTCTGTTTTTAAAAATGCACAAATGTTTTTGTAAACATTAGGAAGACATTTTGATGATTACGTTATGGTTGGCTTAACGTTGGATGTGGATTTTTTTGTCGCATCTCAAAGCCAGACAGTTCACAGGATCCTGTGTCATAATGCATCCTAATTAAAGGGATGCATCTGCAAACGTTGGTGGTTTAATCTCCCTCCCATCGTTGCATGAACAAGTTCGGTGTGTTTGGAGCGGAATGGGCGGTTTTAGGTAGATGAATTGCATTGCATAATCTGCTTCGGAAATACCAACATGGCGTAGTGCGCGCTGACTAGAAACTGCGGTGAAATACTGAGCCCCCATTCATCTGACCCTGCAGACGGTACGCGGAGATGCAGCCCGCTTTTATCTCGTATTATTTGAAGATATGTGTTTTTTTTTTTAATCTAATAGTTTGATTAGGAGTCGGGTTGAACGCCATGTTAACCACTGAGTGCTCCATGTTAATCATGGCTTCACCCTTCTCTTTACATTTAATCTTAGGAGCATTTTGCAGCCAATCATTTTGGATAAATTGGTTAAGATTTAATGGGTTCAGCCGAAATTGACACAGGAACACAGTCAGGATGACATCATGTGCTTTGGACTAATGCTGGGGCCTAAATCCACCTACTTACACTGCACACTGACTTACCAGGGCACATAGGGCAGTGGGGTTTGGACCATTTGCATGGCTTTTTCCTGTTTTCTCTCCACACTAGAATTGCATTTCCCAAGCTTAAACTCTTTTAAAGAGGAGACTTGTAAGTAATTGACATGTTCACACTAGCTTGGGTGTAGTGGGAATTATTTATTGGCCCGTGAAGAAGTATCTCAGATGTCTGCTGTTATTTCATCTATATCATTAGCATCCCACTCACCAAGGTCAGCGCTCGTTAATTTTTTGGTATTTATTGAATTATCGGAAAGGGGCTCCTGTAGATGTGTGCATTATTGTGATTAAAAGGGAATCCAATTATATGCAGTGTGTTTTCGTGTAAGTGAGAAAGATAAAAGTGAATTTGATCATCTCAGATGTTGGTCCTCTCCAGCTGAAGCTTTTCCTCCCGGCTGTCCCTTTGTATCAGTTTTAGCAACACTCCCAACAAGTAGGTCAACAAAATGTCAATGAGTCACCAGTTCATTTGATTAGGCCTTTAAACTTGATCAGTTGGAGATTATTACCTTTGTTTTTCTGCAGTTGGACTGGATATTAAGTGGTTGTATTAGTACATTTCTATTGATTTATATTTGGTGTTTAATATTTCAGTAACCTCTGTCTTTTTTGTGTGCTGGTTAGTAATTTTCCAGCCTCTCCAAAGGCTAACAGAACCTGTAGGGCAAGTATTTCAGTTGTATGCTTTACTTTTCTATCAGCAGATGCAGGCAGCCTTTTCTTCAGTTTAAGCTGTATCTACAGCCCGATTTTAATGCTGTTTACTTAATATTTTTATATAATATTACATGTTTTTGTGTTTTTTTAAGTCAAAGCAAGTTTTTAAAAAAAACATTCGGCCATAAATTGCACATAATACAACAGTTCAGTCACAAACTCAACTGTGTGTGTAGTTTTTTCTTTAACATATGTTCAGGGAGTCAGATTAGCTGTTGTACTTATTTGATTGCTTTTTGAATAATGCAAAGTGCACTAGTACAAGATAAATGTATGTATCGCTGCTGGCTTTGGTATTAAATCAGTATTTGAACACATTCTAGGTAGTGTCTGTATGTGTGTTTAGATTATGTGGTTGTGGGTCCGTCACTGTGCAAGTTTGGGACCTGATTCTGTTACCTGAGAATTGTTGATAGTAAAATCCATCCACCCAACATCCTCCCACAGCGACCTGGATCAGAGTTTAATATAGTGAGCTTTTTATGTGTACTTAAGTTGATGAGACTAATTTAACTTTATTCTTCTGTCTCTATCTCCTGTGTGTGGTGTCCAGGCTGTCCTCAGGTGGGGCAGTAAGCGGGTGGTGTGGAGCAGGCCGCGGTGCCCGTCCCTCTGCACTGCATGGCTGCGATGGCGCCCGCTCTCACCGACGCCCCAGCCGAAGCTCACCACATCCGCTTCAAACTGGCTGCCCCATCCTCAAGTCTCTCACCGGCCAGTGCAGAGAACAACGGTAACGCCAGCAACATCCTCATCCACAGCAGCGGCCCCGCCAAGTGCAAGGCCGCGTCCGAAGATTGCCCTCTCGACTTTTGCGGCGGCGACCAGGAGCAGCAGCAGCAGCAGCCCCAAGCCGACTCTGTGGCCCAGGCCTCGGCCCTGGGAAAGCTCCAGCCGCTGGTGGCTTCTTACTTATGCTCTGATGTGACACCTGTCCCTTCAACTAAGGAGTCAATCAAGCTGCAAGGAGTCCTCATCAAACAGTCTGTGTTGAAAAGCCACAGAATCCTGCCCAGCTCCCTGCTCAACGGCGGAGGAGACTTCCTGTTGAGGAAGAGGCAGGCGATTGAACTCTCTGGCGGCCAGCTCAAAAGCCTCATGAGCGGCAGCACTAACGGAGGTGGCCAGCCCATGGCACCTGTCAACGGCCTGGCCCGGAAGCTGGCCACGATGTCCAGCCCTGGCTGTGTGGTGGCCGTGAATGGTGACAAGCCGTCTGCCACCACAGACTCTCAGTCCCAGAACCTGCCCTTAGACTCTGAGACCTTGACAGCTACCTTATCGGGGCATATCCCGGTGAAAGGAACCCTTAAACAGAAGCATTCCTCTGGGGTTTCTCAAAATACAGATGGAAAAAACCTTGAACCACCAGTGCTCCAGTCTGCTGCACTTTCCCCCTATACACATGACAACCCTAACCCCAATGAACCAGTGAACTTGGAGGAGGCGGATTCACACACGCCGAGCAGTCAGCCACAGGGTTCTGATAGGGAGAGACCAGGTAGCAGCCAGCAGGGCTCCCCGTCCTGCACGCCTGCACCTCAGCCCCCTTTACCCTGCACTTCTTCCTCGGACAGCCTTGATGCTCACGTTAGGGAGCGCACCCTTCTCAACAGCAACCGCCAGTCTGAGATCGAGAGCCGGTTGCGACGCCTGCGCAAACGTCTTCAGGTTGTTCAGGCCAAGCAGGTGGAGCGGCACATCCAGCAGCAGCTGGGCGGCTTCTTGGATTCGGCTCTCAACCGGCTTCTGGCCGGGAACCGCAAGTCCGAGACGGCCACCCAGACGGCCACATGGAGGACCGGGCGCCACTCTTCGTCAAACAACAGAGATGGCCTCGGTCGCTTCCTGAAAAGCGGCTCCATGCCCCTGGAGCTGGAGAGGCTGTATCTGAGCGGCTCGGCCAACCTTCATTCTGCAGAAAGCGCCTTTGACTCAGATGTTACAGAAAGTAGCTCTGGAGGGGACTCTGACCTGGAGGAGGAGGAGCTGACCAGAGTGGACATTGAGCAGCGACACGTCAAAATGTAAGTAAATGTGTCCTCATGCACCGAGACATCAAGCTTATTTACAGGTCTCAATAAATTAGAATATGATGAAAAAGTCCATTTCCAGTAGTTCAAGTCAAACAGTCCCAACCAAGTATTGAGTCATATAGATGGACATACTTTCAGAGGCCAACATTACATATTAAACATTTTATAAAAAAAATAAATATTTTGAGCCACTGAATTGATTGAAATTTTTAGGTCTTCATTAAATGTAAGCCATAATCATTGTAATTAGAAGAAATTAAATAAATGAAGACATGAACAGTTTCATTCTGTGTGTAATGGATCCATATAATGTGTAATTTCCACTATTTGAATTTAATTACTGACATAAATAAACTTCTCTATGATATCCTAATTTATTGAGGTGCACCTGTAGGGCTGAACATGCAAACACGAGTCTGCAGGACTGGAGGATTCACTGCTGAGGCTCAGAAGCAGCATTCATGTTAAAAAAGGCTTCACAGTAGCTTTCTACCAAAAGATTGATTTAAAAATGTACCATGTTGTACCGTTGCACTTTCCCCTTCCACAAATAATTCACCTTACACTTATATTTCCATGGTGCTCTGAGCTCTTTAACTGTCCCTGTATCTGTTGGCCCTGCAGTATGCTACTCAGGCCTAGCAGGTGCTAATGACAATTATAACTGCCTGGTCGGCCTCAGTAGTGGTTGGGTCAAACTCCAGGGAGGGGTAGAGATACGGTTGGCTCAGAGAGCATGTGTAGTCGTGTGGGTGGTATCCTCCTGTGGAGAACGCAGGCTGGATTGGACTCAAAGTAAAAAGCTCTCTCGTCACACAGTGCTTCCTCCTGAGTGGGGCCGAGGCTGAAACTGAACGTTCTGTTTATCTGCAGAGTGAACAAGTGAGCGCCCACAGAGCTGCTCAGTGTTTTGATTTAAACTGAAACCAATGAGGAAACATAAAGAGTGGAGGGCTGTGGTGGTGTGTTGCAGGAGGTGTGGGTTTGATGTTTTTTTTTTTTTGCTGTCAGGTTTTTGCCTTAGCAGGAGCTTGCAAATGTATTCCATGGGAAGTTCACTAAAGAGTCCTCATTTCTGTGTCATTAGTGTTTGGAAGGGGAAAAGAAAGTAGAGCAGGTGGGTCGGCAGCGTTAATGGACTTAACGACCTGTGTAGGATTGGGTAGATTATTAACAACATAGCTGAGAACACTGATTTTTATGATCCGTCCCTGTGTTGACTTTGGACCTTTGACCTAAATATCTCCAGAACCAAACAGGAAGCTTGTGTGTTGCATGCATGAGCCGAAAGGAGAAAACTGGCCTGTGATGTATTCACTCTGTGTCTGTGTCCTATTTAAGGTCAAAGGAAGTGTGAGAGCTGTTTGTGTGCAAATTTATAGCACTTTATTTTCAAGGACAGCAGACAGTGAGCTACATCTGAGGCCTGAGACTGTAGGAGGAGTAAAGGTCGTCACGTCGGTACCAAAATGACAGCTTATGTAAACAAATACATTCAATTCTTTGATCATTAACTCCCAAATTTAAAATAAAAAAAAATTTTTACTTACAAATGTGAATATTGTGTACTTTAGTAGGCCTGTCACAGTAATTACTATATCGACTTATCATTAGATATATAAAAATGGACACGATTTTGGACTCAATATATTGTCGTTTACATGCGTGACGTTTTGTGCTTTTTTTGTGTTTAAAGTAATGCTGCAAATGTTTGCCAGGCAGCACAAATTGCCGGGAAAAAAATATTTTCCGAGCAGCCATTCCAGCTGTTTATAGGTTATTTTAATAATAAAACAATATAATGCATAATGTTAATCTCATTGCAATGTTTCGTTGACAGAGCCTGAAAGTCTATTTTATTTGTTTTGGTTGATTATTTGTCTAGGATATTTCAATATCTCTTTTCCACAGTTCAATTCCAATGTTTGATATTCTCGAGATTGAAAAATGCATTGTTGTGGAAAAGGATGTACTTATTATGCTCCAATATCGTTATAAAACTAAAACATCGATACAACGACACTGTCGTTTATCGTGATAGTTTCTAGGAAAAGATATCGTCCTAAAAAATGTTTTATCATGACAGGCCTATGCTTTAGAATTTAACAGTAGGATAATGGCCAAAACTAATAATATAATGATAATAATGGAGGATGTGATTTTTTTTTTTTTCCCCTGTATTTTCCAACTTGAAAACACAACCTGCATGTGTCATAAAACCCTTTATAATTCTTCTGACTCACGTGATGGGGACTGTTAGGATGAGCCCATCATTAGTTGCCTATTTCATAAATAATTTCTTCTCTCTTTCCGCTATCTCCGCTATCTATTTTGCAGAGACAAACCTTCTGCATCCCGGGCTTAGCACCGCCCAAATTGATTGATTGTTTTAATGAAATACAAACTATTTGGAGCGATATTCCCTTAGATCTTTCCCCAGCGCTGTGGAAATCTGTCTGACTATGCAAAACTACTTAACAATTCAATCAGATGTTGTTTTCTGCAAACCATATGAGCCAATCGGATAGTTTTGAAGGTGCAGCCCAGGCACAGTCTGGTAGGAGTTTTTCCTGCTGTTGTACAGCTTAGGCACACCACGTTAGCATTTAGCACCACGCCCAAAGTAGCAGCAAGAACGTAAAAACAATGTGAAAAGCATCTGGACGAGAGGATGCCTCGGATGGGGGAAGGGAGGGTGAGAATCAGGGTGCCGTCACCTACAGAGGGTGACCAATAGATCAGCAGATGTTATCAGCAGATACTGGCCAATCACAGATCAGCTGATAGGTGGCGTGTTTCACCAATCAGGCTTCAATCAGGCCTCAGCTCACCTCTTTGACTCATTCTGGATTAGCCTGGGGGTTAGGATGCTGGAGCCACCACACTGAGCTCCACTACAGAAACCTGTAGGTGACGTCACAGAGACGACTTGCAGTTTTATGCAGTCTGTGGTCGGAAATGGTTTATTGATGTGCGATGATGAGCACTGATGAATGAAGTTTCAGGGTCAAAAAGTTAGTGAATAAGTACAAGATGACTGAGGTGTTATTGGCCCTGAGCAGTGGAAAATAACTGAATAATACTGTAATAGTAGCTCATAACATTTAACTCATTGTACTTTGAACACGTGATGTAACACAGCAGCTCGGATTGTTTACCAGAGTCGAGCAGCAGCTGCTGCAGATGTGGTGAGAGAAAAGGACGAGACATGGGCAGGTAGAGCTGCCTATAGGGCTAGAGTTAGCTATGATGAATAAAAATATTTTATAAATATTTGTATTTTTAATTTATTAAATATACTATAATAATATACTAAATAATAATATATATAATTATTTTTTGTAAAATAATTGAATTTGTAGTAAAAATATGTATTTGTGAATAAATATAATAATAATAATAATAATTATTATTATTATTATTATTATATTATGATTATTTAAACGTTTTTGGAATCTGCTCTTTCGGTTCTCAGATTATGATTTTACAGGACAAACATTGTAAGAAGAATAAAATGTTCAGGCAGAGGCTGTAATAAATGTGAATGAAATTATTTAACTAAAGTTTTTTATTTAATCTTTGTCAAATATGGTTATTATAAAGGTAAATCATGTGAAATTGCATAATTTAAGTCAAAACCTTCACATTTTGCTAAGGAAAATGTTAATGAAAATTATAATTAGGTGTGTGTGTGTGTGTGTGTGTGTGTGTGTGTGTGTGTGTGTGTGTGTGTGTGTGTGTGTGTGTGTGTGTGTGTGTGTGTGTGTGTGTGTGTGTGTGTGTGTGTGTGTGTGTGTGTGTGTGTCAGAGGTAGAAGGATGTGGTCCTGCGAGTTCCACCAGTTAAACAAACAGCAATAATATGAGGGTTATATGTGATGGGGCGTGGTGTTTTGCGCGTAGCGTGGGTGGATACCATATATATATTTTATATATTCTGCATCTCGGACCTTTGCACATGCCTGAATATCAATAATGAGATGTTCTGTTGAGATAGAATAGTTGTATGTGTGGTAAAGGTAAATGTTGCAATGAGGAAGTTTGTTGACCTAATAAGGGCGTCTCATTATCTAAAGGAAGTGTAGCCTGACAGCTGGTATGTGCTGTATGGTATATGGTTAATAATTATGGTTGATATAGTGGTCTTATGGTGTCATTATTACACATTGACACAATACAATCCTTTGAGCTTATAACAAAACAGCATATTTAACCCTCCTCTTATGTTGCGGGTCAAATTGACCCATTTCAAAGTAAAAAAATAAATAGTTAAGTATTTTGTCATAAGAAGATAAAAACAAGATCTTTGAGAGGTAAAGAGCGCCATTGCACTAAATATGGATTGACATGGTTATTCATGGAGTTATTAATGAAATATATACAATGTTTATTGGGATTTTTTAGTAACTGACACTTTTGGATAATTGAACGTGCCCCGGGTTATCGCTGTTCCTGAAAAAACTACAAAACAGGAGGGTTAAATAAAAGTATATGGCTGTATGCAGATGGAGTCAAACAATATTAGTATTATATTATCTGTAGGATTAGATTCCAGTGGTGGCTGCAGACGGGAATCTATCACCTCATTATAAATACAGGTGTGTCTGCAAATATCACCCATTAATATCTGCCAACCAATATGAGACAGGCTCTCATTATAAGTAAAAATGTATTGGTATTACATGAACTGTGCAGCCCTGTTCTTACTTATTGCAATACAAACATGTATATATTTACTTGTTATAGTGAAAGTGAAAGACTTTCCAGAGGGGGGTTTGAAAGTGGAGACCCTTGGAAGTAGTAGGTGCTTTCCACAGTTAGTAATATTTATATCGTATGAGTTTGAGTATTGAAATCTGTCAGAAGGTCTGGATGATAGAAAATGGAAACATTTTAAATATAATTTTCTCACTAAATCAGGAATATATTGTTGGGCTGAAAATTATACCAGCGAGTGTAGCTGGGACCAAGAGTATTTGCATAATTAACCCTCATGAATATTTTTGGCATACTAAGGAAAATGTGTTTAAAAGCTGCATTAATCTCTGTGTAGTTGGGTGGAGGATCTGTCGTTGAGCTCAGGTGATTGTGTTTTACATTATCCAACAGTGTTGTGTTCTTTTCTCTTTACAGAGAAATGTAAAATGTCTCCATTCTCATTATATTCATGCTCTGATGAAAAGCGACCGGCTCTGGTTGTTTGCATAGCTCAAACATTAATCATATTCCTTGTAGCCTTGAAACAGCTGTGTAGCACCTCCTGCATGTAGCTCCATACATCTGATAGAAGCTGAGGTATTCAGATTGAACAGCAGCTCCCTCAGTACAATGGTAACATGACTCCTGCCAGCCTCATTACAGTCATCACAGAGTTTCTCTCTAATCTGGAACGTCCTCCCTCTCATGGCCTTAAACAACAAGGGAAAATTACTGGTAACAACGTTTTCTGTCTTATCTGATTTCTTCTAAGCTGCTGTTTATCTTATGTTACAGCAAACATGACACATCTTGTTCCTGCTTTACCGTGAAAGCTTTCCAGGCAACAATTGGAAATTTACCATTGGTTTTACTGTGATTCCTGCAACCTTAGTCACTGCTGTTTACAGCTGCTGAGAGCAGTCTCCATTAATGTACGGATATTTCTATTGCTTCTTCTGTCTGTGGATCAGTTAAATATTTTACTACAGTTTGTCCAAAGAGTTTTAATCACCCCGATCAGGATTTTTAACCAGGTAATGTTCTATAGCAGCATGTTCTATAGAAAACGTCTGTTTTCCAGAGAGCTGAAGGCTAAACTGTTAACAACTTATACCATGATCTGAGTGAATACTCAATCTGAGGCTGCAGAGTCCATTAATCCCTGACAACGGAAACCCAATCATCTCACATCCCACTCGCAATTCAATATGTGGCAAGTAGTATACATACTGAAAGTCTTTATTGATTTGGCTGGAAAGCTAGCAAGTTGTTAAACCATATAGTTATATTATATTTACTGTTAGACGTCAACATTATGCAGGACTTTTGATAGCGTGAAGATAGCTTTCTGGATAGTAGTGGACTAGAAATATCTACTATTGACAATCTAAGGTTTGTCCCATTGAAGAACCTTACAGGATAGTAATGATTGTTACAGGAATTAGCCAAACCAGTTTTGGACAATATCAATATTCTGACTATGATGCTGTTAACAAGAATGAAGTCTGTCGGTTGTCTGTAGGTCTCTCTTTCTGATAAGTCCGTCCACTCTTTTTGTGTTGCTTTGCAGTGTAGTTTTTCTGCAGGATTTTCCACCAGCTGAAGGGATGTGCATGTGCATTTGTGCAACATTGCAACAGATTATAGAAACACCCTCTCCCTGAAATGAGCTGTGATTGGCTAAAGTTTCCCATCATGGGTTAGATTTTCTAAAGCCTGAAAACATCCAAGAGGAGGTGCGACGTGTAGTTTTGTGTCAGACCACTTGAATTACAATATGCTGAAATGTTATCATGTATTTTTCCCCCAACAATGCAAACAAACCGAACAACTAACTGTGGCAGACCTTGTACTACAGTGTTCAGCCTGTATGGTTAAATATAATACAGACTGTAGTACATTAGCTCATGGTGCCTCTGGCTGTACATAGCTGACTTAAATGTTCTTTGCTTGTAACACCAGCGTATGAAGAAGACACAGAAGTCTCAGTAAGCTCTGAATTAATTCACTAACTGTATTGTTCAGATGCTGACCCACATAACAGGCTGCTGGAGCCAATATTGAGATGTTGCCCTCGCAGCAGGAGATGTGTTATTCAACCCAATGTCATCTTCTTCACTCATAAAAATAACCCAGACCTGAGCATGCTTGACGACTGGTTCAGTCATGTTTTATAAGGACACAGGTCTTGTTTTTTGGCCTGTTTTACCTGCTTCACAACACAGTCAAATTATGCAATTTTGAGTGCAATAACTCAGGCTCAAGGGGCTATGTTAATGTAATCAGCTGTTCTTGAATAAGCCACAATTGAAGGTTTTTGAATCGCTGTCACAAAGGCACCCATCACTTACAGGTTTGCAAATGTTTGCCCAGTGCTGACATGTACACCTAATAATAATTCTCTGTAGGCCCAGTGAAAGCTGCCTCACAAACATTAATCTGCTCATCTGCAATGCCTTTATAAGCAGTCATCTGATGCACATTGTACAATCATCCGTCCCACAACAAGTAAAAAACTGGTTCTCAGCTCCCAGCCCACAGAGGAGAAACCTGGCATCGCTGTGAACACGTTAGTCCTGCAGGAAGTAGGGTGTGTGTATGTAACCATAATGCCACATTTTCACAACTGACATTTTGTCTCAGTTACCAATTAATGTCTTACAGCTCGACACCAGTCAACACTACAGACAATGTAACGTCTTCTTCATGCAGCAACACCTCAATTATTCAACGTCAGCCGAGTTGACGGCAGTGTGGAAAATAACCTATTTGAGCTGCTTGTTTGGATGCAGTGTGTTGCTTACGACTAATCCTGTCATCCCTGTCCATACTGTAGACGTGGTTTCCCGTATCTTAGAGGATTGGGGGCCGGCCAACATCTGTTGTCGTGCTTATGCTGCAGGGCCTTTCTACTCTAGCCAGTGTGTCCGTCTGTGGATGTGACGTCCACAGTGGCCTGTAGCAGGGTGTGGGAGCTGCTCACTAGCTTCAGACGTGAATTCTGCTTTTATATTAGCTGCAAAAATGACAGTTAATGCACTAGAATTACATATTCATGGAGAGCTTGTTTTATTAAGGATCGAGTGGGCACAGTTTTCTTGTTTCTGAGGCAACAATAATGCTCATCAAAAAATCTCTTACAGAGCTTACATAATGGCCCATAGACCGAACAGTGACAGTGTCGGGAATTCTGTTATCTGACCAGCACTAAGATGTACCAGGCTTTCTGTCTGTCAGGTGATAAAACGAGGGCCGGATGATCCAGAGTCCGCCGAGTCCGCAGAGTCTGCTGCTGCTTGTGAATTAGGGTAACTAGGTTGGCCGGGACTACAGCGTGCCTTTCATGCTTATGGCTCAGCATTACTCTGCAGTCTGAGTCGCTTAGCTCTGTTTTTTTCCCCTCTGTTTTCATTCCTGTGTGAGTGTGTGCGTGTATTTATGTATGTATGTGTATAGGTTTCTGTCCCGTTTGACACATCTGGATGTGTTTAGCTCGGCCCAAGTTCCTCAACACGAACCCACAGGCGTTACATAACCCCCCTCTTTTATGTAATGACTGCTGCAGCTCTCTGGCTGAATTTGCCCTCTCTAGTTTTTCCTGCCCCACACCCTGTCTGCCTGCCTCGCTCCCGAGCACTTTCTTCCTGTAAGCGATGAGTTTAACCAGCTGTCCTGTGAAACTCCAGCCAGCCACACGGGCACAATCAGAATATACCAGAAAAATGAAGCAGTTTTAAAGT
Source organism: Centropristis striata (assembly GCF_030273125.1). Lineage (NCBI taxonomy): Eukaryota > Metazoa > Chordata > Actinopteri > Perciformes > Serranidae > Centropristis > Centropristis striata. The sequence continues at coordinate 25,270,582 of NC_081537.1, read as the reverse complement.
CTCCTCAGCCTCTAAAATGTTTCTATGTCTGGATAATTTTCAGCTCTTTGAATGTGCTTTGAAAATCCCTGACTCTAGAGAACAAAGAAATTAAAATGACAGCTGCAGCTTTGATTTCCCTTGTTCTCGTTACTAAGCATGAATGATGACTGAACGGTTTGTGAAGCAAAGTGGTTTGACTTGTCGTTCCATATGGAAAAGTACAATTTGTTTGTGCTTTCCTTTCATAACCATGTTCCTCTGGCAGATCTTTGTATAAGGAGTTCACTGTTCAAGATGTGAACATTGGTATGAAGTACAAATTTATTGGAGTTATTCACTTAATGCAAATAATGAACAAGATAACTGTCTTGTAAGTGGGACATGGGCTCTTAAACTGGTTTCTGCCCACGATTGGAGTTTATATCGACAATCTGTCATTTATCCTAAAACAAAAGTTCCCTCATAATCTGTGTAGCTACAAAGTGCACCCAAATTAAGCAAAACAAGTTAAAATGCCAATCCAATGTAGTTAAGATATGTTTTGCAGCCTGAGCTTAATAACTGCATTTAAAAAAAATCTGTCCTGAGCCACAGCTTTGCATTTGCACAATCCTGTTTTCTGTAAGGTGTGTGAAGAAAGTTTTGTAGGGTGCAGCACTATATTATTGTGGCGTGATGGTTTGGAGAGCTAGCATATCAGGTTTGGAGACAGTTAAGCTCTCTTCATTGTCACCCTGAGCAACATATGGACTTTTAAAACTTGTTTATCGATTAATATCAGCAATTTAGAGTTGCTGCATAATTGCAAAACCTCGCTGAAACGAGGACATTTGGGCAAACACAAGCTGTACATCCAAAACTGTGTTGTATTTTTGTGCATAAAAGTGACACAGCTGAGTTCAGGTCAGAGATGAGCAGCAGGCGTGAGATGGGCATAAGTTGGATGGCTGAATATTTAGTGCTTTTGTTTGAGGCTCATTTCACTGCCTCACATGTATTCATCATCAGCCACGACAGCATGTGGTTTGTATTGTTTTCACCTTGTGTGTGTGAGTCTGTGTGTGTGTGTGTGTGTGTGTGTGTGTGTGTGTCTGTGCATGTGTGTGTGTCATCATGGCAAACTGTGGTGCTGGAGACGCCTATTGTATCCGGAGCTGCCACAGAGGCAGTTATGAGTTGTGAGCCAGGTGTTTATGTCTGCGAACAGATTTTTGTCAATGCGATAATGTCACATCTGTGCAGGAGGCAGTCACTTTACAGCTGTCTGCAGGGCTCCCAGCATTAAAACATATTTAAAGGCTTTGAATTATATCCCTCTAAAAACAAGGCCATTGGTATTCATTGGTATTATAAATGCCTTGGATCAAATTTTCAAAATGTATTTATTTTTTAGGTTTTCAAAATGGAAACGCCCACTCAGCCGTGGCAGAAAGCAGAATCACAGTAAGCTGGAAACGCTGTAAAGCTGAGTCAGTGGGTCATGTTTTTAAAAATCACACCACAGAATATACAGTCGTGGAAAAAAAATACCAGACCACCCTTTTTCTTCCATTTCTTGTTTATTTTAATGCCTGGTACAACTAAAGGTACATTTGTTTGGACAAATACAATAACAACAAAAATAGCTCATAAGAGTTTAATTTCAGAGCTGATATCTAGACATTTTCCATGGTTTTCTATATCATGATTTTGGTTATCAAGAAAACCATGGAAAATGTCTAAATATCGGCTTTTAAATAAAACTCTTGTCACCTATTTTTGTTATCTTTATATTTGTCCAAACATATGTACTTTTAGTTGTACCAGACATTAAAATGAACAAGAAATTGAAGAAAGGGTGGTCCAATACTTTTTTCCATGACTGTACTTCTGTGGAAGCTACGTTAGTCCGGATGAGAAAGCCACACAATAACACAAACTAACCGGTAACAGTAGTCTGGTTATTCTCCTGTTCTGCAAGGTAAAATAGGTGTTTTTGTCAGTGGAATGTGGTGGCTCTGAAGAGAGCGTAGGTGACTGTCCCAGTCATAAAGGACTGTCTGATCTCACAGTTAAAGGGCAAATATATTCCTAGTACTTTGAACCGTGACTGCGAGTGGCATTACCAAGTCTTAACTCTAACTTGCCCTAAGCTGTAGCAGCCTTGGAGTAGTTGAGATAAAAATAAAGGCAGAGCTCTGAGATGGGTGTGGTCCATCAACAGCACTGAGGAAGTGGGGAAGGGGCTCACGGCCCCCCTGCTGCTGTGATCCACTGCTCCATGTCTGGAGTTTGTTTATTGTGGTTTGAGCTCACTGGTCGTTGGTATTGTTGTGCAGAGGAATCACAGAAAACAGCGACTTTCTGACATTATTTTTTTTAAATGAAGTTCTGAATTTATGCTTTAAATAAATTGTGTTTTGATTAGGCCTGTCACGATAACACATTTTTTAGGACGATTTATTTCCCCAGAAACTATCATGATAAACGACAGTATCTTTGAAGTCGTTTTAGGACCATTTTATACCACTGATACAATGAAATTAGAGCATAATAATCCAGGTTCATCCTTTCCAGCAACAATTATTATTTAAATCTCAACAATATTAAACATTGGAATTGAAATGTGAAAAAGAGAGAGATTAAAATATTTTAGATAAAACATAAACTACAATCAAAACAAATAAAATAGAATGTACATAAAAAATGCACTGAGATAAATATTTTTAATTATATTATTTTATATTACAAGTGACATATAAACAGCTGGAATGGCTGCTTGGCAAATATAGGGTTTTAATCTGATAAATTCTTATTGCCTGTCAAACATTTGCACAAATTAAACGCAACACAAAAAGCATGTAAACGATGATATATATCGAGTCCATTTTTATTTATTGAACGATAAGTTGACATAGTAATAATCGTGACAGGCCTAGTATTGATTTCCCCCCAAAAATAAGTTAAATCATGAGAATATAAAAATCCTGAATTGTATTATATTTTAGGAGATTTTCAATCATGTTGCATGCCTTCAGAGGCTTCCCTGCTTCTGTTTAATAATCATAGAAGATATTATTTTCTGGCAAAACTGTTGCTAGTAAAATACAGCAGCAAACAAATAATAAAACGTCTCAGTAGTAGAGTGTGAGATGAGATTTAATGGGTGTTTCTAACCTCTCTAGATATAGATAGAGAGGTTAGATAGAGATAGAGCAGACTTGCATATACAGGTGCATCTCAGTAAATTAGAATATCATAGGATAGTTTTATTTATGTCAGTAATTCAATTCAAAAAGTGAAAATAACACATCATATAGATCCATTACACACTGAATGAAACATTTCATGTCTTCATTTATTTAATTTCTTCTAATTATAATGGTTATGGCTTACATTCAATGAAGACCTAAAATTCAGTGTCTCAAAAAATCCTTATATTACAAAAGATCAATTTTAAAAAGTGTGTTTAATATGGAAATGTTGGCCTCTGAAAAGTGTCATCTGTATGACTCAATAATTGGTTGGGGCTGTTTGGCTTGAACTACTGGAAATGGACTTTTACATCATATTCTAATTTATTGAGATGCACCTGTACGCTGCAAATAATTTGGTTCTTACCAAGATAAAAAACAACGCAGATTTAGAAGTGTTGGATAATTTATCTTGTTTTGAGTTAATTTCTTTTTTTAAGTGTTCAACATGTTTTTTCCAAGACTTAACTATCTTAATTCAAGAAATCTTGTCAAGTGAAATTATCTGTCCATGCAGCAAGATCATTTCCCTCAGATTAAGTGTTTTTATCTTGTTTTTAGACGCTGCTTTTTTGCAGTGTATGTTCTGCTGCACATGTGCTAGTAGTGCTGAGTGATGAGCACCCACCAGCCAGTTGAGTGTCTATATGAAGAGGAAGTCCAGCCTCCTCCTGTACTAACAGAAACACACAATGGAGTAGAGGAGGGATGAAAGATGGTTGAAATTGTTGCACTAAATTCGGCATATAATCGCTGAAAGAAATGAGTTTTTATGTGTTCTTTTCACTTCTTGGACAAAATGAAAAGAGCTGTGACTGAACAGCTCCTAAAATTACATCAGGTTCTTTGAAAGGGAAAATTGGTTCTCTTAGCCTGCAGGAACATCACACGTGTTCTCTGTCGTCGTGGTAGATTTCCAGTGGAAAGGTGCATCAGGTGTCGAGGGTCTGGGGCGCTCAGCGGAGGCCTGCTGGGGTTTTTTGGCGTAAAGCTGGGCCACGTGTTGGTTTTGGTGGGACAGTATGGTACAGGGAGCACCGTACAACGTATGTGCTGCATCCAGAGAAGCGCCACAATGGAGAATGTGCTGACGGCAACAGAACGGCGGCTGTAGTGATTGCTGCTGGTGCTTTGTGTGTTTGGGAGACGGGGGGGAGGAAAATATGTCCTGGTTAGACTGGGGGAGGTGGAGCTCCTGCTGTGGGGAGGGGGGATTTCTCAGCGCTGCTGACGGACCCCTCCTCCCCCTCACGTCCTTCGTCACGCTGACGATTAAGGTCATTGGACTAGTGCTGGCCTCTGTGTTTATATTTTACTACAGTTTTAGCTCTTCCTGCTTCCTTTTTCACTCTAATGTTCATGAATGGCTGCAAGTTCTCAGCCACTGGACCCTGAAAACTGATGAGTCTTCTACTCACATTTTAATTCACCTGGCAAGCCCAATCTGAAGCAGTTAGTACTTACAGCTCTTAAATTAAACTCGTATCAGCTATTTTTTGTTATCATTATATTTGTCCAAACAAGTGTATCTTTAGTTGTACCAGGCATTAAAATGAGCAAGAAATTGAAGAAAACAATGGTCAAATATTTTTTTTTCATGACTGTAGGTTGTTTATCTCTAACAATATCTATATATTACTGCATGTCTTCTTTTAGCTTAATAAATAAATTGTGTATCTGAAAAAAACTAACCAAAAAAAGCTAGTTTTTGTATACTATTTAGTGCAAAATGAACATAACAATTTCATATTAAACTATGGAGAAAATAAATGCATAAAAATAAATATGTCTATATAATTTTCCACGTATACCTTATGTTTACATGCATGCACAAAAACAGAGTGATGAGAATATGACAGTGGTTTGATTTAACCACGTTGGTGTATTCCCAGATGCAGGTTCTTGGGAGTCGGCAGGCAGGAGTTGAATAATTAATCTGAATGATTGAAGAAAATGCTGCACACTGCTGTAGGAAAACGCTGCTCTCAGTTTATTTTAACCAACGTTTGGGTTCCAAGTGGGCCATGACACATTATTCTTCCTTATTATTTGAGTCAGTGTGTGCTTTTTTTATCAGATTTAGACAGTGTAATTGTGTATCATGATTAAAAGACGATAAATTATCATCTTGAACCATTGCCCAGCCCTATTCTGAAGAATAGCCCATTTAAGAATAATGTCCATTATACTTTTGATTATTGAGGCGTTCAGCACTGATCAGACAAAGCACATTTCAGCAGCCTGGGGCGCCTTTTTGTAGTCATTTTCAATGTGTTTTTTGTCGCTGCTTTTGCATGGCTGAGTGTTTTTCTGCTCTAAAATTCAAATCAGAGCAGAAAAAGCACCTGGTGTCATTTGTGCTTTTTCTTTCAGTTGTACAATTGGATGAAGTGGTTATCTGTGACAAACTAGTGGTGGCTGTTGCTTAACTCTATGGTTTTCTAACCAAATGTAGTTACCATGATTGGACCAGAAAACTGCAAGACTGGAGGCAAAGTAGTGCAGTTCTTGAGATTTTGGGCAGTGCACCTCCCATTTTACAACCTGTAAAAGTCCCTCTCTCCGATCTGGACCCTGAATGTGCACGTCCTTCATGTTGAAGCTGATAAATGTGGGGCAATTCTTAATTTGGCTTCATTAATTATATGTTTATTACTGCTGGGTGGCTTCCCTGTGGAGCAATAAAGACTTACGGGTGGAAAATTTTCTTTATGTATTTGTATATCTTGTTTTATTAATCTTCCAGAAGTGGCCAATTTTATCAAATAAATGGAGTGGATTTAGAAGTACAGAATTTTCCTCTCAATTGTAGTTGAGTAGGAATATGAAGTAGTAACCTCCAAAATTGTAGAGAGACTATCCCAAATTGGACACATCTGCAATGCCGCATTTTCCGGTGTTTTCAAGGCCATTTTGAATATGATCCCCACCATTTATGAATAAATTAATGTATTTACATGTAGATTTACATGTCTAATTACAATACCAAAGTAACTCTGATGAGAGAAAGCAGTAAGAGTGCTCGGGCAACGATCTTAAAAAGTAAATCTTTTGCTGTACTGTATTTTATTGTGAAGGACAGAAGTACGGTCCGGCTGTGTTTAACGATGGCTGATAACGGTGTTATTTATTTGGCTTACCCAGAAACATCTAATTCACCCCAAAAAACTCAGCAGCCCCCATTGTTTAATTGTTTTACAGCAAGGAGATCCAAGTGTCCGATGTGGGATACAGTTAGCACACGGCTAATTAACCGGCGTTAGCGTCCTTTAGCCGACTCTGGTAAACCCAAGGCTAACGTACACACAGTTAAAACAACATACGGTTCGAAAGATAAGAAGTTAGACTTTAGTTTCACACCATTTAATTAATTGGAAGTCATGATCATTTACATTGGTAGTTAATGTGAAATTTTGATAGAATCTTAGTCGAACTGTGTCCAATTTGGGATACAGTTACGTTACATCGGTACAATACTTGAGCTGTTTCCCATCTGTGGGTCTTGTGCCTCTTGTCTTGCGTTCCTCGGTAAGCAGCCAGTGCTGACGGATCCTTTCCGTCAGAGATGAATCTCCTTGAGATCATCTTCCAGTTCACCCTGAGGGGCAACACACCTGGCCTGTCACCTCCCTGTTTCTGCAGATCAGCTGTCCTCCCACCCTGGTGCATCAGGCTCACAGGCTCCTCACTCATTTGTGCAGTAGATTGTGCGACACACTTTGCGCCACCAGCAGCACCAGCGCTGTTAGGAGAAGAGTCTCCACGGGGACTCAGGGATGCAAATGAATTGCCAGTGCATTGATCTGATGCAGCCATGGGCGTGTTCAGGAGCGTTGCAGTGTATTTTTGTGTGAGAGTAGTACATGTTTGTTTATCTGTGCAGAACAGGATTGAGTGTGTGGAATATAGCAACAGGAAGAGTTATTAGCAGGTAGCTCTGCAGCTGTGTGTGCAGCTGTGTGTCCTTGGTGGCGTGTTGCAGCCAGTGGGCCGTGGATCGAGTAAAAGCAGGAATCAAGACGTCTTTCATTGCACTGATTGGTGGCTGATGTCTGCGTCAAAGCCACAGTAACTCTTCTTCCGCTCAGCTCCACAATAAGACAGGATGCCTGCTTGGATTATTGGTTATCCCAGTGTCTGCCGCACTGTTCCCTGACCCAGCCCCACCCCCCCCCAGCACCCTGTGGCCTGTAGATTGCTTTTAAAGCCCGTCTGTTCCTCTCCAGGCTGCCAGAGCTCTCACAGTCCTTGTTGCCCTTCTTTTTTCCTACTCTCCCCTTCCTCCCCTTGATGTCTCCTCTCCCTCTCTCTCTCTTAGTAGCGTTTTCTCCACTTCCTCCATCCTGGTGGAGCTCTGAAAATTGAAAACAGAGACGGGTGTGGGGAGGAGAAAGCGCAGAGGAGTGCAAGGTCTATCTTTGTCTGCCATCTGAGTCATTTTTTTTTTCATTGTTCAGCCACGGTCACTGCAGCCTGTATTTTGATGAAACGGCGCCCTCTGTGGTTGCTGCTGCACGGTGCAGGAGCAGACATTTTCCTCTCATGTCTGCCTTTGAAATGCCCATTCTGTGTGTCATACTGGTAAAATGGAGTACTCTGCTCCCAGCTGGCATTCACTGTGAGCCATCAACTTAACCAGTGCAGTTAAAATTCCCCTTTTTTATATTTCTCCTGCTCTTGCGATGCGTCCCTGGTGAAGCTGTTTTCTTTTATTAGTGAAGGATTTTCCAGGGTGCCTGCCGCTGTCATTGCTGGGAGCTTTGTATAATGCTGATTCACTGACCTCTGCAGTCTGACAGGGGAAATGCTGGAGGCTCACCAGATAATGTGCTCTGAATGATCAGTTTCAGTGCATTATGTTTGTTGGGATGATTCATAACAGATCAGGCCTTTCACCCTCTCTGCCTCTAGACGACTTAAAGCTGATAGTAAATCAATGCAGGAAAATAAATCAACTTTATCTGACTGAAGCTGGGTTTGCAGCTATTGACTGTTTTAATCCGAATCGGATTATTCTTAATATTAATATAAAAAAATAGTGAAAATGTCCATTTGCGGTCCAAGGTGACATCTTTAAATGTTCTGTTCTATCTGACCAATAGCCCAAAACTCAAAGATATTCAGTTTTTAATAATATGAAGCAGTGAAAAGAAGAATATATATATATATCTCATATATGAGATGCTGAAAACTGCATGTTTTTGTCAGTTTTTTCTTTAAAAAATTATTAAAGGAATACTTATTATACTTTATTTTTCAACGTGGATCGTGTTTCCCCATAATTTCAAACAAGTTAAAAAAAAAATTCTACTGAGTGAGCATGCTGCTGCAGATTAGAGATTAGATACTTAGATCCTCAATGTATGTCCACTAAAAGAGCTTGTTTTTACTCAGGCTTGGATTATTATCATTGTAGAGTTTTTACAAAGTATTGAAAGTTTTCAAGTTTAGGCATGTGCTTTAGTTTGAAAATAATCCCTATGATCCTTTTTTCTACATAATCTTCCATGTAAACCAAAAATCTTTTAATATTTTAAATGAAATAATCACATTATTGTAATGTTTGTCTTCTGGCATGTCACAACAGAGAAAATATAGAATAAAAAATAATGTGAACAGCTGCTGAGTCAGTATACACTAGTGCTTTGGGTGTAAATATATTCAGTTAACTTTTTCTTTTGCATTTAAAGTAAAAACAATTAGATGGACTTTTAAGTGTCTGACATCATGGAAATGACCCTAAAGAGAGATTCAGTCTGTTTGTTGTTGTCTGACCAAGTCTGGCTCCAGGAGAAGTTTTGTTCTGAATCTTGTGAGAGGAGACTTGTTGCCGGAAGACAGCAGTGAAACGTGTCAGAGAGGAGTGATGGATACAGAAAGAGTAGCTTAGTGTTATCTCGAAGATTTTTAGTGTCATGGCTGAGTGTTTGGCTGATTGTGATGATGTGGACGAGGCCTTTCTGTGGCAAATGTTCATGCAGACTCCCATGTTTTCACCTCTGACACTCACTGCCCTTTCTCCCTGTCTGACCCCCAGATGGAAGCGAGCAGAGAGCCGCTACACTGTGGAGAGAGCTGCCATCATCAGCCACTGGAACTGGCTCCAGGCCCACATCTCAGACCTGGAGTACCGCATCCGGCAGCAGACCGACATTTACAGACAGATCCGCGCCAGCAAGGTCCGTCTACCAGCATCTCTTTAGTCCAGAAGAACACTGAGCTGTTCACATGAATAATCTCCTTCTGTTAATCTTTGTGGTGGGAGTCTAACAGTCCGGTCTTGGTTCTCAGGGCTCAGTGGAGCTGGGAGGTGTGTCCCCCAGCGGAGGGCCTGCAGGGGGGACAGAAGTCAAGACGGAGTCTGTAAATTCTCAGGTGAGTGTTGAAGTTGTTCCTGTACAGCTGTGCTTTGGACATATTCACTCTCCTGGTGCTGAACCAAATTATTAGTGATTATTATCTGCAGACCCGTCTATTTGTTGAAATTTGTTCATTTTTCGTAAGTTGTATTGGCTCTTAAATATGTCTCTAATGTGCAGAGTTTCTTATTGAGTATTCTGTAGTTTGTGCTACTTGTAGCTTTGGGACAAAGTCTTGAAATATTGGGAAATGCTTAATTGTAACCGTTGCTGCTTCAAGGTCAGGAAAATGTTAGAATTCAAATATAATCCTTGTTGATTTTCAACATAATCTGATGTTTTCATCTACACATTCAACAATATGATTATTTATTAAATATTCATGATCAACGTTGCATAGTAACCATATAGATGTGATGATAAAGGCTTTAAGAGTCTGGAAATGTGTTTAAGGGACCTTGAAAAGTGCTTGAATTTTAGTCTTTATAAGCTGCACGAAGCTTGTAACTGTCCTCTTAGTTATTAATTTGTTTTGTTGTGATTATAGAGGCAGAAATATTGTGGCCTTCTTTATTGGGAACTAACAGTTAATATTTAATAAATGACATTGAGCAAAACGCTGTAAGGTTCAGCAAATACAAAATATTCAAGCCTCAAACATTCTCTTAAAAAAAAATGTTGTTTTAAATCATTTGTCAGCCCATTCAAGTTAACCTTCCACTGAAGTGAAAAATAAAAACAGAAAAGAAAAAGTTCTCAGCAAATATTTGATTAAACCTCCTGAACAGAGCGAGACTGTTACATTAGCAGGTAAATGTGGTTCGTTTTGTGCAGTTTATTCATAAATACCTGATAAACAATGAAACATTCAACATGTTCCTGTCAATCAAATCGCTGCTGGAAATGAAATATGAAATGTTCACAGGAAATAGTTTCTTTTTATCTGTCCCTCGGCTCTAAAATGAATCAGATGAAGGGAAAAAAACCTATTTCAACAACAACATTCAGCCAAATAATTGACTAATAGTTGATAACAGATTTATCAGCCTGTTTCTCTGTTAGGACACATGTTTGTTTAAATAATGCAGCTGCAGGTGGACGACCTTGTTAAATAGAGTGATGTCGTGTCTTTGCTGGAGCTTTTCAGTGATTTAAAATGAAAATAATCTGCTTTTTGTGGAATAAATGAAATGTGACCTCAGAATTGTGAGGACGAGACCTAAAAGTTCGATTGAAGCAATGAAATTGTTCGTCTGTGTGTGAATTGTGCAGAAGGTGCTCCCAGCATGCATCTTGATAACACTGCAGAATAGGTTTTTAGGTTTTCAGGAGAGCCGAGCCCTTTTTTTTTCCCTTCTCCTTCACAAATCTACCCTGAATAATTCAGAGCCACAGGACGGGCTGATTCAGTTCTGGAGTTCCCTTAAATACCCTGTGTGTGTGTGTGAGAGCTGCTGGTCAGCCGTTAACTCGAGGTGGAGTCTCACTGGCTTTGTCTTATCTGTCCAAGCAGGATGTTGGTTCAGAGCGGCTGGAGCACACAGGCCCCGCCCACACCGCCAACACAGAGCCCGGCCCCTGGAAAGGTCAAAACGCACAGCCTGTTAACGGCGTCCTCAGCAGGTACACCATGGACACAAGAACCTTTTCTGATGCTCCCTGAGTCTGCTTTCTGACTAATCACAATCACTGATAATGCTGCAACCATTAATCAGTAATTCACTGGATAGAAATGTAACTATTTTCCAAAAAACATACCTCGTAATAATGATATACAGTCATGGAAAACATTATTAGACCACCCTTTTTCTTCAATGTCTTGTTTATTTTAATGCCTGGTACAACTAAAGGTACATTTGTTTGGACAAATATAATGATAACAACAAAAATAGCTGATAAGGGTTGAATTTCAGAGCTGATATCTGGACATTTTCTATGGTTTTCTTGATAATGATTTAGGTTATTATTAATAAAACCCATGGAAAATGTCTAGATATCAGCTCTGAAATTCAACTATTTTAGTTGTTGTCATTATATTTATACCTTTAGTTGTACCAGGCATTAAAATGAACAAGAAAGCAAGGAGAAAACAAGGGTGGTCTAATAATTTTTTCCATGACTCTATTTTATTTGTAAAGAACATTAAAATGTACACAAAGACGTTTTACATAATAAGAGACAGTAAGAATCAGGATAAACTATTTCAGTGGAAAGAGTCAAACAACAAAGAAAAGGAGCTGATGGATCACAGATTAAAAGCTGTTTTAAATGGATGCTTTGGAACTATAATACTGTACATTTACTAGTTCCTTCTCAAACCCCCTTATTTCATGCTGTTTTTTCATCATTTATGAATTAAACTGAATGACTTAACATCTTCTGACATGTCATAGATACAACTAATTGATGAACTGATTGGCAGAACAACTGATGAAAATAAGAATTATTTGCAGGTCAAATATTGCTGTTGCTAAAATTACTAAATGAACAGGTCATGACTTGATTTAGTTTGCACTTTACAGTACTGAAGGTTCTGCTTTGACTGAGCTGTTGTGATGTGCAGATTATTAGTTTTATTCTCTGACAACCGTCGTTATATTTTCAAACTGAACCTCTCTGCTTCTCCCTGAGTCTGCTTTCTGACTAATCACAATCACTGATACAGCTGCAACCATTAATCGGTTATTCACTGGATAAATGGAGAAATTGTTATAGCACTGTAGAATTGTAGTTGCACTTATTTTAAGTCGCTTTGGACAAAAGCGTCTGCTAAATGACATGTAATGTAATGTAATAGCAACTGTTCAAGCAAAATTACCACAGCTAATAATGATACATTTTATTTATACAGCACATTTAAATGTACACAAAGAAGCTCCGCTTAATCAGACACAATAGCAAGAGTGGGAATATCAGTGGAAAGAAACCGCTACAACCCAAACAAAGAAAAGGAGCTGATGGGTCACAGATTAAACGATGATTTAAATAGATAGCTTTGGAACTATCATTCTGTAAATTTACTAGTTCCACCTCTTCAGATTCCACCTTCGTTAATCCTGTTTTTTCTCTATCATTAATGATATTTAACTGAATGTATTTTAACTTGTTCTGACATGTCATGGATACAACTAATTGAAAAACTGATTGGCAGACTAATTGATGAGAATGAGCATTAAATTGGATGAAACTGAGCATTATCTGTAGGTCAAATGTTGCTGTTGCTTAAATTACTAAATGAAAAGGTCATGATTTGGTTCAATTTACACTTTCCTGTACTGAAGGTTCTGCCTCTGTTAGACTGATGTGTTGTGATTTGCAGATTATTAGTTTTATTCCCTGACAACTGTCATATTTAACTCAAACTGTTCTTTAAAAAGAGGCTACATGATATAAAGTGTGATTTAATCATCTTAATCTTCAGTCAGGCTGTGCGATCAGATTTCCAATTGTGCTGATGCTGTATTTGTTGTTGATGATTCAAATTAAAAGCTCATTTCGATCGATTTTCACTTAAGATTTGAACGGCGACACCCCCCCGCGCCCCCCCCAGTTGCAGCTGAGATTAACCTCTATTTTACCTTTTAAATATGAGAATAATAATTCACTTCTAGATACTCGCATAGCTCATTAAAGAACCGTCAGTGTCTCTTTAATCCTGATTTTAAACTTGTTGATGCTTGCTGTTGTCAGGATGGCGGAGAGTGCAGACACCAAGCACCAGCAGCCGTCCGTCTACGACAGCACGTGTGTGGCGGCGCGCACACGGCCACTCGTCAGCTGCCGGCGACGGCGACTCATTCAGCCCAACACTGTGCCCAACCTCAACGGCAAGGTGAGTGTCAGAGGCACAGAGTCCTCACACCACCATCAGCTCTGCTTTAACATTTAAAGGCACAGAGAGGACGAGTCTGAGGGTTAACAAACGGGTCTGATAGTGAAATCTATGTGGAAAAAAATCTATGAGGGGTAATGAAGAGGACCTTTATTCTGCCACAATATGCTGTGTGTTTTAGGCTGCACTCACTGATTAGTTTCTGGGGTTGTAACCTAATAGCCAAGTAAACAAGAGACGGCTGACTTATTTATGAAAAACTAGGGCAAACAACAAAGAAGAGGAAATAACCCTTGTGACGACTCACAAGTTTCAGTTGAGGAAAAATAGAAACATGAAGCTTTTTGTTGGAGCTTCTCCTCCACAGGCTGCAGCTGGAGATTTATTAGTGCTGCTTTAACAGTAAGTGAATACTTAGAAGTACAATATGAACTCCTGTTTCCCCCGTTGTAATGTTATTTCATAGTTTCAGGACGGGAAATATGTTTCTGCCTGTGTTGGTTTTGTTTTTTTTCGGTGCAGCCGTGACCGAAGGCCCTGTGCTTTCTGTTTCTTGTGAATGCAATATGTTTTAAAAGCACTCGAGGGAATTTCTTAGAATTTGGCACAAACATTCACTTGGACTCAAAGTTGAACTGATTCAATTTTGCTGGAGAAGGTCACCGTGACCTCCCAACAACATGCTTCTGCTCAACTCAGGAAATATTCCTGACATTCCTGTTTCTCTTGAAACTGGTGATTGTATAAATCTCCTGTGCTGCCGGGTTCAAGATGTGTGAAGCATCCAAAAATCCACTGAGTCTTCACTACATACAGTATAGAGGTGTGAATCCCCAGCAGCCCCACGATACGATTTTATCCTGATACTTGAGTCACGATACAATATTATTGCGATTTTAAGCATTTTGTGATATGGTGACTAAATCAATATATTGCGATTTAACTGTTTAACTGCATTTTGTGTCCATAAAATTTAATTCAATCACAATTCATCATCAATTGTTTTGTCCAATGAGAGAAAATTCTCAGTGTATTCATCTCACTTCAGTCTTTTTATTTCTCCACAATGAGAGTCAAACCCACAGACTGACCAACAAAGTATTCAGTCGAACTGAACTGATATCAAACATGTATGGACGACAACAACTGCAGCATTTTATCAAACATTCCTCGACTTTAAGCTTCAGCGCTCTGAATTTTTTTGAATGAAACATAAAAAAAGCCTAACTTTGTTCAGCGTTATCTCGACAACTTCCCGACATGATATCCATGATTCTTTAGATCCTCTAGATGTTCATATGATACCAGTAGCTCCAGTGTGTGTGTGTGTGTGTATATATATGTATGTATATATATATATATATGTATGTATATATATATATATATATATACATATATATACACACATACTAAAAGTGAACCCACTACTAAATTACTGACGGGCCATCGGAGCACTGAATATTGATACTTGGCAGCCATGAATCGCTATTATATTGTCACACAAAGCATCGCGATACTAAGCTGTATCGATTTTTTCCCCCCACCTCTAATACTGTATGTTATAGACTCCGGACAGATGTTTTCACCTGGCATTAAGTGGTTCCTGTATCAGCCTGTATCCTGATATGATTTAACCTGATTACATTTAAGCCTGGTATTGATGTCTCCAGTAGAGTTCCACCAATAACAATATTCTATATGCCGGGGCCGATATGTTTTTCGAGTGCTGTTTTACGATCCCAGATGAAAACATTACTTGTGAATGTTTACAGTGTGTCTGTTCAGAACTTGGCGGCTTATGTTGGTAATTATTTCTGTGCTGGTTTATAGTTTTAACTGCTCTGTTGACTCAGTGAGAGCAGCTTCTTGTCTCTCTCTCTGTGCTGCTGGATTAAAAGTCGTTGAGCTCTGCTGGATAAGCTCTGTGATGACACAAATTTCAAATTACCCAGGCCGCTTCTCTGCATTATATTTTGTCAAAAAAATGTCATATTGACACACATCCAACAACATTTTCGTCAATTCCAATTAGGCTTATCACGATAACTTTTTTTAGGACATTATATTTTCCCAGAAGCTGTCATGATAAACGATGGTATCATTGAATAGATGTTGTTTTAGTTATATAAGGATATTGGAGCATAATACGTACATCCTTTTCCACAGCAATGATTTTTTAAATCTTGAGAATATTAAACACTGGAATTGAAATCTGGAAAATAAATATTAAAATATCCTAAATAAATAAAACATAAATAAATAAATAAACTACATCCAAAACAAATTAAATAGGCTCTATTAGCAAACCATTGCACTGAGATAAACATTATGTATTATTATGTTATTATTAAAATAATATATTTAATATTAAATATAAACCGCTGGATTTGCTGCTTGGGAAATAAAGGTTTTTTTTGTTTTTTTTTACCAATTCTTACTTCCTGTCAAACATTTGCAGCTTTACTTTAAACACAAAAAAGCATAAAAAGTCACGCATGTAAATTATATAGTTAATATATTGAGTCCAGAAAAAAAACTATTGTGTCCATTTATATATCGAACAATATATATATGGACATGTTGCTGTTGGGTTCACAGTTATAAATGCAGTTCTGGGACATATTGGAGTCTCACTGGCTGCTCTCACCTCAGCTCCTGCACCAACAACCACCAGGCTGCAATCTGATTATATTTTATTTCTTTAGTTTCCTCAAACAGAACGTTTCCCTTGTTGCTGCATAGAGATGCTCGTCATGTCTGGTTGAATATTGTTGCTCCCCAGCGTCCTGACCTGTTAATGGCCGGAGCTGGTAGTTGGATGTGGATTATTTTTGAAGGGTTCATTTGCAAAGAGATGTTTTATTTTTCTAAATCTGTTTTTTTGTGCAAGCCAGGAGGTTAACTGGTGTTGCTTTTGTTTGATAATTTCAAGGAGAGATATCAGTTTTTTGTGTTTCACTCAAAGGAATATCAATCAAACTGCACTTGGTTTATTAATTTATTAAAATCAGTTTTTGCAAATGAACTCTTCATTCTCAGTTGTGTTCAGTGCGTCCCTGAACTCCTCCAGGTGATTTTGCCGTTCAAATCACAATCTGTCCTGCTTTGGGTTTATTTAAACATGTGGTAGGTGCACAGAGGCAGTAATTTCTTTTAAATCACTTCTTAAAAAGCACTTTTATAGACTTGCTTTCATGTAATGCTTTCTATCTCACCACTCCTATTTACTTCTTCACTTGTTCCTTTTACTTTTTATTTTCTGTATATCTGAGAATGTCTTGTGATTGTTCCTGCTCTGTCTCTTATTGTTTTTCTTGTCTTTTTTTCTATTAATGCAAGAATTGTTTTTAGCCTTATGACATCATTCTCGTTGTGATTAACTTCTCTCTGTCAAAGCACTTTGTAAACTGCTGCTTTTAAAAGGTGCTATATAAATATAATGTATTATCATTATTTCTACATGTGGTCAAGCTCTATCTGATGCATTAAAATGATTTCGATGGTTGGATTGAAAGTGTAAATTGATGTAAACTACAACATAAGTGGTTGGTAAAGACTCACCACCACAAAGAGGAACTTCTAGGTAAATTAACGTGGGATTCAGGACCAAGTAGAACTAAAATTAGAACCACGTCTGGTTCTCTGCCACCATGACGCCAACGACTTCAAACTGCAAAATGTTTTCTGTGGTGACTCACATGACTCCTGCAGTGCTTTGAATTATAGAAGTGTGTTTTTCTCTGAGTAATGGGCACTTTAATACATGCAGAAAGCGGATTATGAGTATTGACGTTTGATCTTTCCGTGTGTCCGTGTGTCTGTCCGCCCACAGGCCCAGAGGAGCAGCTGCATCCAGTGTAGCTGCCGGGTGAACCCCAGCTGTGTGATGTGTGGTGGCTGGCCCACCCCCAGAGAGGACCCTCAGTTCGAGCTGCCCACCCTGGAGCGCCTGTCAAGACTGGATCTTGGCGTCCACCCCATCCTGTCCTTCCCTGACGGTCAGTGCCGGAGTTTACGCAGCCATTTCCTACTTTACATCTGGAGGGGAAGACAAACAAGGCGGGGTCGCGGAGAGATTTCTGCACAGGAAGTTCTTAGAAAACATTGTCTAAATTTACTGAATAGTCTCTAATGGGTGTCGTTCTCCCCAGAATAAGAGCTGTTCTCTCAGGCTGCTTTATATTGCATCAGAGCACCATAAGAACATTATCTTCCTCTTGTCATTCTGTGTGTAATCCTGGATTCAAACAACTCAAGATGTCTTTGTAATTATGGAGGAATTTGTTTAGTTTTTTTGTCCCAAATGCAAAGCGTGCACCGCGTTGAGCTGATTCATAATTGAGACAAAGTTGTATTTACAACCTCCACACACAGTGGATTTGGCTCTTAGTATATTGCCTATGGTTACATCTAAATCTTGCATGCCTTTGTGAATTGCTAATGTTGAACTACAGATGGCAGATTTGAAGTATTCTCCTCACTCGCTGGTGAAGTCTCCTTATTCAGTGTCTCTCTGCTGTCTTTCTGCTCCTCAGACGTTTGTATAGGCCTCCGTCTGCAGCAGGTGATGAAGAGCCAGTGGCAGACCAAGTCACTGGAGAGGAGCAAACCACTGAAGAAGCTCTCCCTCAAACACAAGCTGTCCTCGTCCAAAGAGAAGCACAAGTTCACCAACTCACTCATGGCAGTCAGTAAGTACAAAATGCTGCAGAGTTTCTGAAACACAACGAGCCGTTTCAGCCTCCTGTCACACTTTACTCACTGTGGCCTTGTTCTTTAAGGCAATATATAAAATCTTATATATAAAGTCCTGCAGCTCCTATAGAAACAGCACAATCATGACAAGAAGTAGCAAGAACTCAAGGATAACAGTTATAATGTCATAAATCATACAAAAGGAAAAGTGCAAGTTGAATTTCTTTGCTGCATAATTTTGAAAAAGGAATATTTTTGAATTTATAAATACTATAATACACACATACAAACACAAACACTTTAGTGCTCACAAGTGCCAAGAATGTTGAGGAAAAAATGGGTCTCCACATATTGTACATATTCCAGCTTCTCCTGTCCTCTCCTCTCTGCTCTGTGTAAACAGCCTCTCCTGTCCTCTCCTCTCTGCTCTGTGTAAACAGATTTTCAGTGAATATTTGTCACGTGACCGTTGGTCTCAGCAGAATCAATCATGTCTTCACAGTGTCTCTGAGGAGCAGAATTTAATGTTTTTTAACAGGATCTGGTTAGTGCAAACTCTTTATTAGGTAGAATAAAATGATCTGTTCAACGACTGTGGAAAGTTCACACTCCAAAGATAATGCCTGATAATAGTTTCAAAAACAAAACATACTTAGGTGGTTTTGGGGCTCAGAGGGTTAACAAACAAATACACATTTCTACATTTGTCTGAAATTATATTACCGTAATAAAATAGCTCAATGTGGAGACCCAAACTGTTCCATATGATGAAATAAATAACCTTCTGAATAAACAGAGACACAAATATTGCAGTGAAATAATCCAACGAATTCTCCAAACTAGGCTCATTATGATGAAATGTTCACTTCACGCTGCTCCTTTTCACAGTAACAGACTTTATTGCAGGTTGTTTTTGTTTCATTCCAGCTGTTTTTATTTCACAATGGCAATTTTCCCGGTAACCATTTTATTTCACAATGCCACATAGCAGAGCTGCTGTGATTGGCTGTTTGTTTCTGCTGCCCAGCTCCAGCAGCAGCAGCAGCAGCAACCTGTGATGTGACACATCTACAGCTTTTTATTTTAGTGGTGAAACAAACAGACGTTTTATACCCCGGGGAGGTGAATCACATGATCCTGAGGACCCAACAAAAACAGTTTCTGAGCCATATTTGAACGGCTATAGTGCCCTACAAAGCCTAATTGCAGTAACTACATTTTTGGGCAAAAATAATTAACACCTTGATGTCTGTTTTATCTTGTGACAAAGTTTTAGATTTCAATTTGCTTTATTTCAGAGAAATATTAATATAAAAATGGCAGTAACTACAAAATCCAACTCAAAACCAAATCAGACTGCAGTAACGTCACATTGACTGTGATACAGTGTAGCCTTGTATTTCTTCATTGTGTTGAATCGTGAATAATATAAATTATAAGTTTATTTGATAGGGGAATGATTATCTAGATAACATTACTTAATGATATTAAGTCTGAAATACAGAAATATTTGAATAGAGCTGTTAAACACTTTTAAATACACTAATAAAATCAATTTGAAAAATGTTTATTCACTGAAAACAAAATATAAAAGCTGAAAAAAGGCAACAACATTATAGTAACTGCACTCTGATTTTGCATTGCTATAAAAGGGAATAGTAATGCAAAACCAGAATGCAGTTACTACATGTTTGGGGTCAAAGGTCAAATAAATTGTCATGATTTTTTAGCATAAAAATTATGTCATCAATACATGTAGAAATAAGTGTCATATCAATAACCTGCTTTTACCCATTTGGCTGGCCAGTTAAAAATGTTTTAAAAAACTTGAAAGCAGTTTTTCTCAATTTTACCCTTTATGTAGTTACTGCAGTTAGACTTTGTAGGGCAGAATAGTAACAGTGGTTCCATTGTACCACCCTTGGGACGTTGGGCTCACGGCGCTATAGTGGGCTCGATTTTTATACAGAGAAGATATTGATATCATATGAAACATAAGATCTAAGGAATCCATTGGTACCAAGCATGTCAGGACGTTGGCTAAAACGCTGCAAATTCCGGCTATTTTTTTGCTCTTTAATTAAGCACTGCGATTTCCAAAGCGATCCTCTGAGCTCCGACCTCATAATTTATGAATGAATATGGGTTTTATGGGTTCCCACAAGTGTTCTCTTACATGCTTTGTTATAATGACACGCATGCCTATTGTATTTGAACATTTGTACATATTGGGGTCCCTAAACAATAAAATGGACTTCAGAAAGCCATACATTGATGTTCTGAACCCTTGTTCACCTTAATAGGTTTAATTAATTAATTTGCTGCATCCAAATGAATCTTCATATCCCCAGCTTTCAGATGATGTTCACAACTTCTATGGGGCATTGCTTGTTGACCTGCTATCTCCCCCTAAAATTCCACTGCCCACAACCCCCAATTCTTAATAAAAAGGGGCAGAATCATAAGAGGTTAACCCTAAATGCTGAGTATAAAGAAAAGTATTTTAATTTGAAAGACTTGCCTCAGCCATATCTAATAGACATTTGTGTGTGTCTGCTGGTGTTGCAGGACTGAGCCACTATAAGAACCGTGCTGAGAAGCAGAGGACGCTGGACAGCAACGTGGGCGCCAGCAGCAGCAGCAGCGCCGCCGTCCTGAACAGCGCCCGGCTGGAGGGCCAGGCCGTGTGCAAGACAGAGCGGCTGCAGGGCCTCAACACCCCGCTGGGCCCCTACGACAAGAACTACAGCCGCAAGAGATTAAGAGAGCACTCGCTGGACAGGACCGACAGTGAGTGTGAGAATGAAGTCCTGAGCAGTGCATTAAATCTCTTAGAGGTCCTTTTTAACGGGACGTTTTCATCTTTATTGGTGAAGATTACATTATACAAATGATACAAAACACATAGAACAAGGCAGACATTTTAAACGGTTACAAAAATATGCAGCACCAGGGGTTTATGTTGGTTTAGCCAAGATTGATAAAGACTGTAAGACATTTAGTAAATATGTTAAATCTGGAGCACAGAATTACAGTCTTTACAGCTTTTTGGTTTAGGGAGTTAGACAGCGTTTTGAAGTAAAGTTCTAATTCTTTTTTGAAGGCACAAAAAGCAGGTTGGGTTTTTAGAACCTTGCATTTATGAATATAAAACTTAGGTAACAGTATAATGAGGTTGCATAGATAATATTTATTTTCACGTCTTTTTTTCATACATTGTAAATCCAAATAGTAAATTTTTTTTAGGCAAAGCATTAAATTGGTCATAAATATTGTCCAAGACGAAACAACAGATGCCCTGCCATAGGATTCGAGTGCTTCCACAAGTCCAAAACAGACAGTAAACAGTCTCTGGGTGTACATTACAAACGGGACATTAAAGGTGTCTTAGCAAAATAGTTTTGTCATGGCTCCAGGAGAGCGAGCAGTCAACTCTCTGTCCGTCTGTCTCTCGTCCTCCAGCCTCCCCCAAACTGTTCCTGGACTCCAGCAGCCCCTGTACGACTCTGGCCAACATGCACTCGTCCCTCCACAGCCCCCTCACACGCCAGCTGTCCACGTCCTCAGAGAACTCCACGCCGCTGGGCCCCGGCAGCCACAGCGTCCCCAGCACACCTGTAAGGAACCAATGCACACGTCTCACTTTCTGCTGTCTTGTTTTGTTATCAAACTATCATTTATCAATCAGTATACAATCATTTAGTGTCAGTTATTCAAAGCAAAGTCATAGTTGTTGGTTCGTTTCCAAACCTTATTTTATCTTAAAATAACCAAACTGCAAACCTGTAAAGCACCACAACACACTCTCATTCTCAAGTCTTTGACTGTGTGGAAAGTTTCTTAAAGTGTGTTCACACCAAATGCAACATTTTTATGCTGAAATTAGCGTGAAGATGTGCCTTTCAGTCCTGGGATTCTCCTGCATATCACAGATCTGATGGATCAGAACTCCATTCAGAAAACAAGCGTTTTAAAAGTTGTTTGCTTAGTAGTTAATTCAGCCTGTAAGGAACACGGCACAGTGTCTCACTTTTTGTTCGCTGGTTCTGTTTTCAAACTACATCTAGTGTCAATTATTCAAAGTCACGTCATGGTTGTTGGTCTGTTTACAAACCTAATTTTATGACCGTGGAAATATATAATAAAGATTCTTAAAGTGTGTTCGCACCAAGTTTTTTTACACAGATCTGATGGTTCAGACCTCCATTCAGAAAACGAGCATTTTAAAGTAGTTTCCTTGCCTCCTGCAGACTCACCTGACAGACCCTGACTCTAGTCTCTTCACTAATCAGCATCATGTTGTAGTTAATTCAGCGTCCCTTTTGTTCTGTCTATTGCGATCAAATCACAGTAAAATCAGTTATTCCAGGTTCACACTGCTGTAGTAAACCAGACTAATTCAGCTGACGTGTGACTTGTGAATATTCATTGACTTTGACACACTGATTAAGAAACTGACACTCAGCAGAGAGACACAGCTGAGGCTCAACGCCCAGAGTTTGTTTTTTCTGTCGGAGGAACCCTGGAACTGATCGAGACGACCAAGTCGCTGAGCTGTGAACACCTGGAGATCATGTTACCTGAGCTTCAGGTGCAGCAGCAGCAGCAGCACTGCTCATTTCAGTGACCGTAGATGATGGAATTAAATGATTTTGGCCTCTAACGCAGCTTGTTCTGCAAGAGGAACTAAATGCAAATTAACACAAATCAGTCAAACTCGCCAAACAGGACCAACCCATTTTCATCACTTATTATACTGTGACTTCTTTATGGCATCCAACACTTTATTTGTAATTATTATACATTTTTTTATGACACCCTATTCCATTACTACAATATATAATCAATGGATTTTTTTTTTATCCCATACTGTACTATATTTTTATTCTTTTTTAAGACATACTTTACTGTGATTTTTATTGCTAAAATATAAGAATACAAATGTCAGAAAAATTACTTTTTATTCACTTTATCATGACATTGTTATCATATTTTTAGTAGTATACAATAATTTATCTCTGACATATTATACAGACTTTTTAATGAAAATTAATTCAATTTTTGTGACATTTTTATGGCATACTATAGTCCTTTTTTAGACTATATAAATAACATTTACTGGATGAGCTTGGATGGCTTTTCAATTTGAAATAGAATCAGAATCTGTTGACACTAATGAGGATAATGAAATTAACACAAATCCATCAGTCAAACTCAATTAACAGGACCAACTTTTCACCTCAGATTACTTGTGTGTCATACAAGCAGCATTCAATAACAGGTAAACAAAAACTGAAACATGAATTTAATGTTGGGAAACACCAGAGGCAGCAACCTTTACCAACTGAGAAAAACTGTAAAATGTAGAAAACTTGTCCTAAACACAGTTTAATATCATAAAGAAGCTGCTGACGTGCCAGATTATGATGAAGAGAGTCGTTCGGCAGGACAAACAAAACTGAAACTCAAATCTCTGTGGTTTTGTGTGTTTTTATTTGCGGTTACTGAAGCGGAAAAAGTGAAACTAAAAAACACATTTAAAACATTTATTGTAGGTTAGAAATCCCCTCAGAGTGACTCAACAGCATAAATTCAGTTCAGAGCAATCAGAGGGAGAAAAATATAATCTGCAATAACTGAGAAACATTTAATCATATCATGAACATATCGATAATTCCAGTCTGATACAACTAGGCCTGTCACGATAATTACTATATCGACTTATGGTTCAATATATAAAAATGGACACAATAGTTTTTTTCTGGACTCAATATATTGTTGTTTACATGCATGACTTTTTCAGCTTTTTTGAGTTTAAAGTGATGATGCAAATGCAGCCATTCCAGCTTTTTCTATATATTTTAATAATAAATAATATAATACATAATGATTATCTCATTGCAATGTTTTGTTAACAGAGCCTGAAAGTTTTATTTGTTTATTTATGTTTTATTTATCTAGGCTATTTTAATATTTATTTTCCACATTTCAATTCCAATGTTTAATATTGTTGAGATTTAAAAATTAATTGATGTGGGAAAAGATGTACTTATTATGCTCTAATATCGTTATGAAACTAAAACAAAATCAATATAATTTTATCGCTTCGTGATAGTTTCTGGAAAAATATATCGTCCTAAAAAATGTGTTATGGTGACAGGCCTAGTTACAACATCCAGACTCTTATCATTTTCCACTTTAATTTGTTCTGAAAGGAGCTCATGATGTGATTTGTGAGTCAGAGTTCCAACCTGCAGTAAAAAAAAAACACTTCACTGTTGAAGCTGTAACAGAAACTGATTATTAAACTCTCATAAGAGTCAATACGTCCGTGTTAAATTGTCCCTTTGTCCCCCAGCAGCAGCCCATCAAGAGGAGGCGAGGAGAGAGCTCCTTCGACATCAACAACATCGTGATCCCTATGTCTGTGGCGGCCACCACCCGGGTGGAGAAGCTGCAGTACAAAGAGATCCTCACACCCAGGTACACACACACACACACACACACACACACACACACACACACACACGCACGTACGCCTGCAGCATGTTTACTCATAAAACACATAAAAACCCTCCAGTAGCTTGGTTTCAGGTTCCTGTCCGTTTATAATCTTCCATTAGAGAGTTATTGTGACTCATGTTTGCTCTTCTGTTGGTTCAGGTGGCGATCTGTGGACATCTTCTCTCAGCCAATCACTGAGGAGGAGAACGAACGGGAGGTCAGTGTTCACTCCTTGTTTATCTTCATCAGGATTTACACTTATATATTTCAATATATATTCACTTTGTAGAAGAAATTAACAATATAGATATATTTTTAATAGTGAACCCAGTTATTGTGTGTGGCAGAGAGGGAATAGTGACTCCTGGTGGTCAGATCTGAAACTGAAGGTTTATGGATCTATAGTGAAGCACTTCACTCTAATCAGCTTTACATCTAAAGAATGTATCATTCATTTTAATACACATAAATCTACTGAGTATTTCATGTTACTTAAAAAAAAAAATCCTAAAAATGTTGGGGAATTCTGGAAATATTCATCAGTTATCAAATTAGTTTTGTTTTATTTATCCAACATATCAATATTAGTTTACGATTAGATTAGTCTAATGGAGCATTTATTTCAGTTTCCTCATGAATATTTAATTTACAAAGGTCTGACATGTTGAATGCCCTAGGCTGTAATATTAAAACATTTTTAAATATGATATTAGCCAAAACATGTCTGAGGATTTTTATAGCTACAAATGTTTTTTTGTACTTGTATGGATGTGGTTTTATTAATCCAAAATATTGTTATTAATGATTGTTGTATACTGCTGGGGTGTGCACAGAGACTGAACCTGAGTTTTCAATTTAGATAAATAATGATGTATTTTCATTCTGTAAAAAGTCACCATTCAAAAGGCTGCGTAGAGCTGCATTTAATTACCTTTTCTTTGTTGGTTTTACAAAAGTCACTAAAGCTATGAGCTTGGAGCCTAAGTCTTAATTTTAACTCCGTTCAAACCAGAGAATATTTTTCAGTTTTTGCTCAATAAATGACTTTGAATGATTAGTGAGGATTCATTTAATGTCAGTTGATTAATAAGATGATATATATTCAGTTGCTGGCTTCAGTGAGCTCCTCTCAGGGTCCTGACGATGTGTGTTGATGTGTGTGTAGGTGGAGGACCTGTCAGACGCAGCCTTCACTCAGCTCCATCAGCCTCACGAGGACCAGGAGCGTTCCCGCTGGACCTGGATGGCTCTGGCTCCAGCCAAGAGGAGGGGCAGCAGGTCAGTGTCCCCCTGTCCATCTGTCTGTCTATCCCTCTGTCCCTTCATCCCTCTCACAGGTCTTCAGTCTTCATTGAAGCTCCGTCCCTCACTGTCTCCTTGACTCGTCCCTCACTGTCTCCGTGTCTCGTCCCTCACTGTCTCCGTGTCTCGTCCCTCACTGTCTCCGTGTCTCCTCCCTCACTGTCTCCGTGTCTCGTCCCTCACTGTCTCCGTGTCTCCTCCCTCACTGTCTCCGTGTCTCCTCCCTCACTGTCTCCGTGTCTCGTCCCTCACTGTATCTGTCTCGTCCCTCACTGTGTCCTTGTCTCGTCCCTCAGGTCGTATAAGTCCGTGGACGGGCGCACCACGCCGCTGCTGTGCGGGACCAACCCTCCGACCCCCCAGCCGGCGTCCCCGGACCCGGGACACTGTCCCCTGCTCCACGACTACAGCCACGTGCCGTCTCCTCTGAGCCCGGCCAGCCCCGACACCACGTCCAACCCCCACACGCCCTGCAGCAGGGACTCCCACCGGCTGCTGTCCAGCGAGGACACTCGATGCTCCACGCCAGACTTCACCTTCGAGGAGAGGGTACGTCTCAGAATATTAAGTCTTAATAAATGTTAATATTATTGAGTGAGCGTTCTATGATTTATTTATTTGACATGCTATATGATGGCCTGTTTATGACACACTATACTATTACATTTGTAAGACATACTATTGTATGACTATGATTTTTTTAATGCATTTTTTTTAACTTATGTGTGCACTTTTTGTTTATGACATAGTTACTATACCATGTGGCTTTCTTATGTTTGTTAGGGTTTTTTAAATAATATACTACCTACTATACCCTTTCCAATATATTTGATGGCAGAGTATACTATTTTTTTTTTAATTGTTAGTATTATTTTTTGCATAATATAACAATTTTGAAACAAATTTATGACATAACTTTTTAATTTTTGTAAAATTACATTCATGACATACTGTACAATAATTGTTTTATTCTTTATTATTTATGACACATTGTACCATTTTAATTTAAAAGAAATTTTGGATGACATACTATACTATATTTTTTCCATCAAGCTTTTATTGCAAAGGATACTTTTGACTTTTTAATTAATTTTTTCTTGGCATAACTTTTTTTTGACATTCCATTCTATTAATTTTAATTAAACATTTTATAGCTTTTTTTATGACCTACTACGCTATAACTAAGTTTTTCTTTTTCATTAAACTTTTTTCCTTTTTTTGATGGACTATAATCATAACATTTTTATCATTTTTAGGGGTATACAATACTATATTAATTATTGACATATAATATACTTTTTTTAAATGAAAATTAATTATATTGAATTATTTGTTAGTCATGATTATATCAAATTAAAGTTGTTCAGCCATGTTTTTGTGTTTTTTTTAACAAACCTTGTGTGTTGTTTCCAGACGGTGGCGCCGTGGGAGCGCCGTGGCTTCCCGCTGCCGGAGGACCCGGCCCCGGAGCCCGAGCCAGAGAGCGACCACATCCGGCCCCGCATGCGCAGCATCTCGGGCTGCCGAGCGGCGGCCTACGGGCGGCTGGACTCGGACGACACGGAGCCGCCGAGCGACGAACACAAGGCCTCGTCCGCCCACCGATGAATGACTGACAGGCCCAGGCCCCGCCCCCCTCAGCTCCTCTCTGGCATTAACAAGCAGAACCTCAACGCAGAATACGATATTAAATGGGTTCCTGTTGTTTGATATTCAAACATCAGTCTAATACTTTCACAGTTTTTAGTGAACATTATGGAGATAGAAGCCTTTCCCTACACTTGTTTTT
Source organism: Centropristis striata (assembly GCF_030273125.1). Taxonomy (NCBI): domain Eukaryota; kingdom Metazoa; phylum Chordata; class Actinopteri; order Perciformes; family Serranidae; genus Centropristis; species Centropristis striata. The sequence goes on along the minus strand of NC_081537.1, from coordinate 25,242,886 downwards.
GTCACAGGAAAAAAAAGGATAAATGTAAAAAAAAAAAAAAGTATAAAACAACACGTTACAAAAAATGTTTTCTGTAGTAGGCTAAACAATGTACATGGGGGCTTAGTGGTGTTTATACGTGGCTGTCACTCGTAGCGCACTATGTAGCGACTCCTCAACTGGCCAAAGGGTGTTTTCTATTGCTAGTTTGCTTGTGATTCCCATGTACATTTTTAGTGGAGTGACAAATAACAAAACAAGAAAAAATCCCTCCTCCTCCTCTTCCACTTCTTCCTCCTCTTCCTCAGTCTCCTCCTTCTGCTCTTCCTCCTCCCCATCACCGTCCTCCCTGTCCTGCTCCTCATCCTCCTGGTCCTCCTCTTCCATTTCCTCCTCTCCCTCCTCTCCTTCTTCTCCTGCTGCTCCTCCTCCTCTTCCTCTCTCTCCTCCCTTTCCTCCTCCCCTTTTCCTCCTCCTCCTCTTGCTCCTTCGTCTCTCCTCCTCCTGCTCTTCCTCCATTTCTTCCTCCTTCCTCCTCCTGCTCCTCCTACTCCCCTTTCTCCTCCTCCACTTCCTCCCTGCTCCTCCTCTCGCCCCCCCCACCTCATCCTCCTCTTCGTCCTCCCCCTTCTCTTCCTCCTCTCCCTCCTTCTCCCCCTCTTCCCTCCCCCTCTTCCTCCTCTCTCCTCCCCCTCCACTTCCACTTCCTCCTCCTGCTCCTCTCTCTTCCCCCTCCACTTCCTCCTCCTCCTCTCTCCTCCCCCTCCACTTCCTCCTCTCTCCTCCTCTCCTCCCTCTCCACTTCCTCCTCCTGCTCCTCCCCTCCTCCTGCTCCTCCTCCTCCAGATAAACAGGTACATTTGAGATGTGGTCTCCTGAACTCAGAGCACTTCTTCTTCTCCAGCTGCCAAGTTAGTTTTGTTGGTTTGCTTTTGTTTGTTTTTTTTTTTTTTCATTCCTGACATGTTGTTTTTTTTCTTTGTGTTTCTGTTCCTGCGTCACACATTTCTCTGTGTTGTTTTTTTCTTTTTAAATAGTGAATCATTCCTTGTGGAGAGTGTCCGGCTCCTCCTCCTCCTCGCCCCGCTGTCTCTGCTCTCTGTTCTGTTTAGAGGTCGGTGGGCTGGGCGAACCTTGTTTTTTTTTTTTTTTTTTTTGAGCACTTGCCCGACAGAAAGCGCTGCTGCATGCTGAACAACATGCTGATGTTTTAGTCTTATCACCACAGTAAGATTGGTTTCTTTACAGGCGTCGCTGAGATGAAACCATGGCAACACAGAGACATAAAACAGTAAATCCTTCCCTCGTTCTTTCTGGTTCAGCTTGACTCAAAACATTTCAAATGTAGCAGCTCTCAGCTAGAAGCCACCCCGAGCTCAGGTTTTTCAATTAAGGGAATATTCTCTTGCTGTTTAATAGTTTCTCTGATCAGATTCTGTTTCAGGATGGATTTTGTTTTTTTGCCACCCCACCAAACGACCACGCCTCCTCCTCCTCCTCCTCCTCTCGCCCCCCTTCCTCCTCCTCCTCCTCTTCACCTCCTCACCCCTTAAGTAACTAATTGCTATGCAAAAAAAAAAAAACTATGGTTGTTTTTTTTCATTTTACACCTCCTTTTTATGCCACAGCCATTCAATCACTGTTTTTTCTTTTGTAGTTTAAGCAAGATGTCAATGTACCTGTTCGATTGTTGCAGCAGTTAACCTAATCAAAAAGCAGAATTGTTTTTTCTTTTTTGTAAATAGTACCATTAAAACATTTATGTTTAACTTGGAGGTATTGGTCTGGACTCGAGTTATTCATTGTGGAAACAGTCTGAAGTCATTTCCTCCATCACTCAGGCACTGTTGGACTTTATTTAGTCTAAAATGAGCAGAAAATTATCATAATTTTTTGATGCCATTTGTGTCAACACGTCTGTCGTATTAAAGTGTGTTCAGTCACTTTCATGGTAGATGATGAATTCAGTGCACTATGTGATCAATAAGGAGTGATTTCAGAGTATAATTGTGTTATTAGAGGTTTATTAATGAGATTCTCTCCTGCACTGTCAACACTTTGTTTCAGAGCTCATGTCAAACGTCAAATACTTCAGTTTGAAATTTTACAACTAAACTATGTTCCAGAGCTGAGGAGGTAAAAAAGAAACATTTTTACTTAATACCAAGTAAAACTAAGTTCTTCAATCAAATGCTTCATAATTAAACTATTTAGTTTAATTTTTAGAAGAGCAGTTGCATTAATTAGAATATTTTCACCTCTTTATCTTGCTGTCGGAGCTGTTTCTGACAGGGAACTGAAGCGGTTATTCTCTCTTCAAAGCCACCAGACTCCATTGACAAAAACAGTCATTTTACCCCACAGAAAGCAGAGGGAGCTGGTGTACTGCTGCCTCGAATAATTAGTTAATATGTTGACTTTTGTCAAAAATGGTCAAATTTTAAAATGCATAAAAATGACTTTATTATAGTCTGTTGATATATATTATTGCATAGTTTGCCCAAAACAAAATGTCATTCTTTAGTAAGACTTTTTTTACTTTGTCAAATTTTTGGACATCCCATAATATGGTGTTTTTCTGTCATTTCTGGACAAACTATACAACTAATTTGTGTCAACAAACTACAATAAAGTCATTTTAAGCATTTTCAAATTCTACCATTTTTGACAAAAAATCGACATGCTATATAGTATGACTTATTTTTTCTTAAATTTTTGGACATCCCATAATTGTTTTTTTTTTCTGACATTTCTGAACAGAGTATGCTATAACTGGTATCAGCTGACTGTAAAGAAGAATTTTAAAATTTGACATTTTTTGTAAAAGAAGTCATACTATAGCATGATGTTTTTTGTCAAATATTAAAATGCCTAAAAATGCTAAGATGGACCAATTATAGTCTATTGATACATATTAGAGCATAGTTTGTCCAAAAATAGTGAAAAGACACCAATCATGGGATGTCCAAAATTGAACAAAATAAAAAAGTCATACTAGAACATAATCTGGCCAGAAATGACAGAAAAACACCATATTATGGGATGTCAAAAATGACCCCCTCAAAAAAAAGTCATACTATATATCATGTCAATTTGTCAAAAATGCTCATATCCTAAAATGCACCACCACCAGTAAGTAGAAACTCCACGACAAACGGTGACTTCATAGCATTTATTTTCAAATACACATATACAGCAACAAGAATCATCATAAACCAGTTATTGATCAAATGCACAATAACGAGAACAATCACATTTCCACAACTGTACAGCGTCAGAAGTAACCAAAAAAAGTTTTGTTACTGCAGAAAAACCCTCTCGTGACATGAGAGGACCCACCAAAGCACATGACTGCACACTCTAACGTTCTCCTCTGCACCGCTGGAGCACCGCCCCGCCCTCACCCTGTCTGTCTGTCTGCCTGTCTGTCTGTCCTGCACTGAGACGAATGTGTCTATTTGAACAGAAAAAAGAATTTAGCATGCAGATAATGTTGCAAGCACAACCCTTCAGTCCTATCTGCTAAGTCAAAGTGCGATCATAGAGATAAAAGTCTTTAAATCTATGTTGGCAACATGTGAAGCACACACAGCTGTTCCTCTCTTTCAGTTTATAAAACAGGATATACAAAGAGACCACTTTGTGAAAGGGGGAGGCAACAAGCAGACTCTCTTACATGAGGTGCATGCAAGAAGTTCCTTAATATTAAAGTGAGTAATAGTGACGAATCACTGGGAGAACTGATCAACAGGACGCTGTTTGAGCACATTGATATAGTTTTAAGGGAACATTGTTTGTTACAAATTGAGGGAAAACAGCTGGTTGCATTCATTTCATTCAACCGAAACAAGATTCTTTACAGTAATAATCAGATTTCTCCCTCAGAGGCTTTTCTGACCTGAAGCCAAATCACACAAAGTGGACAAAAGTTTGTGGACAGCCCTGATTAATTACTGCACTTTGAGTCTTTTCCCCCTGAAATCAAGTTTGAACGAAACCAAAGTAAAAGAATTTGGTCAAAATAGAGAAGAGACGAGTCCAGATGTGCAGCAATAGCTTAAAGGGAGCAAAATGCTTGAATATTGAATAATAAATATATAGAATTTGAACACACCATCATAGTTTGATTAGTTTTAATGATAACACCTTTACAGGAGTAGCCCATAAAACATCCCTTATTGTGACGTTTGACTGTCCTGATGTACCAATTAGTGCTTGTTAGTGGCAATTAATTAATTTTTAAGGCTGCGGACACAATATTTACTGACTGAGGGCTGAGATCTTCCACTAGAGGTCACAAGATAATTTTAAAGTCATCGTGGGCTGAAAAACAGCAGAGTAGAGCAGAATAAAACATGCATTAATTTGCATACTTTCCTCTTATGCCTGTGAATTAGTGCATTATTTTACCACTTTAAACCTTTAGAAAGTATTCAGATAAAATACAGATAAACAAGGAGGGCTGTCACAGCAAAAAGGTTTAAAAACAAACAAACAAAGGCTGTAAAATCATCAGATTAGAGCACATTCCGTTTAAATAAGATGCTTAAAACCACATGTGTAATATTCAGGTGTCCACATACTTTTGGCCATGTTCTGCAGCTTTTTATTTTTATTATTTTTTAATCAGAAGATAAAAGCAACCAGCTGAGAGTGGCCATGTTCAGTCCTGTGTTCAGTGCTCAGTACAGAAACAGAGAACGGCCATGTTTGCAATATTTTTATTTGAATGCCGTTAAGTTCTCTTAAGATGACGAGATAATTAAATAATTATCACGAGAAAACTAAAGCTTGTTTCCTCTGATTACTTCTGATATTTATCAGAGATCAGGACATCCCGACAGTTTATTTAAGATGAAAATGTCAAATCAAGGAGTCCTCGTTAATCAATTAACAGTTCTGAATCAACAGAGATCCTGAACTTTATTTTTATTTTAATCTTGTGATCTTAAGAAAACAAGTCGTTCTCTCGTGATAAATTATCTTAATATCTGCATTTTTTTCCTCTCAAAATAAAGTAAATTGCTCTATTTGGAGCTTTATTTGCTGCAGACCTAATCTGCAGAACAATTATTTAACCAATTAATTTATTAGTTTTGTTTCATTTTCTGCGTTATTCCGTTAGTCGTTTTGTTAATAAATTGTCAGAAAAAAGTGAAAATTGCGCCATGCTATTCCCCAGACCTCAGGCTGACGCATTCAAATAGTATTTTATCCAAACAAAAGTGCAGAAATCTGAAGTTTTTCAGTTTATTTTCACTCACGACACATTTAAGAAGCAGAAAAAAGCAAAAGTTTGGATAGATAGTTGCCAATAAATTGATTAATCGTCTAATTGTTGCACACAAATAAATAATTAACTCATGAGCTTAAGATTAACGGCATTATAAATAATAATAATAATAATAATAATAATAATTGCGAGCACGGTGGTTCTGGCCTCAGGTGTAAATGATTAAACTGCACTTTGCAGTTTTTTTTCTTCCCTCATCTCTTCTTGGCCCGATCAACCTTCATCCATCATCATCATCATCATCCATCCGTCTGTTCATCCATTCATCTGCTCCTTTAATATTCATTCTGGCTGAGTACATTTTAATAACACTACGTTATTTAAAGTGAGACTATGTAACGTCAGCTGCTCTACAGTAGCTTAGCATGTAGCATTATTTCTTTATTTTAGAGTTACGTAGTCTCTCTTTAACAGAACTTTCCGTTAACTGATGACGTTTATTCTACCTACCTGTTTAATGTGCATACAGCAGATTAATGTCTTAATAATTTGGCCGTGATAAAAGGTTAAATTTTATCCTCCATCAAGCTTTTTTTTTTTTAGCGTTTTTATACAACAGAGCAGCAGTAACAAAAAGTAAAATAACACTGACAGTAGCAGGCACGATACAAATGTTTCTTCATATCAAATACATGTCATATATCCACAGATACGATTATAAAACTGTGCCCAACACAAACCAAAGTTTCTACTCTAGCCGTTCGTCTTTTTTTTATGGTTTTCTTTCTCTTTTTTTTTTGTTTTACTTACAGGTACATCTAAAAAAATTGAATGTTGTGAAAAAGTTCAATTTTTTTTGTCAATTATTTCAGAAAGTGAAACTAATTTATTAAACAGATTCATTACACACAGAGTGTATAATTGGTGTTTTTCTGTCATTTATGGACAAACTATACAACTAATATAAATCAACAGACTATAATAAAGTCATTTTTAGCATTTTTCGGCATTTTAAACCATTTTTGACAAAAAACGACATGAATAGTATGACTTTTTTGTTTTTGTCCAATTTTTGGACATCCCATAATTGGTGTTTTTCTGTCATTTATGGGCAAACTATGCTCTAATATGTATCAACACACTTAAATTTTGACCATTTTTGACTTTTTTTGATTATGTCTTAGCCAGAATCATCAAAATTACAAGAAAAACAGGCTTGAAATATTTTACTCTATGGCTAATGAATCTATATAATGTATGAGTTTCACTTTCTGGAATGACTGACAAAAAATATTGAACTTTTTCACGATATTCTAATGTTTTGAGACGTACCTGGACTCACCCCTCGGCGTGTCGGGACTACACGAAGCAAAAGACAGCACTGAGGTCTGAAAGCTTTTCTTCTTTCTGCCTTTGACGAGAAAAAATCTGCTACTTTTCTTTTTGAAGGTTTTTTTTCCCTCTCGCTCCCTCACTCACCTGAACCCTGTTCCCTCTGCTGCAGCAGGACCCAGGCCTCGCGCCGGGTTTTACCTAAAGAAATACCACCGGAGGGACACGGACAACAGAACGTTTCTAAAGAGGGTTTACAGTCAATGTGACGGGAAACCGAGCGCTAATGTGAGTGGACGGCCTCAGATTCACAGGGAGAAGTTTGCTCTGCTTAAAGGGAGACTTACAAAAGGTAGAAACAGAGAGAATTAAATACACGTCGGCCTACGGGTTAATCTTTTTCTTTCTCAGTTTCAAAGGTTAGTGAGGATAAACAGTGATGGAGCTAAAAAAGTCCTGTGAACGTAACGAGGAAGGCATCACAACTCCTCTAAACGTGGTCGTGTGGTTGAGGTGGAGGAGAAGGAGGAGGAAGAGGAGGAGGAGGAGGAAGTGCATTCACAAGCCTTGTTTGGCCAGCGAGGCGGACACCTGGTCGGCCAGCGTGGAGAGCTGCGGAGAGTCGGCCATGTTGATGCTGCCGGAGGAGGAGACGGTGCTGAGCTGGTGGGGGGAATCCTCCAGAGACACGATCTCAGCGCCGTGGTCCGTACGAGCCTTGGCCGACTCACGGAAACTCAGCTTGTGGCTCTCAATCTGCAGGAGGAGAGAGGAGGAGGTTAGAAGAGGTCAGGAGGAGGTGAAATGGAGTCAGGAGGAGTCAGGGGGAGTCAGGAGGAGAGAGGAGGAGGTTAGAAGAGGTCAGGAGGAGGTGAAATGGAGTCAGGAGGAGTCAGGGGGAGTCAGGAGGAGAACAGGAGGAGAGAGGAGGAGGTTAGAAGAGGTCAGGAGGAGGTGGAATTGAGTCAGGAGGAGTCAAGGGGAGTCAGGAGGAGAACAGGGGGAGAGAGGAGGAGGTTAGAAGAGGTCAGGAGGAGGTGAAATGGAGTCAGGAGGAGTCAGGAGGAGGTTAGAAGAGGTCAGGAGGAGGTGACAGGGAGTCAAAAGGAGACAGGAGGAGAACAGGAGGAGACAGCAGAGACTGTTAGCTCCCTCTGGTGGGAACAGTTAAAACACTTCATGGAACCACAACTATCTCTTGTATTTATACAATATGAGGATTTTCGACACACTAAACCAGGGATGGGCAACTTAAATGCTGCAGGGGGCCACAATTTTTCATCAACACTACCACAGGGCCACATAAAGGACCGTGCACTTAACCAGATATGATGAAACTGCAATTTTAAATATGTTTACAGTGCAGTAACTTAACATATTTCATGCTCAAATGCATGTAGAACAGTATAAATAGGAATACAAAAGGTATAAAAAAAATAACCACTTACTGTGATTTATTTTCTTTTTTTTAGTGCAAGAACAGCAGTCCAACATTAATTGCAAGAAGTAATTTTGTGCATTTTTACACAGCACTTTTAAGATTTCATGCTCAAATGCATGTAGTTGTACTGAGGGCCACTTCAAGTGAGGGTGCGGGCCGTATGCGGCCCCCGGGCCTCCAGTTGCCCATCCCTGCACTATACTATGGCTTTTTTGTGCTTTTTTTGGACTAAAATATGGTGTTTTTTTTATTTTTTATTTTAGACATAGGCTACTAACCAGGCCGCCATTGTAAATAAGAATTTGTTCTTAATGTCCTGCCTGGTTAAATAAAGGTGAATGAATGAAAAAAAAAAAAAACATTGCCATGATAAACCAAGCTGCACTTTAATGTATATATCACATAATTTTGTCTTGTTTCATTGTTATTGTTTGTATGACTATTTTCTCCTGACGACCTGTTTCTGTCATCAAACATTTAACTGTTCTGTTGATCCTGTGAAGATAAAACGATTTGAACTCAAACTACAACTCGAATCTTCTTTGTGTGGAAAACATCTCTGACATTTTTATAGGATACTATACTATGATGTTTTTTGATGAAATTTTGACCATTGAATATTGTACGACTGTTTGTTTTTTTGTCCAAATTTTGAACATCCAATAATAGGTTTTTTTTTTGTCATTTCTGGACAAACCATACAACTAATATGTATCAACAGACTATAATAAAGTATTTTTAGGCATTTTAAATTTTGACCATTTTTGACAAAAATCTACATGCTATAGTATGACTTTTATTTTCGGCCAGTTTTTGGATATCCCATAATTGGTGTTTTTCTGTCATTTATGGACAAACTATACAACTGATATGTATCAACAAGCTATAATAAAAGTAATTTTGAGCATTTTAAGGCATTTTAAAATTGGACCATTTTTGACAAAAAACGACATGCTATAGTATGACTTTTTGTTTTTTGGGCCAATATTTGGACATCCCATAATAGGTGTTTTTCTGTCATTTACGGACAAACTATGCTCTAATATGTAAGAACAGACTATAATAAATTCATTTTTAGCATTTTTAGGCATTTTAAAGTTTGATCAATTTTGACAAAAAAACAACATACTATAGTATGACTTTTTTGTTGTTGTCCAATTTTTGCGACATCCCATAATATGGTCATTTATGGACAAACTATGCTCTAATATGTATTAACAGACTATAATAAAGTCATTTTTAGGCATTTTAAATTTTAACCATTTTTGACAAAAACTGACATACTATAGTATCGCTTTTTTATTTTTGGCCATCCCATAATTTGTGTTTTCCTGTCATTCATTGACAACCTATACAACTAATATGTATCAACAGACTATGATAAAGTAATTTCAGCCTTTTCAAAATTTGACAATTTTTGACAAAAATCGACATACATATGACCTTTTTCAATGCAATTTTGATGAAATTTTGACGACATTCTATACTCTTATATTATGAAATGTTGACGATTTATTCAATAAACACACTATGTTACTTTACAATGTTTTTACGATATGGTATATAATGATGTTTCTTCACATAAATAAATTATTACAACCTGGTGTGAACAGTATATTTGTCCATTCATAGTAGGAGACACATACATGTCTGTTAGACTGCACATTCAGCCCCTTGATGTCTCTTAAAGTTACAAGAACAAAGTAAAAAGAAACAAAAACAACATTTGTGTTGTTCTTTGAAGGAGCACACCAGACAACACACAGCTGGTGAGTACTTACAGGAGTCCTCAATCTTTATGAGGGGGTTCGTCAGGATGGGTGTGATGGGTGCTGAAGGGACAGTCTGAGGTGACTGAGGGGGGGTGACAGCGGGGGAGGGGATGGAGGGGCTGTCTGAGGTGCTGCCCTCTGCTTCCTTCCCCTTCTCCCTCTACAGAGGAGCCCCAGCACAGGGAATGACAAGGCATGCAACAAAAATACACGTGATGGCATCAACAGAAATCAAAACGCAACATGACCAAATGAAAAGGAAACAGAAGATAATGACAACAAATCAATAACTTATGACAAAATCAGCTGGATGAAGAAGAAAGAAGCTTGAACAAAAGAGGGAGAAAATAAACTATGAAAGACGGATGACTGGAGGTGAAGTTTTAGCGTTAAAATTGTTTTAATTTGGTTATAATTTGATTTTTATTGTGAAACTATGAGAACATTGAGGTTTTTTTCATGACATTTTGACAGAATACTATACTATGACTTTTATTTTGAAAATTTGATGACGTACTATACTATGACTTTTATTTTGAAAATTTGATGACATACTATACTATGACTTTTATTTTGAAAATTTGATGACATACTATACAATGACTTTTATTTTGAAAATTTGATGACATATTATACTATGACTTTTATTTTGAAAATTTGATGACATACTATACTATGACTTTTATTTTGAAAATTTGATGACATACTATACTATGACGTTTACTGTGGAATTTTGATAAAATACTATACTATGATGTTTTTTTATGAAATTTTGAACATTTTTCAATTAATAAATGATAAATGGTGTAATTTTGGTGAATTTGACTTTTAAATAAAATATGTATTTGAAACATGTCAGTTCAGGGTTCATAGGATTAAACAGATATAGTTTACACATTTTATAGTTATTTACTATATTTATTGTTTCCTTTATGCACCATTGGCACTAAACCTGAATATGATTCCATCTTGCTTTATATAATATTGATAATATTACAAAATATAAAAAAAATAGATATTCTCCAACTATATTAACACTAGACATTTAGTCATGAAACAGACCCTATATTAAATCATAATACTTTGTTTATTATGATAAACAATCTATTTTTCACAGAAGAATATTAAGTGCAAACTAAGAGGATAGATTTGAAAACAAAAAAACAGCCTCCACCAGGAGTCCTTAAAGGCAACATGCAGTGCAAAAAAACCATCTGTTGCTGCTTGTAAAGTTTATTTGCTCTGAATTTTCTTATCTCAACTGTATTTTTACAACTGGAACCATTAGAATATACTATATTTTTGATGAAATCATTGAAATATTTGAGTTGTTTACCCACTAAGAAATCCAAACAGTTGGTTAATTAGACAAACACCTCTAAAGGATCTGCTACTTGTGTTGCGTTCAGGTACCGTCCGCAGGTCTTCATCATTAATTAAAACTGTTTTTTCTAAAGGAAATGAATAAGCAAACTCTCCAGATGTGCAGATAAAAAGCTGAGATGAGCTGAGGTGGCAGGACGTGATGGCATGAAGAAGAAGAACAACGACACACTCATAATTAAGACTAAATCGAGCGTTTTTAACAAGGAGTTTGGTTGTTTTTACCTTTCTCTGTCCTCCTCCGGGAACGTGGCCGATGTTGTCCAGAGAGCCAATCTTAGACTGGACTCTGAACTCCAGCTTCTCGTGTTTTATCTCAATATTTCCTCCACCTCATAAAAAAACACAATGTACAGCAGCATACGTAAAATGCATTTGATGTATTTACATTTTTTTAAAATACGGATATAAGACAGATCACATAAAAACAATCAAGAGTTGCATAAAAAGCAAGAGATCAAGGGTAAAAGACACCCTTAGATCCTCTACTCGAGTAAAAATACAAATATAAACAATGTAAAAAAAAATATGGACAAAGACAGACCTGGTTTGTGACGAATGTTGTCTTTTGATCCACATTTCGACTGAACGTTGGTCAGATCGATCTTTTTGTGCACAATCTGAACCTGTGAAGGCGACAAAACAGAGAGCAGCAACAGTTTTTTAATATTTAAAGAAACAAATGTCTCTCTGAACTCTTTGTTCACATGCAGCTACAGAAGGAACTGAAGCTACAAACTGTTCTGTTAGTCTTCTACAACTGTAACAGGAAGGAAACACACATCAGTAACACACATCAGTAACACACATCAGTAAACACACGGATCATATACATGAAGACAAACTGGATTAGATATTAAAGGGACAGTCTGGATATTTTAAGTGAGGTTGTATGAGGTATTTTCTCTCAGTCAGTGTATTTTCTACAGTATACATACTATACTATGACTTTTATTTTGAAAAATTGACAATATACTCAACTGACTTTTATTTAGAAATTTTGACAACATACTATACTATGACGTTTATTTTGAAATTTTGATGACAGTATATTATGACGTTTTTTTTACAAAATTTTGATGACATACTATACTATGACTTTTATTGTGAAACTTTGACAACAAACTATACTATGACGTTTATATTGATTTTTTTATGTAATACTCTACTATGACTTTTATTTTTCAAATTCTGACGATATTCTATCTTATGACATTTTTTCATGAAATTTGAAAGACATACTATACTATGACCTTTATTTTGAAATTTTGTGGTTCGACCAACATCTACTGCAGATTAAACACGGACAATAGAAAAGTACCTTAAACAACCACACTTAAAAATATCCAAACTACCCCTTTAAAGTGTTGGAGTGCAATCCGTGAGCATTATTTCTAGTTTCTTGTTAAAAACGTTAAGTATTAAGGCAAATCGATCATATTCTGCATTCTTTAACATGCACTGCTCATGTTGATCGGAGATGAAAAGCCATATTTGTGGGCCGTGCGTCACAAAGGCTCATCTCTCCTGTCATGGCTGATTGTCTCGTAGCACAAAGCTCTCAGTCTGTGAGCTGAGGTCATCCCAGCGCTCGTCTCAACGGGCGCAGAGGGACAGAGACTCTTTGTTTCTGCAGAGACTCCTTCTCCTCTGGGACACAATCAGATCGCTTCACTGTGAGCCAATTAACAGCTCTCTTTATAGATTTCTCTCTGATAAAATATCCACATCCTAAGTCAAGACAACAACAACACACAGGATTCATGCATGTTTGTGTCCGGGGTCAGTCTGGGAGGTAAAACTTTCTGATCACAGTCAAACCGACAAGCACAGATTCAACAGAGTTATCAGCTTACAGAGGAACATGAGCATTACATAACTCTGTCCGCTGAGACACAGAGGCACTGAGAGCACCAGACCAGCAGAAACACTCAGTTTATATTAACTTGTTAAATCTAAGAGTCAGTACGGACGAATATTAGACCGCTGGGGAGTTAAATACGTCTGTGGCAGAGCAGGAGGAAGTCAAAATACTGGTACAACACTGTGAAATGTCAACACTGTCAAAATAAAAGTATTAAAAGGAGAAAAATGTCCCCTAATTTTTTAATTGTACATTTATGCAAATGAATAATGTGATTTTATATATTAACTGCTGATTATTCTTTTTTAAATTGTATTTAATACTTTACTATAGTTCTATTCGATTTTTAACTTATACTACAAGTAAAAGTACAATCAGGAAAACTAAAACTAAAAGCATTAAAAGTAGAATAATGTCCCCTAAACATACTATAATATCTGATATCTTTAGATTATTTTTACTCGTGCATTTATGGAAAAGAAGAACGTGATTTTTTTTATATTAAATGATGATTTCTTTTTCTGATGTATCTGAAATTTGTCGAGCAGATTTTTTTTAAGTAAATGCATTACCCTTCTGTATCAACCAATTACTGAATCTATAATAAAGCTTAATCTATAGAACTAGAAGGGATATTGCATCTTAAATCTATGACTTTCATTTTGAAAATTTGACGACATACTATACTGACTTTTATTTTGAAATTTTGATATCATACTTTACTATACTATGACTTTTATTTTTATTTTGACAACATATTGTACTATTACTTTTGTTTTTATTTTTTTTACAACATACTATACACTGACTTATTTTGAAAGTTTGACAACATACTATACTATGACTTTTATTTTGAAATTTTGACGACATTATATACTATGGAGTGTTTTATGAAATGTTGACGACATACTACACTATGACTTTTATTTAGAAATTTTGACAATATTATATTATTATGACTTTTGTTTTGAAAATTAAAAAATATATATTTTTTTTATATCTGCAAAAAACTTTAGATTGTTGTTGTATAGTTCCAAGGAAATTAAAAGTAATCCTTCTTGGGAAAATATTAAGTCAAACTATGTTTTTCAGCTCTAAAAGTTATATTATATGATATTTAAGTAACATTTTTCAATAACAGTTTTTAGATTAAAAAAAATTGTAAATGAACTAAATCTCTCACATAAATGTAGTGACGTAGACAGTTAAATTTTTCCCTCTGAGATGAAGTTTAGCTTGTGAATAAATGGTATAAATGCTCATGTCTGTATTAATGATAAAACTGTTAATAGGACGAGTTAACAGTGTTGGAGTGTCGAGGTCACGAGGAGACACAGGAGGAGGCGTGCACGCTCACATCCTGCTCCTCTGGGGAGGTGCATTCAGCAGGAGCAACAGAAGTAGTGGGGGAAGAAGGAGAGAGGAGGAGGAGCAGCAGGAGGAAGATGAGGAGGAGGAGAAGAAGGAGGAGGAGGAGGAGAAAAAGAAGAAATAGAAGCAGAAGAGGAGGAGGAGAAGGAGAGAGGAGGAGAAGGAGAAGGAGAAGGGGAGAGGAGGAGGAGGAGAGAAGAGTAAGAGAGAGGAGGAGAAAAAGAAGAAATAGGAGCAGAAAGGAGAGGAGAGGAGGTGGAGAGAGGAGAAGAGGAGAAGACAGAGAAGACAAAGCAGAAGAAGGAGAATGAGGAGAAGGAGAAGCAGAAGAAGAAGAGGAGGAGAGATAGAGGAGGAGAGGAGAGAGGAGGAGGGGAAGAAGAAGGAGAAGGAGAATGAGGAGGAGAAGGAGAAGCAGAAGAAGAAAAGGAGGAGGAGGGAGGAGAAGAAGTTGTTCCCCGGCTGCAGCCCTGCAGCTCAGATCTACTCACGTTGCCCTCCTCCTGGTACATGTTTTATATTATCTTTGGAGCCGCATCGGGGACTGCACAGAGCTTAAGTCCAGCTTCTTATCAAGAATTTGAACCTGGAAAGTTGATATGAAAGACGGTTATCCTGCAGGGCGAGAGAGGCTCAGGGACAGAGAGAGAGAGAGAGAGAGAGAGAGAGACAGAGAGAGAGAGAGACAGAGATAGAGAGAGAGAGAGAGAGAGAAGAGGAGAGAGAGAGAGAGAGAGAGAGACAGACAGAGAGAGCGAGAGAGAGAGACAGAGAGAGACAGAGAGAGTGAGAGAGTGAGAGAGTGAGAGAGTGAGAGAGAGAGAGAGAGAGAGAGAGAGCTGACCAGCTGGTTTATTCTAACAGGGTTTATTCCTGCAGAGACTCTGCTCCCTCACATCACCTTCATGTTTCATATTTTACACCTTCAGGTCAAATACTTCACAGGTTTTCAAACAGACCGTGGTTTTTAAATACTTTGAAATACTTTAAACCCATTCATGCAAAAGAAGAACGTGATTTTATATATTGACAACATACTATACTGACTAAAAAAAAAAAAAATTACGATTATATACTATACTTTGATTTTTGATATATTTTGAATTTTCAGGTTTTGAAAGCCTCTGAAGTATTTTGACCTGGAGATGTTAAAAAAAAAAGATTTTATCGTCACCAAGAGAGTTGATTTTGTTTCTTATGTTTCAAACATCACTATAATCCACCTCCTGATTGAGGACTTTCACCTGTAAAACATCCTCAACTGGTGACAGAGGGATCCTCTCTGTGAGCTCAGAGAGAAATAAAATAAAGTGAATTATTCAAAGAGAGAAAGTGAAACCAGGACGTGCTCACCCTGCCTCCTCCGGGCGTGTGCTTCAGGTTGTCTTTAGATCCACAGCGAGCCTGGACGTTAGACAAGTCCAGCTTCCTTATCCAGGATCTGGACCTGCAGACGTGCAACGAGAAGAAATAATATATCAGTTAAAACGTGAATAATACTTTATTAAAATGAGAATATCTTCAGCAGGAGTGGATCAGCCCAAAGATGATGACAGGATGAAGAATTTAACATTATTTTTGACTCATTTCATTAAAGCTTCCATCCATAACTTTGTATAAAAATATAAATATTGTGTTTTATGCACCTCACCACACACAGACGACCATATTTATCTTATTATATGGATGCCAATGATGTTTATTAATGAGATACAGTAGTGGTTTTTGGTTAAATGCAACTTTTAGTGGAATAAAATAAAATGAAAATTTCAGTCTTATTGAGCAGATTGTGACGGATTCCATTCAGAAGTCCATCCACTTTTTTATGCATTTTAAAGAAAAAGAGGAGGAGAAGGAGGAGGAGGAGAGAAAGAGGAGGAGGAAGAGGAGGAGAGGGGAGGAGAAGGAGGAGGAGGACAGGAGAGGAGGAGGAGGAGGAGGGGGAGGAGGAGGAGCAGGACAGGAGAGGAGATGGAGGAGAGAGAGAGAGAGAGAGGAGGAGGGTGATGAGAGGAAGAGGAGCAGGAGGAGGAGGGTGATGGAGAGGAGGGGGGAGAGAGAGAGGAGGAGGGTGATGAGAGGAAGAGGAGGAGGAGGAGGAGAAGGAGCAGGAGCAGGAGGAGGGTGATGGAGAGGAGAAGGGGGGGAAGATGAGGGGAGGAGGAGCAGGAGGAGGAGGAAGGAGGAGGAGGAGGAGAAGGGAGGAGGAGGGTGATGAGATGAAGAGGAGGAGGAAGAGGAGAGGAGGAGAGGAGGAGGAGAGAGAGAGGAGGAGGAGGAGAGTGATGAGAGGAAGAGGAGCTGGAGCAGGAGGGTGATGGAGAGGAGAAGGGGGGGAGATGAGGGGAGGAGGAGTAGGAAGAAGAAGGAGGAAGAAGAGGAGGAGGAGAAGGGAAAAGGGAGGAGGAGGAGGAGGAAAAGGAGAGGAGAGGAGAGGAGAGGAGAGGAGAGGAGAGGAGAGGAGAGAAGGAGGAGGAGGAGGAGGTGAGATTCCATTCAGAAGTCCATCCACTTCTTTGTGGATTTTAAAGCAGAGGTCAGAACCTTTTGTTTGACTGAGTTAGTTTCTTTTTACCGACAGTTGGTTTTGGATGATAACTGCAGAGATGCTCAAGAGTCGTGTTGAGTTCATCCCTCAGTTACTCACATTGCCGCCCCCGGGAACATGTTTCACATTGGCTTTGGAGCCGCACTTAGACTGGACACTACTAAAGTCCACCTTCTGATCAAGGATTTGCACCTGGAAAAAAAACAAAACGTGAAAACGCTTTTAGATTTTTGAGTGGAGACGAAAAAAGATGATACGATGTGAAACATGCAGGTTTCAGACAGGAACACTGGGCTGGAAACTCTCATTCCCTTTTAGGACCAAACACAGAAACCGTTGGAGGCAGTAAATGATTTTCATCCTTTTTGATCTGCCATTCAAACGTCAGCAAGAGAAAAGAGTCTTTAGCCTTAATTATTTATTTTTTGGTCCAAAAATATCACAACAAAAGATTCTGCAAGAGTAGGCAGTGAAACATTGAACACGTGATGCAGCTACACAAAACTAGAACAAAGACACACACACACACACACACACACACACACACACACACACACTAAAAAGGCAGATCTGAGTTTTGGATCCATGAATTTTTCTCTTTGGAGTCTTTGGAAGCAGAAATGTTCTGATTGGCTGATTTTGGCTACTGGGGTCATAAATAAAGTGAAAAGTACGCTCATTTTCCAACAGACTTCTATACAAGCTGACTTCTTCTTGCAGCCAGTGGAGTCGCCCCCTGCTGGACATCAGACAGAATGCAGGTTTAAGTTACTTCTCAGCCCCGGATGACTAATCCAGAAGCTTTTGATTATGGAAGTGTACCTTTGCAGATTTAGACATTAATGTAGTGGAAATTATAGCGTAAAGGAGAGTAAAAATATAATTTTGGTATTTTAGTAAATAAAGACTTAAACATTACTTTTAAGTTCATATTCTACCTTCTGAACCAGGAATGGATTCATGTTGTTTTCATGTTGTGCAGTGATAACTTTATCCTCAGAAGTAAACTGTAATGTTTGCTTACGACAATTAGTTATTATAATAGTTATAGGGTAATATATTTTCTTGTTTCTCTGCCTAAAACCAACTCTGACTGTTCCGGTTTCTGACTAAATTAAAGCATGTCCTTCAGAGTGTTTGACCACTACAGCAATGTTTTTATAAGTGGGACTCTGCTTAGTTTTTATGTGCACAAACACAGTGATGAAATACAATTTCCAGGTGCCAGTTTCACACTTCAACAGTTGGTAACAGCAACAATGAGAAATGTTGTGGTTTCAAAGGACGTGCAGAAGAAAACTGTAAAGTGGCAAATGTGGCAAACAAAAACATCTTTGCAAATGTTTTCTATGAAAGGAAATACACTAATAACGTGTTTTAAGTCTGCAAATCGTACCAGAAGTATCTATTCTACCTTCTTAAATGGGTTTGTAAAAATTTGTTCTGCACAATTATTTAAATTTGATTGATATCACAATATAGACTAGTGCAATATCATAGTGCAATATTTGTTAAGTTAATATGTGTCAAAATACTGAAAATCATATTTTACAAACGTAAGAAGAATTCTTTGTTTGGTGCAAAAATATCCTGAATCATATCGCAAAATCAGTCAAAATAATCACAGTTAGATATATTTTCCAAATCGTGTAGCCATAGTATTAATGCCATGTTTCTTTTATCAGTAACCATGTGCTGTTGGAAGATAAATTAGATGATAGATTCAGTGTTCGACCTCGAAGTTTAAACTCTTAACCCTTTATCAGGCAAAGTACTATTTTTGGTAACTTCTGGTAATATTTCGAGAAAAAAAGTTGCAAATTTAGTAGATTAAAGTGGCAAATCCACAAGACAAAAAGTCGAAGATTTAAGAGATTTAAAGTGGCAAATCTGCGCGAAAAGTCGCAGATTTACGAAAAAAAGTGGGAAAAAAGCAACTTTTTTCTTGCAGATTCACCACTGTAAATCTCATAAATCTGTGCATTTTTTTCTCGTAGATTTGCCACTTTAATCTCGTAAACTTTTTTTCTCAAAATATTATTTTCGTATGTTTTTTTTTTACACATTCTGGCTGTTTGTAATATCCTCCAATATTCTCTAGGGTTGAAATTTGGAATTTGCAAGTATTTCAATGAGTGCCCTGTTAAGGGTTAAAATGGTGAATCTGGGAGAAAAAAGTTGCTTTTTTCCCACTTTTTTCTCGTAAATCTGCCACTTTTTTCGCACAGAATCGCCGCTTTAAATCTCTTAAATCTGCAACCTTTTTTCTTGTAGATTTGCCACTTTAATCTACTAAATTTGCAACATTTTTCTCGAAATATTACCTGAAGTTACCAAATATAGTTCTTTGCCTGATAAAGGGTTAATATGATTATTTCTGCCTCCAAAGCTTCTCCGTCTCTGAATCTGGATCCAACAGTGTCCCGTTACCTTCCCTCCTCCCGGCTGGTGTTTGATGTTGTCTGTGGAGCCGATCTTGGAGCGGACGTTCTTCAGGTCCGGCATGGGCGCGGCTGCAGCCAGGGGCGCTGGCGGGCGGCTCTTCAGCGAGCCGGGGGATTTGGGCGTGGAGCGCACCACGGCGACCTTCTTCAGCTTGTTGGCCTCGGCCGCTGCCTTAGCAGACTGAGCGGCGCTGGACGGGGACTGGATGGTGCCGGGGCTGCTCTGACCGCTCCCATCTGCAGCAAAGAGTCAGTTTTAAACCAGTCAAACAGTCGTTGAAGGGTAAAGGCTAGACAATAACATCCAGACTAGAAGCTCTACGGACTAGAAGCGGACCAAGTTTGACTCGCTGGATCAGACTGTGGTCTGGTGCCCATGCGAGGCTAAAAGTGACTCTAATGATTGGTTTCCTTATTTCTATTTTTACCTTTTTCATTTTTTGGAGTGGGCGGTTTCTTGGCACTAGCTGCATCATAAAAAAATATGACACATCATAAGTAATCCTTATAAATTAATCCTTATAAAAATCATATAAAAAATTGAACAGAAATGAACACAATGAAAGTGAAGTTCTGGTTCTGGTTCTGCACCTGGCTGAGCTGAAGTTCTGGCAGAAGTCTTGGCTCCGGGGGTTTGAGACTTCGCTCCTCCAAGACTCTGAAAACCAACAAAACAGACGGAAAAGTTGTTCAGTTTACAAAAGAAATGTTGTTTTTGACTCAGAAAGCTCAAATGCAAGAAATCAAATTGAACAAATGAGAATGAAACAGTGAGAGATGAAGGCTTTGGTGAGTTTTTATGGTAATTAAGAATAAAAGAGGAGCAGGTTTGGGTGCATTTATGTTCTGGAGATCGAGCGTCCGTCCTCGTCTCTAGCAGCTGATCTCAGATCTGTACTTACTCCGGGCTGCCGGGGCCCCGTGCTGCTGCTGCTGCTGCTGCCCCGGGCTTTAACAGGGATGGAGCTGATGGATTTGGGGCCGTTTCGGGGGGAGGCGGGTGTTTTGGGGCTCCTGGTGACTAACGACGGTCTTTTAAGGGAAGAGGTTGGTTTGGTGGCAGTTTGAGTCTTTTTTCATGAGGAGGAAAACATAAATGAAACAAACAAAAAGTTCCAATGGCAGTGAACGTAAAACAGAGGAATGACTGAACAAATGAAAAATGATGGAAGTGTAGGCAGGATTATTCTGGTTTGTTACAACATGGGACTCTGTTTTATCGCCCTGGTCGTCATTTCTATGAGACAAAGTAATAATGGGATCAAGGAGCAAAATCCAAAACCAACAACACCACGGAAACAAAGTCAGACAGGAAACAAAAGCTCCAAATGAACATAATCTGTCTCCTAAAACCTTAAAAATCACTGCTACCACAATGATTCATACCCGTTTAGGCACAAAAATTACTTTCAGTTCTTCAGAACATTGCTTTTAGCATTTTTCATGTCATTATTCTGGTTTTCTGGACTACAGATTTACTGTTTTTGGTTCTCTCATTGTGTTACCAGCTGTTTTCATCATTAAAGCATCATTAAAGGCAGCACACACTATCTGCTCAGCAGTAAACAGCAGACAGTCAGAGCAGCAGCTGACATAGTGAAGACACAGATCTTTATCCTCAGGAGGTGGTGGAGACCAAAAACAGAGCTAAAAGAGTGTGAATACTGGACTTCATGAGGTGGAAACAAACACAAAAACTCCAAATCAAAGATCATGTCGCTTAATCAATAGTGTAAGGTCTAAAGTTTAAGAGCATTGAAGGAAACTTCTGCATCTTACTATCTGAAGAATGTGCCTTTTAAATATTCGGAAAATACTGCACCACTGACTTTAGACTGGGTTATCAATCTTTCTGCTGTCTCGAGATAGAAATGCACCAAACAATGCAACTGAACACACCTCAGTTTAAGACCAGCACACCCAAAGGGGCACAGAAAGGTGGAAGTACACGTGCTGTTTACAGAACGAGGGCGCAAGATGTGAAAACGACAACAGAGTCAGACTGAAACTAACAATAGCCGTGTTTCCATTAGGGGAAAGAGCATGTGTAATAAACCAGAATTCTGCCTTTAATAACAAAGAAATGATGCCAGTGTTTTGGGTCTCGTACCTTATCTGCAGAGCCGTTATCCATCTTTGGAGCTGCAGACAGAAGAGAAGCAGATGTTTAATATCGTTCATATCTCTGTTAGTTCTTTGGCTACCAGGTGAGTGCCTAAACACGTTCACATGGCAAAGAACTGAAACCAAACCAACGTTGGTGATGTGCAGCATGCATGGTGACACAAAGTGCTCGTGAAAAAACAACAAAAAGTGGATTTTTTTTATTGTTCTTGGGGCTGCATGACCAGCAGAGTGAGCAGAGATGGAGACATGAAAGAAAAAAGTGGGGAGGGAGGACAACAAGCTTCTCCTCGGGTCAAAGTTAACGTCCAATAGAAACAAGTCGGAGGGAGAGTGCAGCATGACAGACAGTAGAAGCTGCGTTTTAAAGAAACAAGTGGAAGGAGTTAACTGAAGAGGACTCTGAACTGGTGAATGTGACGGCACACAGACCTTTGAAAATAGCGACCGGCACCAAAGACTTTCTGGCTGGGGGAGTTCTCTGGAGCTCGGTTGTACCGGCGGTCTGAGCCACACTCGTGTCTGAGTCATTAGAAATGTCAGGCTGTGAATAGCCGGCCCTGTGTGAGCGTGAGTCACCGCGGCTGGTTAAAAGGCTTTCCTTCTCGGAAATGTTTTCTGAATGAGAGTCAAACTGTGGCAGAGTTTCTGAGGGGGTGTTTCTGGACTGTTCCAGCTCCTCTCCTTGATTGACCCACGTCTTTCTGTCCCCGATGGACGTCAGGTCCTCCAGAGCGGCGCTGCGCACCAGAGACAGGTTGGTGATCTCCGTCAGACACTCGGAGGCGTCCAGGCTGATCGCCCGCTGAGAGTCCACGGCTCCGGGCCGCTCGGGGCTCCTCCCACTGGCCGGGACGTCCCGCCTGACCTCTGCCCCGCTGCCCAGGTCTTCAGAGGCCCATAAAGACTCACTCAGCCTCTTCCCACACTCCCCCGCCGCCTCGTTTCCGGCGTTCAGAGAGCACGACGCTCCCATGAAGCTGGCGTCCTCCCCTCCTCCTGATCCGTCGCTCGCAAACGCAAATTCACCGCTCGCAGCTCCAGAGTCAGCAGAGAAACAGATTAATGATGACATTCACAGCACTTGTTTTCCATCTCCCCATTAAAATAATAAAAAAAGAATGAATAAAGAAGTGAACAGAACTGAAATAAAGACATTTGTAATGTTTGAGAAACTGAGGAGGAGCTACAGAAGGTGAAGATGCAGACGTGATCAGTGTTCAGGGGAAAAAAACTTCACATGAAAATAAAATGAGATGGAAATGAGTTAATGCATCAACAGACAGACAGACAGACAGACAGACCACTAACATGTTTAACTTCACTGTAAAAAAGTGTTTAAAATATGAAATGAAATCTTTCTGAACATCTCCTTATATTATATTATAAATGAAACCCTCCCAAAACCACTGAAACAAACTATTAAAGATCTATATAAGAAGTGTTTAATTAAAAGTGTATAATAAAAAATATATGTATGAAAATTGATGCAATTAGTTAACATTTAAATTAAACATTAATTACCTCAGATACATTTATTTTTAAAAATAATATTTTTCCTCCTTTTTGCCTTTAAATTATGGATAAAAACATATGTATATCAAGTCATTTTTAACATTAATATAGAATACAATGTCTTACAACTTATCCTAAAAATAAAAGGAGAACATAAAGAATAATAAATAAAGCTAAGTAACTTTTAAGCTCGGTCAGTTGCTGAGCATTTTTAAATAAAGAATAAATAAAAATAAAATAAATTATCTAAAATATATGTTTTCATATTGGCACATATCAGACAACATCTCTGCAATAAATTAATTATTAAATAATTAAAGCTTCACAAACTATTTTTACAACAACAATAGGTCAAATAAATAATAATAATAATAATAATAATAATGCAAAAACCTTGTTAGAAGTAGATTTTGCTTCTCTCTTGTAAAAGCAATTAATTGGCAACTTTAATGATTCTCTATATAGTTTCTTTAACTTTAATAATATAACGTTTAATTACAAACTAAGAGTTAGTTTGCCAGAACAGATATCTCCGTTGTGATTTAGTTTTTCTTAATTATGTTTTTTTGTGTGTGAAGTTCAGTGAAAATCCCAAAAATGACTGTTGGACTGTTTCAATAAGACATCTTGAATTTTCTTTTTTTTGCTAAATCATATATTTACATTGTGCACTGATGAGAAAATTAATAAAAATGATGCTTATTTATTTATTTTATCTGTTTTCTGGTAAATTTAGTAATTACATGTAATGAATCAATGTAAAATGACCTTTTTAAATGTTGACATTTATTTTAAATCAAACCCTTTAAGTGTTCATGTATCAGACATATTGGAGCTTTATCTACCTGTCCTCATATTCTGCAGTAAATATTAAACCTGAGCGGGTGGATGGATCATGACCTACCTGTTGGAGCGGCTCCTCCTCCTGCTGCTGTTTGGACACGAAGAGACAAAAGGAAGAAGACAGTAATCAGTAAAGAGTTTCTGTCAGTCAGGCAGATTAATGCTCTGAGAAATCAATATGAAGCCGCACAGCGAGCATTCAGTTAATGCACAAAGCAAATAACTGTTAAATATATATCACTCAATAACATAAAGATGGATTGTTGGGCTGACGTGGTGCAGCGGAGCCTCGGCTGCTGCAGCTGCTTTAACATTATTCTGATGCATCTGTTGAACAGATCACAGCCTGCCGCCGCGGTCTGGCTCAGACCTCACCCTCAAATAGCCACCAGCCCACCATCTGACCAGCTTTTAATGTTTATGTTTTAAAGAAAGGGGGATGTTTCAGTCTTTTTCTGATCATGTTTCAGTTCAGAAGCAAATTATCATCAAACCGTCAGAGCAAGCACGAAGAAAAGAAGAAGCCAAAGAATAAAACGACTTTTCCAATTAAGATTCTGAAAGAAAAAAAGCTTAATTTACAATCAGGACAAGCAGAAGAGAAGCTTTGGTCAGAAAACAGAAAGGAAGAGCTCGATGAGAAGACTGACACCTCTCTGACGTCTGAAGCTTCAGTTAGCTTAGCTTAGCTTAGCATAAACACTTCATATATCACTATATATTTCTTCGTGTTAAATCTCAACTTGAAGAGTAATTAAAGCTGTCGGCTAAATGTACTGGAGTTAAAAATACAATATTTGCCTCAAAATGTAGTGAGGTAGAAGTATGAAGTTACATAAAATGGAAATACTCAAGTAAAGTACAAGTACCTCCAAATTGTACTTAATTACTTAGTAACATTCCACCACTGGTCTTTATTAACTGGTCTTTTAATGGCTGCAGCTTCACATTTCCCACTAAGACACACAGAGTGGTGTTAATCTTCTCATGCAAGAAAGCAAATCTATTTCCCAAAATGTCAAATGAGGAAAACAACTGAATGCACAAGCAGCTGAAAGGAGGCGGGAGCTGAGAGCTGAGAGAGCGGGGCGGAGGGAGCGGAGGGAGCGGAGGGAGCGGAGGCGTACCCATCGGCCCCTCGTCCTCACACGAGGCGCTCTTTGTTTGCGAGAGCTCGGGCGCTTCAGCTGCGACGCCGCCGTCCTCTGCAGACGTCTCTACTGCAGGAGAAACAGTCAGTCAGTCAGAGGAAAGAGGAAAAGTTCAAACCTTCAACTTGCCCCTAATCTGACAGTTTACTGGAGCTGAATCAGCTGTGAACCGACTCCCGCTGACCTCCTGTTGAGGTATTTGTCACGTTTGTGGGAGCTGGTTAACAGATCAAGGAGCTGCTGAACAACCTGACGACCCTGAACTCACCACGCTGTCACGCTCAGTGTTGGTGATCAAAGCGAGCTGACCAGACTTTAGCTACTGTGGCTAATTCTCACAGGCACACAGAGACAGTATTTTCCATGTTAAACGACCACATGTGTGATTATTTTAGCTGGGAAGTTCAGTTCTTGTTGCACTTTGTTTGGTTTGTACAAAAGAAGAAAGCAGGTTAAAATAATTCATCAGCAAACTGAAACAACAGCAAACTGACACAAGACAAGCTGGAAATAATAAAAAAGGGTGAGGTGGAAGAAAATCAACAAACAAACATGAACGTTTCTTCAGTTAAATCTGAAACAAAAGGAAAGTTATTGATAAAAGAAGAGAAACTGAAACAAGCTGAACAGAGTTAGTGAGAGAAGTCTCTACCGGCTGTCAGCTCGTCCTCATACAGTTCAGACGGTTTCGCTCCGTTTTCACTGCAGAGAGACGCTTCGTCCTCTGAGGAGGAAACAGACACTGAAGGGTTAACGAGACAGAAGATGATCTTCCTGTAAAACTGAATCAAAAAGGTTAAAACATTTGCATCAGTCAGATCGTAGAAAGGTTTAAGGTTTGAACAGTTACAACAAATTCAAACAGACATTATCTTTAACAAACACGTTAATTAACCCTTTGGAGTTTGGGTTATTATTTTCTCTCTTTCTGTTTGTATATAAACTGTCTTTACCAGGTCATGTTTGGTATCAACCTCACCTTTATGACCTGATTATTATTGTTCACTTTGACTGACTGGATCAACAATTAGAACCAAAAATAACAACAAAAAACATAAAATCTGATTTAAATTTATTTTATTTCATTTCATTTCATTCATTCAACTTTTTTACTTATCTCCAGAATATTTTTTTTGTTTTTCCTTCTTAAATGATTTTTTCCCCTAGTAAAAGCTTTTATTTTTTCCCAGTTAAAGTTTTATTTTTTCCTTGTTAAAGTTTTTTTTTTTACTTTCATAAAGTTTCATTTTTTTCGAAGGTTAAGTTTTTATTTTTTCCCGGTAAAAGTTTTTCTTTTTTCCGTTATTGTTTTTCAGTTTTCAGGTAAAATTTTTCTTACTGCGTTTCCCCCGTTAAAGTGTTTTTTTGTTTGTTTGTGGAATAACAAAAATAATAATAATCTGATTTTATTAATCAGAACACGATCATGCTCAGTGAAAAACTGTAAATGTTGGTTCCAAATCTAACATCTCAGAGGTAAAATGAGGAGAACATCTCGTTCTATATATTTATATTAAATACACTGTCGCACATAAAGTTGGAATATTTTATTTTTCAGACACAATCCTGTTAATTGTGCTTTCATATTTATTATAATATGTTTGGAAAATATTCATTCATAAAGTTTTGAGAAGATATAAACTTAGGAAAAAGTATTTTATTCCAACTTTGTGTGTACACTGTAAAAAAATGTTTGTAGAAATTACAGTAAACCCCTTTCAAATTACATCAGAAATAGAGCTAAAAATAAAAATTGAATATCACCGTAGTAGATGACTTTAATAACTTTAAATCAAAGAATAGTACAAAACTTTTAAACTGTAGAAAACAGTCATATAAAATTAAGAAATAGCATAATGTCACAAGGACACAGTTGCCCCAAAAATAAAGGGACTACTCAGTCTAAATTACAGTGTCATTTACAGTAGAAACCCACTCAGTCATTTTTTTAAGGTGAAGTTCTGGCAACCACAGCTGCCGGTATTTTACTGTAAATTAAACAGATTTTTTTTACAGTGTATATGTGACCTTATCTCCAGTTTTACTTGTTCTATCGTCATCAAACAGACACTGTCATGGAGTTTGAAGCAGAACTTTAACAGCAGGAAACACTGATGAAGGTTTGACGCTGTGATGTTTTGTGATGTTTGGGCGATGCTTAACTTCCTGCAAAAAATGACGTTATGCAATAAGCTGCAACGTCAAACAATCAAATTTACATTTCCTGCAGAGCAATTTTTAGGTGATGCTGCTTTTCTGCTGTTTACGTCCTGATAATTTGCAGTAAAATCTTTTCTCAGCCTGATAAACCTTCAGATTCATCAACCTCAACCAGCTCCTGAATAATATTGAATCATAACTTTGCACCTTCTGCCGGTATTTTACTGTAAATTAAACAGATTTTTTTTTTACAGTGTATATGTGACCTTATCTCCAGTTTTACTTGTTCTACCGTCATCAAACAGACACTGTCATGGAGTTTGAAGCAGAACTTTAACAGCAGGAAACACTGTGACATCATGAAGCTGTGATGTGATCGTGACTCCAGAGGGTTAAACTGCTCTACATTCACCTTTAACACACAGCTAACTAACACTAACACTAACACTACCTCTACAGACTCAGGTACTCACTCTGTGCTGCTCCGCTGGTTACCGTGCTGTCTACCCCTGCAGACGGAGCGGACTGAGTCTGCTGCTGCTTCCTGTCTGCATACGACATGATGTGGGGTGGGAACGGGGAGAACGAGCGCACTAGAGAAGGCTGTAGGCTGGGGAAGGCTAGGCTACGCACTAATGGGCCGTATGGTTGATAAGGATGGACGAGAAGAAGAAACTGGAACTGATTATTAGCTGCCAAGCTGAACAATCTGTCTACAAACAGCTCGGCCGTTCTCCCTGTCACTCATTAAATCTGCCTCTTCATGTTTAAAGGGCTGATTATTGATGCAGGATGCAGCAGGAGCTCCTGACCCAGATGTCTGGATTACAGCTGCATGTCTTCTTCTGCCCATTATGTAAAAGTGGGATTAAAACAAAGTAGAGCTGAAACTCTGCAGAGCTCCATCTGAACGCTTTATAAGGAGCTGTGGTTCTGTGCAAGGCTGTGTTTGTTGTTTAAAGATGCACGCCCAAAAGAAAAGACGTGCACATCAACAGGACTTTGGAGCGACTCACAATCTTTTCATGAAGGAGGTTAAAGTACGATAACACAGTTTATAGGACAATATATTTTCCCAGAAACTATCACGATAAACGATAATATCGTTGTATCGATGTTATAATTTTTTAGTTTTAGTTTTATAACCATATTAGAGCATAGTAAATTCATCCTTTTCCACAACAATGAATTTTTAAATCTGGAGAATATTAAACATTGGAATTGAAATGTGGAAAAAATGACGTTATGCAATAAGCTGCAACTTCAAACAATCAAATCTACATTTCCTACAGAGTCATTTTTAGGTGATGCTGCTTTTCTGCTGTTTACGTCCTGAAAACTTGCAGTAAAATCTTTTCTCAGCCTGATAAACCTTCAGATTCATCAACCTCCTGAATAATATTTAATCATAACTTTGCACCTTCAGCCTGTTGGATGTCTGTTTCTGCTCTGAGCATCAGGTGAGTTTACTTTCATCTTTTTTGACAAAAATGGTGTTTCTGTTGTTTTGTTGCTCTGATCTACAAACTTGCGACTATTGCATCACTGAGGATCTGCTTCTCTGTTGCCCTTCTAGAAGTTTCTTCCATTTCTTTCCTGTCCGAGTGTTTTTTGGAGAGTTTTTGGAAGCTACAGACTGTAAATCTTTGTGATATTTGGCTCCTGCAAAAAATGACGTCATGCAACAAGCTGCAACGTCAACAAACCACATTTAAATTTTCTGCAGATTCATTTTTAGTTGATTCTCCTTTTCTGCTGTTTACATCCTGATAACTTGCAGTAAAATCTTTTCTCTCAGCCTGATGAATCTTCACAATCATCAACCTCGACTTCCTGATAATATTTAATCGTATATTTGCACCTGCAGCCTGTTGGATCTCTGTTTCTGCTCTATCAGGTGTGTTTACTTTCATCTTTTAGCCCAAACTGAGGAGCATCTTTGTTGGCAAAACTGTTTCACTGCTCTGATCTTCAGACATGCAACTATTGCATCACTGAGGATCTGCTTCTCAGTGGCTCTTCTAGAAGTTTCTTCCAGTTCATTCCAACTGTTTCTAGAGAGTTTTTCTCAGCTGAATGGAGGACAAAGTGCGTCGTGTGCTGCACAGACTGTAAATCTTTGTCATATTTTGCTGTATAAATAATAACGGTGTGCTGACCTTTCATCTTGGCGTCCCCGGGGCTTCTGTGTCCCGCCTGCACGCCGTTCTCCTGGTGGTGCTGGTCGTTGATGGTCATGTTGGCGAGAGAGGAGCTCATGGTGTCTCCGGAGCTGTAGCTGTTGGAGGCGTTGTTCATGTAGTCCATTGCCGGTCGCAGGTCAGGCTGCAGGACGGCCACAGACACACAGACGGACAGACAGACAGATAGAAGGAGGAGATGAAAGTTATTCCAGGATGAAACATATGACGAGTCACACGTTTCTGCTGAGCGGCGTGCAGGACGAGTCCGTCACCTCCACATGTAAACAGACACTGAGTGGGTTATTTTTACAGCGTGACGTGAAGACTCAGCTTCATGTTACAGACTGACAGATAAAAATAGTCGCTGTGTCCATGTGCACCACGCTCTCACTGTCATTACTTCCTAAACAACCACGACTGAACCTGAACCGGCTCAGAGCTGCAGGAAACTCTTTATAACTGACAGATTAACACAAAACTAACACAGTTTATTACTTACAGTCATGGAAAAAAATATTAGACCATTTTTTTCTTCAATTTCTTGTTCATTTTAGTGCCTGGTACAACTAAAGGTACATTTGTTTGACAAATATCTATCTATAAAAGCAAGAAGCGTCTGTGTGTGTGTGTGTGTGTGTGTGTGTGTGTAGGGCATATTCGCTGACCGTTAGTCAGACTGACCTAAGATTTCGTATGTGGTACCTCAGACTTGTACTTTAGTAAGTACTTGAGTAAATGTACTTAGTTACATAGTAACTGTGCGACAGGAAGTTGCGTCCTGAGTCAGATCTCATAAAAAGAGGATTATTTGTCAGATTAAAGACAAGCAGCTTGTTACATCAGCAGATTCACTCCGAATCTCTCTCTCTCTCTCTCTCTCTCACACACACACACACACACACACACACACACACACACACACAGATTATGTCGTAATAAACTGCTCTTTCCTTCCGTGTTTGTTGTGATTTATTTATTTTTGCTGCCTCAGAAACACTTTAATCTGTCAGCTGCTGCAGGAGGAAGCGGCAGACTGTTTATATCATGAGTTTTTACAGTTTATCAACAGTCAGCAACAGGAAGTAATCTGATTACTATGTTTAATATGTTTGTTGGTGGTGAAAGAAACTGAGTAGATTCGCACAGTGTCCTCTGGTTAGGTTTAAGGTACTTTGACATTTTGAAGAAAGAAAGAAAGTTTTGTCCTTTTTCTCCTCTACATTTATCTGACTGCTGCAGTTACAAGTTACTTTACAAATTTATTTATAGCAAAATATGAAAAGTTTACAAACTAAAACACTAAACCAGAGTTGTTTTCCACCTAAGAGACATTTCTCCTCTAAACGTAAATAATTCTTGTAGCATTAATGTTTTGAGTCTGAAAGATTTGGGTTTTTTAAGGTTGATACTGATTTTAAAGAGGAAAAAAACACAGCTAACCGATATAAACTATATGGAGTACAATTTTGAGCTGGAATAAAAACTTTTTTTATGTGGATTTACCGTTATGACTCTGCAAAGGTGCTCTGAAGGCTCAGTTATTTAACAGTAACTTCATTAAGTAATATTTAACATTATTATGCACGGTCGCCCATAAAGTTGGAATAATTTTGTTTTCAGACACAATCCTGTTTTATTCCAACTTTAAGGGGCACTGTGTACATGCAGTGAATTTTGTGCATTAACGTAAGTAAAGAATTATTTGTGCATCGTGATTCAGATCTGCTCCAAAATTTAAAGTGTTTTTATTCTGCCCATGATAAACTCTCACTCCAAATTTCATTAAAATCGGCGCAGCAGTTTTTCTGTTATCCTACTGACAAACAAACAAACAAAGAGAGCCAAAAACACTTAAAAACTCGACTATAATATAAGTCACATATAATAATATATTATTATCACATATGATAATATATTAGTTAAAGGACCACACTTCTGCAGTGCTTTTGATACTTCAAGTACATTTTGTAGTAAAACTTGCAGCATTTTTACTTGTTTAATGACTTTCCTTCACATTAAAGCAGAGCCCCCCCACTCCTCTTTAGTTTTTCCCCACAAACTCTTCTCAGTGATGCAATCGCCTCTTTACAGCCAGTAATGCCCAAACTGTTGCCGTGGTAACTCAGGACCATAAAGGCGCCTTGGCTCGGCTGTGTGACCTTCCTCTCTGTGTACATTCATATCTGCTGACCTCGGCTGTTTGAACAACGTCTGCAGCACAAACGATGTGAACGGGACAAGACGAGGCCAAAGAACACTTCAGATTTAAAAACATCCTCCGTCTGAAACTATAAATCTCCAGTTAATGTCTGTAAGACGAAAAAACAGAAGTCTGGTGATATAAATGTCAATAAACTCCATAAAAAGAACAAAACCACAAACTAATTTAATCCTACTAAGTATAATCTTCTTCCTCTGAGCCACAGAGCTCCACCAAAAACACACACTGATCAAAAACACGCACTGCAGTTAGTTTTGACTCAGTCTCACACACACACACACACACACACACACACACACACACACACACACACACACACACACACACACACACACACACACGCATACATAATTTTTTTCATTTCACCTTTATTCAGGGAGGGCCACTTGAGAGCAAGCTCTCATTTCCAGTGGCGCCCTGATTACAGCACAAATACAATTCAACACATTACAAGAAAATAGTGCCAACAAAGTCACTATCTGCTCATGTTTGTTTGATGAATGCTGCAGTGTTCAGAAGGAGCAGAAACACTTTTCTTTTTCTCTATGTGAGAAAATAGAATATTGACAGTTTGCATAATCCTGGTGAAATAAATTGACATTTTTAAGCGCTACAAGATCCAAACATCACTAAAGTTTATGCAGGAGAGGCAATAAAAACAAAAGGAATGGTCAACTTATGCAAGAAAATATTCCACCTAAAAATTTGCCAGTGATGCATTATTATTATTATTATTATTATTATTATTATTATTATTATTATTATTATTATTAGTTTATTATCAGCATTATTGTTATTGTTAATATTATTAATTTTCTGCTCATTTTATCTGTTCCTTGTTGGTATTAATTCTTTGTATTCTTATACATTTTATTTGTTTTTTATTTTTATTTTTTATTATTATTATTATTATCATTGTTGTTGTTGTTGTTTTGCTTATTTTGTGTGTTCCTTGTTGGAATTAATTCTATGTATTTTTTTAAATTGATGTTCTTTATTTTTTTAATTATTATTATTATTATTATAAATATTATTATTATGTTTTCTGTGTTTTCATTTAATTATTTATGCTTCATTTATTTATTTATTTATTTTTTCTTTTAAATTATTGATTTCTCTCATTCTTCATTAACTTAACAGTAGATGTCTTTATTTCTATGCACTATGATTTATTCTGTCAAAGTAAAACATTTTAACTCCTCCTGAGCAAAATCACCTTATACAACAATTTAAAATTTTTGGGATATTCTGCACAGAGTCCCAACTTCTTTGGGATGGCGGTTGTAGAAGCTTTAACCTTTTTTCTTCTTCTTGTCTTTCTTAAAAAAACAACTTCTTATTAATAAATTATCTTGGAATAGTAACATAGTACAACATTTTACTGCCATTAGCTGAAATGAATATAAAAAATGTACAACTGTGGATCTGAAGATGTTTAGAACAGATATTCAGGTCAATAAAATTGCCTATTTTAATTGCTTTGCAAATCAAATAAATGCTTTAAAAGAGAACCTAGCTGTGTTTAAAGCAGGTGGGTTGTCGGTGCACTTCTTACTAGGCTTTTTAAAAACAAATCTTAATATTTGTGATTTTTAAAAAATATTTAATGCTCAAGATAAGTGGTTCTGATCTTGATAATCTGAAGACTGAATTTCAGATTTCTGCTCTAACCGATCAGGAGACCCGCCCACTGACCAGAAGCCCCGCCCCCCAACATCACTGTGAGTCAACACTGAAGCAACATTATTATTAGCCGTTAATTTAACATTTGCATTAAGGAAAAACACAAATTTAAGAGTTATTATCTCTATAAGTTGACTTACAGCCTGCACAGCTGCATCGATCTCTCCCACGCTCTCGGACACTTTCATGCCTTTTTTTGTCATTTTTCTGGCTCCGGTGCAGGAACACAACGCCCCCATTCTTAATCCGGCCCACAGAGCTCTGATTGGACCTTTTCTATCCCCCAACAAACGGTGCCAACAGCAGACCTACAGTGATGGCAGCGCTGGAGATCTGAGCAGCGATTCAAAGGTCTCAAGCCAGCTGAGAGCCACACACACACACACACACACACACACACACACACACACACACACACACACACACACACACACACATTGATACACACAAACACACACACACACACACATAAATTGACACACTCATACACACACACACACACACACACACACACACACATACATTGACACACTCACACACACACACACACATAAATTGACACACTCATAAACACACACACACACACACACACACCCATTAATGGTCTTGTCTTTACATGGGGGTTGTAACACTAAGAAGAACTTAAAATAACAGCAGACTTGTCCTTTAAAAAGATGCATTTAAAGGAACAGTGAGTGAAGATTTATTATAAACCATAAAGAGATGTCTGTGCGTCCCATAGAAATCCTGATGAATACTGAAGTCTGAGCGCTCCGGGACAGGACGGCCATTGTAGCGTTACACATGACAGAATCCAAACAACAAGAGAGCGAGCTGCACTCACTGCCAACAAAGACTCTGAGGACTCGCTCACATCCTGCAGCTCAGAGAGCAAACACTATCCGCTGATAAGAGCTGGATCCTGCTGCTGCTGCTGGTTATATTTACATTAGTCTGTAGCAGCTTTTATTACAGGAGTCGGTCTGAGTCAGACTCTAAACCTGAGAGTTAGTCAGGGGGGTCCAGGCTTCATAATTTGCTCTGGGACAAAAACACACACACATTTCACCTGCTGCAGAAAGAACGTGACAGCGCTCTTTGTCGCAGCTTGATGAGGGGCAGAGAGGTTTCAGAGGTCTGCTGATGCAGCTCGTTCCTCTCAGGGGCGTGTGAAAATATAATCTTGGCTCCCGAGCAAACCAGCTAAGACGGTCTGAGAGGAGCCGGTCAACAGGGTGTTGACACAGCTCCAGGAGCAGCAGCAGGACAGGCTCAGACTGAGTGTTTCTGCCCACACAGTGTGATGCAGCAAAGTGGGCAAAATGCTTTCTGTTAAGTGATTATACACATAAACCAACAAACATGACAGGCACGAACGAAAAGATGCTTTTAGGGCGTTTTCACAATCCGAGTCCATCTGGTTTGTCTGAATCAGTGTGAAATTTATAATATTTAGTCAAGTTTCCTTCACAGAGCAGATTGGTCTCCCCTCATAAACAACAGTATAGATCGTTTGTACAGGCAGCAGAATCCGACTCATATTTACGTTTCAGACTTTCCTCTGCTCCATCTTGCTGACGTAGCAGTAATGATTGAGGGTGATGTGGAGTTTTAATGGTGATGTCACACTCAGGGAGGGAGGGAGGGAGGAGAACAGGTCCAACAAACTGAAGAGAACAGGTTTGTCACAAGAAAGACACAAAATGACAAAAAAAAGACGTAAAATGACCAACAAATACACAAAATTACAAAAAAAAGACACAAAATGGTAAAAAAAAAAAAAAAGTAAAATGGCAAAAAAAGAACCAAAATAAGATACAAAATTACAAAAAAAGACACAAAATGATCAAAAAAGACACAAAATGGTGAAAAACAGGCATAATATTACAGAAAAAAAGACGTAAATCACCAAAAAGGACACAAGATTACCAAAAAAGACACAAAATGACCAAAGGACCTTTCTAAAACAAAAATGATAACGGACAGAATGAGAGCAGGAGAACAGCGTTGGTTTCCCATGTAAAACAAAAGTTAACAACTTTTTCTGTCGTCCTCCTAACTCATTCACTTCATTTATTTCCTGTTTAAACTGTCTTTTAGAGCTTTTGTAGCCTAAATCCACAGAAACTGCAGCTTTTTTAGCAGTGAACCGTACGGGTATTATGGAGATCCTGTTGTGTAGAAATGTAAGCGGACCAAATAAAAAAAAAAAAAGATTTGTTGAGCAGCGTATACGAAGGCGAGGGCTGGAAAAATACTCGCAGATGTATTTCTTATTGGTTGGAAAGTTGGAAATAAAAAAAGAAACACAAAGCCAAATACACCATGAAATATTGCTGTGACGTTTTTTTTTATCCTGACTCTGATCTGATCTATCGTGCACAAATTCTTCTCCAGTTGATCTCCAATTATTTTATAAACGTCTTTTGTTTTTGTCACTTTATTCAACATCTCGAATTCAACCGCACTGACATTCACAAGCGAGTTCCATTGAAACGGACTAAACTTTGGGTTGTGAAAGCATCTTTAGATGCACTAAAGGTTTTTGGAGTTGGACCCTTAAATTAAGATAGACAGTAAATCTGAACCAAACTTGATCCCTAACACTAACCTAAGGACTACAGGACACACTTACACTAGCAGGATGTTTTCAGACAGATTTCGTACAAATAATTAATTGTTTATTCTATAAAAGTGACCTTCACAGGTTTACAGTCTTAAAATCGCTTCTACTGTCACAAAACCCCCCAAAATATTCAGTTTACTATCATATAAAACAAAGAAAATCCTCACATTTTAGAGGATGGAGACAGATTTTCTTTAGCAAATTATCTTGAAAAAATATTTAAATGATTAATTCTTGTCAAAATGTTTTCTTTGATATTCGATTAATTGTTTCTATTATTTTCCTGAGCAGAATGACACATATTTTCTGGTTCCCTGCTGCCTTTTTATGGTATTTTACATGATTAGAAACTCAATATTTGTGTGTTTAGACACCTGAAGAGATAATCTATAATCATTAGCTGCAGACATCGATAAATCAAAAAGACCAATCACGGTTCAGCTCTAATTCAAGGCAGAGAAAACAACTGAAACCTAAAAAATAGTGCAAAATGACAAAGACAAAGATATTTCTTTAACATCGACATGAAAGAGAGAAAAGCAGTGAATCTTTTAGCTGAAAGCAGAGAATATTTAACATTTCTCTGATCATTTTAATGCCTGACGAGCTGATTCTTGGTGTATTTGTGCTGAAACAGACAAACAGAAACAAAGGTTTGTGCTGTCGTGCTCGTAGCTCAGCTGAGAGACGATGATGCTGCTCTCATGCTCGGCTGCTCCTGCATCTCTGACCTACTTTCCTCCTCCAGCAGCCTCCAGCAGCAGCAGACCGGCTCCACCTTCCTCCAACAGGCCCGGCCCGCGCTGGGCGGAGGGTGGGGGGGCGGTGGAGGTGGAGCCGTTTCCATTTTGCCCTCCGTCTCTCTAAGTGCTGCAGGGAAACATCTTGCTGCTGGGACTCAGCAGTCTCTTTTATTTACCCTCTTTGTTTCGTTACCTGCAGGGTGTTCACCACATCCTGCTACCTCTGCACACATCCTCATCCTCCTGTCAGACTCTAAAAACAAGACGTTACATAATCAAAGTCTGACTTTCACTTCCAGTTTGCACAAGGAGGAAAAGACACGACAGCATGATGCATCTCCTCCGCCTGAGACGGAGCAGGACGACAACACATCATACTGCTACTGTTTCTGCTCCGCACAGAACCAAAGGTCTCCTTTTACACATTGCAATTTTCTAGCCGATCACCGATTTTTAAAAAGCCTGACCTGCCGATTCCGATTTTGGCCGATACCGATTTTTTTATAACTCACAGCATACACCTTCAATGTTTGAATCTTATTTTATTGAAAAACAATAACACACACAGCAGTATTTCCCTTTAACAAATAAAGGAAATCACAATGTCTGAGGTAGTTAATAAAATATTGAACTTAAAATAATTTACAGGACAAACTAACAAAAGAACTGCAACCATAAATAAAGTGTCCTGAGTTTTTGGTTTCGTTATAGTAAAACAAGAACAAATGCCCAAATGCAGCAGCTTTGTGGCTATTCAAATAAAATAAACAGCAAATAGACCTTTGCGGAGGTAGATAAGATCGCTAGATAAGATCGCTAGATAAGATCGCTAGATAAGATCGGTTTGACATAAAAGAATCGGCTGATCCCGCAAAATTAAGGAAATCAGTGCCGATCGATCGGTGCAGCCCTAGATTCAACACGTCGGATGAGTCGTATCATCAAATTAATAATTAGCTTCTAGTTTGAAGAAATAAAATGACAGAATGTCCAGATTTTTTAAAAATCTACACCAATTTCACACATGAAGTTTGGTTTATTCATCATGAGGAGTTTGAATGAATTTCTGGTTCCTGGTCGGCAAAATTTCCATGTTTGTGGAAATTTTGTCAAACTCTGATGCTAACTAGTGATGTCACGACAAGAAGATTTTCCAGCGCTTTTGCTTTGTCGCTTTGACACAAAATTCTCCCGCCCTCGTCTAGACAGTAAACTCTCTGTCTGAACCCGGCGTGTGAGTGTTGAAATCTGACTCTACTGCTGCTAAAACAGAGAAGATGCTAATAATTAATTTTATTGGGAGCAGCTGCACCACAGCTGACTGATCGCAAGCACCTAAAACCTGAAATACACCAAGAATCAGCTCATCAGGCAATAAAGATTTGATTTGAGATTCGATATTAAAGATTATATGGCCGCTGATAGTCTAAAACAGGCATGTCTGAACTATTCCAGAATTTTTTTTGTTCCAACTAATCAAGAGCACACCTGATTCGACCAATCAGCTATTTGAACCCTGAGATCTGCTTCTGCTTGGTTGGAAAGAAAACCTGCAGCCACATGGCCCTTTCTGGAACAGTTTGGACATGCCTCATCTAAAATAAACTGATCAATGTGTTTTATTTCTCAAATTTAAGGAGTATGGGAGGATCCCATCATGATACGCTGCTGGATGGTTCTCGCTGGGTCGGATTACGTTCACAGTGAATCAAACCTAACTAGCGTTCACAAGCAAGTTCCACTGAAACGGACTAAACTTTGGGTTGTGAAAGCGACTTTAGATGCACTTAAGGTTTTTGGAGCTTGACTCTTAAAAAGGACAAGAAAATCTGGACTGTTTCCACGTCAATATATAATCCCCAGGCCTGTCATGATAATTACTATATCGACTTATCATTCGACACAATAGTTTTTTCTGGACTCGATATTTTGTTGTTTACATGTGTGACTTTTTGTGCTTTTTTGTGTTCAAAGTAATGCTGCAAATGTTTAACAGGCAGCACGAATTGCCAAAAATAAACTATATTTCCCAGAGCAGCCATTCCAGCTGTTTCCAGATGTTATTTTAATAATAAAATACATAATGATTATCTCATTGTAATGTTTTGTTAACAGAGCCTGAAAGTCTAATTTAATTGTTTTGGTTGTAGTTTATTTATTTATGCTTTAATATTTATTTTCCACATTTCAATTCCAATGTTTAATATTCTCGAGATTTAAAAAGTAATTGTTGTGGAAAAGGATGAAGTTAGTATGCTCTAAAATCGTTATAAAACTAAAACCACATCAACACAACGACACTATCGTTTATCGTGATAGTTTATATTGTCCTAAAAATGTTCACCAGGCTCTGTGGGTGTGACTTTTTATTTATATATGATAAGACAATAAAAGACAAATATTGATCCCACTCCGGAGAAAGAAAGGTCAAGATAATATTAAAAAAGGAAAAACGAGATGATAAATTCAAACAGCTTTTACTTCTACAGATGAGTCCATGATGGATCATTTCCCAGGATAATAGAACAGAATAATGATCTACACAGCTAATGTGTTTATGATTGAAATTGTTTACTAGAGCACAAAATTGTTTACATGAGCACAAAGTTCCTGGTAGCTGCAGCCTCAAAGAGCACCAGAGAGATTATTTAACTTTAAAAAGCACTAGATTTTCTCCAGGGGAGCAGTGGACGCCCCCAGAGGGTGAAAATTCTTGCAGCATCCTGCAGCCGTGCAACAACATGACACTCCTGCAGGATGGAACTGAAAACATGAGGAATTCTTCTCGTGTTGTCATGGTGCAGAGAGGAAAGATCTCCAGCTGCTGCATGTCTCAATATGTACACAAGAGCTGCACACACACACACACACACA
Source organism: Centropristis striata (assembly GCF_030273125.1). Taxonomy (NCBI): domain Eukaryota; kingdom Metazoa; phylum Chordata; class Actinopteri; order Perciformes; family Serranidae; genus Centropristis; species Centropristis striata. Next base: position 25,203,396 of record NC_081537.1, on the reverse strand, counting down.
TGCACACACACACACATGCACACACATGCACACACATGCACACACATGCACACACACACACGTTTCCTGGTGAAGTGAACCTAACTCCTCCATCAGCATGGTGCCAATTAACTGCCTTCAAGAATGCATTTAAAGCTCTCCGTGGCTTTTCTTCTTCTCTTTAACGAGACGACTCAATCAGACGAACGTCAGAGCAGCTGACAGTTAAAACTCTGTCATGTTCCTCTTTTTCTCAATGTAAACCTGATTAAATGCGCACATGCACAAAGAAAAGGGTAATGTTTGGCTCAAGAGGGACACTCCCCAGAATCAAAAACTGTAAAAGTTTGATTTTATGAAAAGAATAATTACAAACTTTAAGCAAAAGCAACTCTGTGGTTTGACCACAGAGAGAGAAAGAGAGAGCAGATTCAGGCTGCAACTGATGATTCTTCTCATTATCAGTTATTGTGTCGGGAATAATGTTACGATAAAATATTGTGTCACAATTTGCAAAAACTCAAGTTGACGTCTTCAAATAGTTGCTTTGTTAATTTCACAATTATGACGCAGAAAAAGCAGCAAATTTGAGACGAATATTTGTCATTTCTGCATAAAAATGACTTTAAAAAAAGTTTTTTTGCAGATTAATTTCCATCTATTGACTAATAGATGAACAGCCTGATATTTTCAGCTCTGAGGCAGATATGTGAGTCTGAAGAACTGATGTAAAAGTAACGTCAGTGGTGTTGTTGCTGGGTGAGGTCACCTCCACACGAGGCTGCAGCCGTCACTCTCTGCTAAATGGAGCACTTCACTGTGGATTCATTTCATAATGCACGATGACTGGATGAAGTCAGAGAGTGATTGTTTCAGTTAACGGCCCAGAGGACCACAGTGAGCCTGCAGCTTTGTTATCGACAGAACGATTAAAGTCCTTCACTCATTTCAATCATTATCTCTTCATTAAATGTCTTCCAACCTTTATCAAGATGGAGAAAGGTCTCCAATGTCTAACCGAAGACAAAAACTAAATAATGTAGCAAAGAATCAGACCTCTCATAATAACAGTTACATTTTTCTTGCATGATCTATGTGATCTCATAGGAAGGCCAAAATATAGCATGCAAATTTTTATGCATTTTAAGCTTTCTGCATGTCAATTAAACTCTCAAAATCCACCTGTCTGTGGGTTAGGGCTTGGTTTGAGTTGCACCAAAAAATCTTTTGAGAAAAAGCTTATAACAGAATTATGAGGCCCAAATAAACGTATGCGGCTCCATTTGAAAGGTTAAATCTTCAAGTTTCTGCAGTTGTTTGTGTTTAGCACGTGGCTAAAACACGTCTGAAACTACATCAATGCAAAATAACAAAAAGGGTATTTTCTGTTTGACTCCTACAGGTTTTATGCCCCGTTCTGATTCCCAACTCCTCATATTAGGATACATAAAGATTGCAGTTTGAAACACATTTTTAATGTTGTGAATTCAAACACAACTTGGTTATGTTTGCAAAAAGATCTGGTTTTAAGTTCAAATAGGTATGTTTGTAAGTAGTGTATGTAAGTTCCACTCAAGATGCTTTTTAAAGTAGAAATACTCTGCTGTGATTAATATTTTATCTAACATGGTTTACTTGATAAAAAAAGACTGGAAGAGATTTATTCTTTCTCTCTCACAGAGATATTCTGTATCTGCCTCCACCCTTCACTAACGCTGCTCATGTACCAGGTTGACCTGCTCCGTTTTCTCTGTCAGAGGAAAGATTAGAGATCCTCCAGAGGAGAAGTCTGATGTATCACTGATGCAGCATTAGTAGCTGTGAAATGCACATTAACATCTGCTACCATGTCACACTGTGTTTTACTCTCTGTACCGACAGGTCGACTCTGTACTGCAGGTTTCAGGTTTCTTTTGATCGACTCAACTGAAGTTGTTATTTAACTGATCTATCCACACGGTGAACGTTTGAATCTCAGATTGTAGTGAAGCACACAGACATCTCCTCCTTCAGTTAAAGGAGTGAAAACAAGTCTCTAGTGACAATCTTTGCACAGATACAAGTCAATATAGTGAAGGTCAGACATTCTAGGGGACACAACATTTTTAAAAACCCAAATTATTGAGTGGAAATAAAGTAGTCAATGTTGATGTTTCACACGGGGCACAAGGTGCTGTGTGTGTTTGTTTGACCCATGCATCCACTCCGTCCTCCCTACGCGGACTTTCTTGCTCTTTATACATCACCTGACTTCCAGAGCACTTACTCTGAGCATCTTATATCGCAAAAACAACATGCAAAAAGCAAAAAACACGTACTGATAATATGAAATGACTAAAGAGATCGGTGTGTTACTAGACCCTGCAGCCGTCCTTCAACCTGAAGCTCAACTTCAGCAGTTCCTGCAGGGAGGGTCCGTGTCAGACCTGACTGCGTGCATACCAGTGCATTTCATTCCAGCGCTGCAGAAACTTGCAGCAGGCTGCTTCATGTCTGTCCAAACATTAACAAAATGACACTGAGATGTCTTTCATTCCTCTCGGCTGCGGATCATCTGGCCGGTTGGAATGATTTCCAGCTGCGGTTACAGACTACAACATGCCCGGCCCTCCCTCCCTCCCTCCAGAAATCAATGGAACAAGAAACTGGCTCTTCCCATGAGGATGGAAAGAGGTGTGTCAGGAGGCGAAAAGAAAGAGATTCACTCCCAACAAATCCATCCAGTCCTCCAGACCTATTACCACTGGCATGCAAACACAGCATTAAGCCCTATTGTTTTCACTCAGGTTCAAAAGCTTTTCATGCACCTACTGTGCCATCAGATCCTGTCCGCTGACCCCGGGCGGATTACCGAGCAGCCCATATGTGTCAGATAAGCAGCCTGGTTCACTGCTCGGGCTGTGTGACAGCGGAGTATCTGCGCTGCTGCGCGCACACTCTCCACTGTTGATCAAATGAAAAATGGGCTTGGCATTTGCGCACAGGCGCCGCATCGGCCCGATTCCCAACAGAATGTGCTCTCTAAATAATGTAGGAATATGAACATATATGTAATTGATTGCAACAAACCAGGAGGGGGGGTAGTGTGTGTGTGCATTGCTTTTCAGATGCACAGATTTTTACAGAATAAAAGGAGGGATTGCGTGCTGCACGTACAGCGATGCTAGAAACCATTTAGGCCCTCAGATGTAAGAAAAGAAGCGAAAGATCCAGAATAACGGGAGCGGAAAAAACGTGAAGAGCCACATTGACACTCACACGACACAAAGAAGACTAGCAGCTAATCTGGACTGTACATTAGAAAAATAACATTGCATTGTTGTCCTCCCTTGTGATCCATTAATAATGAGATTATAAATATTCTGGCGGATTAGTCTTGTTACAGCGCGCAAGGACAATCTCCGCGCATGAGGCTGGAGCAGCAGAAGGACCTGCTCCGGAGGAGGATGGAGACATTTTTGTTTTTGCAGGGAATGAGGAGAAAACACGGCTTGTGTACGTGGAGGGAGGTGACTGTGGCTGCAACAAAAACACGTTTCTGTGTTTATTGTAGATGCAGGATCGATGGAGAAATCGCGCACAATTACATTTAATAAAAACAGAAAAACAGCGTAAACGTGCAAAAATCACGCGCTGCAGGAGAGTTTGTGCAGCAATATGATGGAAGAAAAACGCATTTCATTCATGTGCATGATATTTCTATACGTGTAAACGCTCAGAGGCCCAACCTCTCCCACCTCATGCAAAAAATATTAAGTGACAAGACGAATGCCGATGGAGAAATAACGACGCAGCGTTTCTGCTCGCAGCTCTGCGGTTTGCTGCGGAGTCTCGCTGTGATTGCTTTGATTCTGGATTGATAGAAATAAAAGAAATCCGTCCGGTTTGCTCTTACCTGAGTGCAGACAGCGGTGTTGTGTCTTCAGTCTCTCGCCGGGCTCGCAGCTCGTCCTCGCAGTGCCGCTGCAGGCCTGAGCGGGGCGCTGCGGAGCTCACTGGCTGTCCTGAAATGCAACCTGTCTGCTGACACCGAGCCATCTGCTGCCACAGAGCTGTAAACAAAGAAGTGCAAATACAACATCTGAAACACGGGATTTATATAACACCTAATGCACCACACACACTGCAAATATTACAAAAGCACACATTAAAAACACTTCTGTATTCAGCTTTCAGAGCTTCTACTGGAGTAAAAATAGCAGTAAAATTAAGTGACACTTTAGTTCTGCATTAAAACTTTACTCAAGTATTAGTATCAGAGTACAGGCCTTCTTAAAAATACCCAAAGTAAAAGTATTTATCGTGCAGAATGCACTATATTTGAGAAAATGTACTTACTTGAGTATGGTTTTAATTGCAGGACTTTTACTTGCAGAGTATTTCTACACTGTATTACTGCTACTTTTACATAAATAAAGGGTCTAAATACTTCTTTAAGCTTCTTTTTTTTTTAGTTTGAGTTGGGGTTTTTTGGGAGGGGAAATTTTATTTTTATTTTTCTCTGCTACGTTTGATTATTTAAGACTCTAAAAAATTCTTACCATGCAGCCAAATGATCTCTTTGTTATTGTAAATTAAAAACTAATCAACAGCATTTGTGATACATTAACATATTATATAAAAAACAAAAAAACATGTAATATAAATATATATAAATATATATATATATATATATATATATATATATATATATATATATAAATATATATATAGTTGTACCGGACCGTCGTGGTGAAGAAGGAGCTGAGCCGGAAGGCAAAGCTCTCGATTTACCGGTCCATCTACGTTCCAACCCTCACCTATGGTCATGAACTGTGGGTAGTGACCTAAAGAGCAAGATCGCGGATACAAGCGGCTGAAATGAGAAAATTCTTACCATGCAGCCAAATGATCTCTTTGTTATTGTAAATTAAAAACTAATCAACAGCATTTGTGATACATTAACATATTATATAAAAAACAAAAAAACATGTAATATAAATATATATATATATATATATATATATATATATATATATATATATATACCCAGAACACGGTGGAGGGATTATATCTCTCGCCTGGCCTGGGAACGCCTCGGGGTCCCCCAGGAGGAGCTGGACGTTGTGGCTGGGGAGAGGGACGTCTGGACTGCCCTGCTTAGCCTGCTGCCCCCGCGACCCGGCCCCGGATAAGCGGAAGAAAATGGATGGATGGATGGAAATATATATATATATATATATATATATATACACATATATATATATATATATATATATATATATATATATATATATATATATATATATATATATATATATATATATATATATATATGAGACGTAATGGAGTAAAAGTATAAAGTCAAATACATAAGTACAGTGTTTGAGTAAATGTTTCACCTTTACATTATTATGAATTATTATTATTATTATTATGATTATTATTATTATTATATTGTTCCAATGTTTCCAAGACATTTATTGATTTTTCATGTTTTCTCACCTTACTGTTTGTATCAAGTCTGAAATAAAAAAAACATTCCTATATTAGTGGGCATAGTTATTAAGAGATTTTAACAGCATGTGGGAAGAAATATGTCTAAAATTGTCCATAAGGGACCAAAGAGTAAGACACGGAACGCAGGATTTTGGATTTAAAAGAGTCTTCTCTCTATTTACCCACAAGAGATAAGAAAAGGGCGAAGCAGTATGATTATTTACTAATTTTACTAATTGTTACTAACTAACTTATTTGGGAGTAAAAGACGTCAACAAAACAACAATTACACGAGGGATGGATGAACACAAAAACACAATTTTTTCTTACTTTTGACATTTTAAAATAATTCATTTTAAAGATAATGCATCACTTTTTTTAAGTCGGTTGGTTGAACAAAAATTCTTCCACCGTGAACCCTGAGCCATGGATGCAAATAAAATCAATAACTATAGTTTACAACATGACAATAATAATAAAGAAATTATGTTAAAATACTTATGTACATATAGCAGTGTGCAGAAATGTATAAACCCACACATGTCTGCTTCAAACTGAGAGAGAAAAAAGGAAGAGATAAGAATCATCGTGTTTATGTAATATATATGTATAGCATCATTATTTAATGTGGGACTTTTTGGTTTGTTTGTGTTTTTTTTTTTTTTTTTTGTCGTGATGAGAGGGTAAAGCTCGTTAATTGGGGGGTCAGAGATGACAACTAACACTTTCTTAAGTCTCCCACTGAGACGATTATCTGTATTAGACGCAGGTTAATGAACTTACAGTTAAGAGTCTCAGGACAATGAACTGGAGAGAGACCAATAATCTGAGAGAGCAGGAGATATCTGAGGAGGATCATCACGATAATTACATTAACTACAAATAAACACCACACAGACACTTTGCTGCCAACAATCAACAACATCTAAACTTTCAGAATATACAAACTAAAGTCTGAAGATGATGTTAGTGAGTAAAACTTGAGTTCAGTGTATAAAATGAGCTGCTGTGACCTCTAGGATAATCACAGCCTCATGAAACTTTACAACCACAAACTAGAGACCTGGAGCATTCAGAGGATGGATGGCTGACACACTAGACTTACAATAAGGGGCTTCCTCAGCAGGAACACAACACAAGAGCTGCCATACAATTGCACAAAAAATGCTGTTTCTTGCAGGAATCTTAACCCTTTATCAGGCAAAGAACTATATTTGGTAACTTCAGGTAATATTTTGAGAAAAAAGTTGCAACTTTACTAGATTAAAGTGGCAAAACTACAAGAAAAAAAGGCGCAGATTTACAAGAAAAAAGTGGGGGGAAAAGCAACTTTTTTCTCCCAGATTCACCCCTTTAAATCTCATAAATCTGTGCATTTTTTCTTGTAGATTTGCCACTTTAATCTCATAAACTTTTTTCTCAAAATATTATTTTCATATGTTTTTTTACACATTCTGGCTGTATGTAATATCCTCCAATATTCTCTAGGGTTGAAATTTGGAATTTGCAAGTATTTCAATGAGTGCCCTATTAAGGGTTAAGCACAAAGAAATGGCAGAATTTCGCACCAAATCTGTGCAGCCAATGGTTTCAAACCCAAAAGTTCTACAACAATTTCTGGTGTAAAAAATATAAATAAATAATGTAAAATGAAACTGTGTTGGTGGTTTACTTATATGAAGGTTGCCGGTGACTGAATATAATTTAAAAAATATATTAAAAATGTGATGTAAAAGTGATGTTAAGGGAAAGATAATCACACAATATAATAATAAAGTATAATTTAAATGAATTGTCTATTTAAAAAAAATATCTGTAAGAAATGGTGACTTTTTTAAATAATTCAGATATTTATATGAATATATATTCACTATATTTTGCATATTTTTTAATATTTCTGAATAATAAAGCTTGGTTCAAATCAACAAGACTTTCAGTTTAAACTCAAGTGGAGATCACAAAGTTTCTGTCTTGTCACATTTTGGGGAAAATGTTTATAAAATGATTCACAATAAATGTAAAATATCTGCATGTGCAGCCATAAAAACACTGCAGCTTCAATCAATAGTGGTTTTGCATTATTTAAGAGCTTGTTAAAGACAGCAGCAGCTCTTTTTTCTTAGTTAGAATAACGTGACGTGGAATAGAAACATAATTCACAACCACATTGAAAGTCAATTAATCGTTAAAGGGATTTTAAAGTGGCAGAAAATGCAGTTTTTAGATTCAAATCTGGAGATTTAGCTGCTCTCCTCTGTTTTATATCATATTAAAGTGGAAATCTTTGGGTTTTGATCTGACAAGACATCCCTTTTGAGAGACTGGGATCCATCATTTTCACTATTTTCTGACTACAGGTTCATCTCAATAAATTAGAATTAGAAAGTGTATTTATGTCAGCCATTCAATTAAAAAAGGTGAAATAAAACATTATATAGATCCATTACACACAGAATGAAACATTTCATGTCTTTTTTACATTTAATGAAGACCTAAAATTTTGTGTCTCAAAAAATGTAATATTACAAAGGACCAATTTTAAAAAGTATGTTTAATATGGAAATGTTCTCCTCTGAAAAGTATGTCCATCTATATGACTCAATACTTGGTTGGGGCTGTTTGACTTGAACTACTGGAAATGGACTTTTACATCATATTCTATTGTATTGAGATGCACCTGCAAACTATAAATCGAGAAAGATTCACAAAAAATGTAAAATATCTGCAGGTGCAGCCATAAGAACACTGCAGCTTCATAAAATGTGGAACAAGATGATTTTAACACTTTCAAATCCACTGAGGAGGAAATAAAACTGTTAAAATGATCTGTATGATATTAAACCCTGCAGGAACAGAAGCTGCAGGAACAGATCGGCACAAAGGTCGAGTGTTGGCAGCGAGGCAGCGAGGCCCTGAGGACTAAACAGAGACCCTGTGTCACACTGACCCTGCTGAGGCCTCACACACACACACACACACACACACACACACACACACACGGCGCCAACTTTGACACCCAGTCGAGAAGCGTTGAGCTCAGAAACAGCAGCAGAAGAACTGACGGTCAGATGTGTTTGGGAATGTTGAGCTGAGATGTTGGCAGGACGAGACGCTTTGTTCTTTCTCTCCTCTCCCTCTCTCTCTCCCTTCTTTCTCTCTAACTCTTTCCTTCTCTAACTCTCTTTCCTTCTCTCTCTCCTTCCCTCCTCTCTCCTCTTCTCGCTCCTTCTCTCTTTCTCGCTCCTTCTCTCTCTCTCCTTTTCCCTCTCGCCCTCCTCCTTCTCTCTCCTTCCCTCCTCTCTTCTCGTTCCTTCTCTCCCTCCCCTCTCTCTTTCTACCTCCCTCCTCCTCCCTCCCTCCCTCCCTCCCTCCTTCTCTCTCTCCTCCTCTGTCTCTCCCTCCCTCCTTTTCTCCCTCCACTCTTTCTCCCTCCCTCCCTCCTCTCTCTCTCCCTCCTCTGTCTCTCCCTCCCTCCTCCTCTTCTCTCCTCTCTCTCTGTCCCTCCTCCTCTTCTCTCCCTCCCTCCTTCTCTCCCTCCGTGTTGGAGAGCTGCCCGCTCCACCAGCTGCTCCTCTCTGTGTGTCTGGAGCTGATTGGGTTAATCCTGGTGGGAGTTCTCTGTGGGCCAGGTGCTGCCGTGGGATCCTTCTCAGGCTGGAAACCTGTTTTATTTTTTTTATTTTTTAAACCTTGTGTGGTCAGCAGTCTGTTACCTGCAGGAGCCACTTCACTGACCGCAGGACGTTTCAGTCTCTCCAGGCAGGTTAAAGAAAGGTTAAATCAGGAGGAGGAAGTTTTATTTATGTGTCATTAGGCAGAAAATGAATAATAACCTTTCAGCCTATTTTAATTTAAGTGGGCTGAGAGAAAACCAGCCTTCTGCAGCTCAGTTCTAATGTCCATGTCCTTTCAGATGGTGAAAGTCTGATTCAATGACGGAAAATCCTGCAGGAAAAGTTCCAGCAACAACTGTTTACACTGCAAAGCAAGCAAAAAGGAAGACAGACTCCTCAAAAAAGAATCTGACACAATAAACGCAATATAATATCAGGTTTTAATGTCGGTGAATCATTTTGGTGATGAAGAGAAAAGCAAAAAGTTGTAGCATGAGTTTATTTTTCTTACTTGACATTGCACGTCCTTAGATATTCTATATTATCATATTCTATATATTATATAAGATATTAGTGGTGTGCATGTGCAGATCAATGCTGAAACAATAGATCGTGCAGCTTCAACTGGTGGTGCACACAGCTGGGAATAAGATGGATTTCACTTTTCTACGAAGGATTTAGGAGGAAAAAACTTTATTTCTGTCACTAAAAGGATAATTTAAACATCTATAAACCTCCACAGCCAAAGGTCAAATAAACAAGATTCTATAGGATAATTTTCTTTACCCTGAGGTTTAAAGACTAAAGGAACATACCAGAGTCTTTGCTGCCTGTTTCAGGTTCGTACAGGTTTCTGTTCATTCTGTGGTGACACAGATCACAGTGCAGGAACAGAGTCGACTCACAGGGAGAAAGTATTTGTGATTGGGCTGTGACAGAAGATTCACATCTGAACACTTCTCAGGACAGTAACGAGTCGTCAGGCTGCAGCTCAGCTTCAGGTTTCTGTCTGAATAATGTTAAAACATAAAGACACTAACTGACCGTCTGCTCTCACTCTGTAACACCGGTTTATCCAAGCTGTGATAATTCCTCTGGATTACTGTTAATAACTTCAGCTGTCTGTTTCTATCTCACACAGACCTTTACTGCAATAGAAAAGTCTGGAAATATTATACATTTTATTATCATAATGAAATCCTGTGAAAAGAAACTAGACATTTAAGGTATTAAGTATTTCCTTATTTCTCTGCCAAAGACAAAACAGGCTCATGTATCAACAGTAAAAGTATTAATTGTGCAGTCAAATGTTCCCTGTCTGTGTTTAACTATTAAATATCATGTTTTTGATGACAGAACTTGACAAAATCTGTCTGAACTGACGACTGAAGAACAAAACATGAATCAAACACTAGAGGGAGATATTGTAACTTCAACACTCACTGCTGAATGAAAAAATATGTATATTTTTTATTATTATAAGCAAAACAAAGACTCAAAATACCAGATTATACTAATAACAAGCTCAGGTTTAATATATTGCTCAAGGCATTCTGTAAAAACGTTTAAAAAAAAAAGTTTATGACGTTTAAAGTGGGAAAATACTAAATAATTGTGCATCTGCCACTTTCTAGGGGGTTTCAAAATTATTTTATCAATAATATTTTCAATTGTCAATAAAGAGCTTCAAATGTGAAATGAAAAAAAAAACGGAAAAAAATAGTTTAAATAATATTCGAAGATAGTGAAGATGCATTCTGTCTTCTTGGAATTTATAATTATTAATCAATTTAAGATGTATATTTTGCTGTGAGGGTTTATAAATGTTCCGACAGGGATTAAAGAAATATATTATATTATATTTCTTCCATAAGAGATGACCTCTCAGTGAAACTTTCAGCTGTCACTCAGGTTTTCTCAGCGTGTGTTGTTTTTAATATAAATATTAAATGAGGAGAAACTCCTGCTGAGATTCATCTTCAGCTGAAGTGTTTTAGTCTCAGAGGTTTAATTAACTTTTCTGCATTAAAATGTCTAAAAATGAGCAGAGCTATGTTTATTATAATGTTGACTTGTGTTTTTACACAACACTCAGATGTTTCCAACAAATTTTAAACTCAGGGAACTCTGCATTTTAATGATTTTTTTCTGAAATTTAGTTGCATGTTAACGGCATCATATTTCCTTTGTGCATGCGTCAGTGTTGTGGTGTTCTGACAGTCCGTCATAAATCATCTATTTATCCGGTAATCCAGTTTAAGACACAATTTAATGATGCACCATTTAGATTTTGATTGTTTTAAATTCTTTATTTTGACCAGATAAAGTATGTAAGTTTTCAGATGTGTGGTTCTGAAGTTATCAGAGGAACAAAGTGAGCAAATGTTAGTAACAGCTTGGGTCGCAGCCACTCAGGAGTTTTTTATGATACAATTTTTAGATTTCGTCACCCTGTTAAAATAATCGCCTAACTCATTTTTTCAAGTGTTGCAGGAAAAAAAATCACCAAAAGTGTAACATATGACATTTATTGATCATTTCATCAAAAAGGATGCAACAAAGGATGGCTATTGGCATAGTAATAACACTGTGTGTAAATTATGTAACTTAAGAGAAATAAATGACTTAGGCAATTTTTTGAACAAGCAAGATATGGTAACACTTTATTTTGAAGGTGTCTACATAAGAGTCACACAAGCCTGTCAGAAACATGACATGACAAGTATCATGAGCATTAATGTTACTTCAAAGTGTCATTAATGTTCATGACACATCCCATGCCATGCTTATGACATGCTCATGTCACTCTTATGTAGACACCTTCAAAATAAAGTGTCACCATATCTTGCTTAAGTCACAAAGGCATGCTCCAAAAAATTGCCAAAGTCACATTTTATTTTGACTAAGACATAATACATCCGCTTAAGTCACACACTTGACATAGGCCATTATCTTAAAGGGGTAAAATCACATGATCTGATCAACTGAGGATGTAGGTGATTTTACCATAGGTGGCCGGCGTCATGAGGAGATGATTTAGGCAAAAAAAAAAACTATTTTGACAAAAAATTACTTAGGCGATTCTTTTAACAGTGTGACGATTTGGGTTGTTTAAAATTCTTTATTTTAACCGGATGAAGGATTTTAGCCATCAGACATTTTTTTCTCAAATTAATTAAGATTCAAAGTGAGTTAAAGTTTGCAGCACACGTCCTGTATCCAACAAACATCATCAGTGAAACACTGATTTTTAACGTGAAACTGCTTTATTTTGTGTTTTACTGGTTTTAATCTGTTTGTTTTGGAGAGGAGGAGAATTTTACTGCTGAAGGAACCTTAACCAGGAGGATCTGACTGTAATGGATGAAAACAACAACTCCCATGATTCCACACGACTTCACAACATCACCAAGCTCCGCCTTCTGTTGTTGTTTTGACTTAGAGAATATTACATATTGTGCATTTAAAGTTCAGCATCATGTCCACAGTGAGCAGCATTAATTATTAATTAAATCACCTTGTTTTGTTTGATCTCCGACTGAGTCTGAAGCTGCTCATCTTCCCTCTGCAGCTCCAGAAGAAACAGCTTAAAAATATTCTCCATTTAAAAACCAAGTAAACAACATATTTCTATTGTTAAATATGACGACAGATCTTCAGTTTGACGCAGAGAAAGATTTTTGTTTTCATTAACTTCAGAAACAACAAACAGCGAACAGCAAACAAGTTTTTTTTTTTTTTAACTTTTTAAAGGATTAAACATGAACTTGAGTCTGACTGCAGCTGTTTACATCCTGATCTTCTCTCAGAACACGGTGAGATCTCAACTTTAAACTAATTACTGCAAACAATCTGACACAATAACTATGAATCATTAGTAATGTATTTATACTGTTTACATTTTTTCATGTGTTTGTATGTGTGAGTTATATGTATTTATTTAATATTTTTGTAATATTCATGTGTTTTCTTGTTTTTTTTTCATGTTTTCTTTATCACTATTTTTTCTTTTTCTTGTTTGCATCTTTTTGTGTTTTCTTGTTTTCTTTTTTCTAATGTTGTTTTTTTGTTTTCCTTTCTCATGTTTTCTTGATTTACTTGTTCTTGTTTTCTTTATGCGTTTAATGAATTTTGCTGTGTAAATATGTGCCTTTCCTTACATTTTGAGTTTGTACGTTTGAGTAAATCAGATTACAGCGGTGCATTGAGGATGAAACATTATTAACATGAAATATTATGAAAAATAACATTATGCAGATTATAAAAACCAATGTGGACGTTACATATGAATGAAATGAACCTGTATTAATCCGTATTAATGTGTTTTTTCAGGCGAGGTCGAGTCATCCTGAGTGTTCGATTGTTTTTCAACTGCAGAAGAAAGAGAACGAGTGTAAAGTGAAGATGAAGACTGAATCTGAAGCTTCGCTGCAGAACACAAATGAAACTGCAGGTGACTGTTACTTCTGATACAAATATAAAAACTTTTTAACATCATATGAGCATTACTTCCTCCATATCATGTTTCTGATGTTGTATTGAAGGCTGTGAGACGCAGTGGGACGGGGTGAGCTGCTGGCCGGCGTCCTCTGAGGGACAGACCGTCTCCGTCCTCTGTCCTCTGCTGCTGAAGCCTCAAACTCCTCCAGGTGGGAATTATTTCTTTAGTCTCTAAACTTCAGTTATGTTATGGAGGAATACTGAAGCTCCAGAAAAGAGACTTTTTAAAATATAGGTGAAAATATATATTTTTTATTATATTCATCTAATATTTTTCATTATAATAATTATATTTTATTATATGCTTCTATAATTATAATACAATGTAGTTGTCATTAAGTTAGCATTGTAGCATTAAAAACAAATTTTAAAAACTTTTTAACATTTTTGCCATGTCTCACAATTTATTTTTACTATTTAGTCAGTATTCATAGTTTTATATTAAAATAATTAAATATGTAATGTATTTTAAGGCTTAAGGTCAGTATCTTTAATTCTTAAAAATAAATAAATAAATAATTCAACTTTAAGTTCAAACCAACAAGACGTTCAGTTTAAACTCTAACGTTCTAACGACACCAAATACGTCTGATTATATATTATATTTTTCCACATAAAAAAACTGTTATTAAAATATATTTTCTGTCAATTTTTCCTCCCAACACAGTCACCAAAGTTACATTTACAAAATTCAGTTTAAAAGCTTCATGTGTCAAGAATTTACAGTGTTGGAGAAATAAGAAAGCTCATTTGATTATCATTATTATATTATTTAAACTGAAAACTCACCAAGGGTTTGATTCGTGTTGATTTGTCCTCATCATATCATTAAATACCTCATATATATAAATATATCTAAATAATAATGAGGACACAGTCTCAGTATTATCATGTATGTTACATTCTGTATTTTACAATACCATCTGTATCTTGTATTCTGCTGCATCATGTTTCCTTTTAAGGTCGTAAACTGGAACAAAATTATTGTTTTAGAGAGTATTTCAGGCCCAGCTGCAGTTTGAACCCTTCTTGTTCCCTTCAAACATTTTCTCCAGTTGTGATCACAAGAAGCTGTACGCTGGGCGGGTGGAGCGAGCTGAGCGAGCCGTATCATGAAGCCTGTTTCTCTGAAGCTCCAGAGGAGGACGAGGCCGTGAGCAGAGAGGTGCAGCAGACACGACTTCATCTAACTCAAGTCCCTTTTGGCAGCAGGGATCCAAAGATTTAGTTCTTTATGCTTCTGATGAATAAATATTTCATGTTTTGCTCCAGAAAAACTTCTTTGCTACGGTGAAGCTGATGTACAGCGTGGGCTACGCAGCGTCTCTGGCTGCTCTGCTCCTCGCTGCGCTCATCTTCTGCTGCTTCAGGTTGGTTCGACATTAAACAACCCAAAGAAAGTCTTTAAAGTTTAATAAAGGAATGTTTGTGACAGTTTTCATCTTCTTCTCTCAGGAAGCTGCTCTGCACCAGAAACTACATCCACCTCAACCTGTTCCTGACCTTCATGCTGCGGAGCGTCGCCGTGTTCGTCAAAGACGCCGTGCTGTTCGCAGATAAAAGCACCGACCACTGCACCGTGTCCACAGTGAGACCGTCTGCTGCACCGTGTCCACAGTGAGACCGCTGCACCGTGTCCACAGTGGGACCACTGCACCGTGTCCACAGTGAGACCGCTGCACCGTGTCCACAGTGAGACCCCTGCACCGTGTCCACAGTGAGACCACCGTGTCCACAGTGAGACCACCACTGCACCGTGTCCACAGTGAGACCGCTGCACCGTGTCCACAGTGAGACCACCGTGTCCACAGTGAGACCACTGCACCGTGTCCACAGTGAGACCACTGCACCGTTTCCACAGTGAGACCACTGCACCGTGTCCACAGTGAGACCACCGCTGCACCGTGTCCACAGTGAGACCACCGTGTCCACAGTGAGACCACCACTGCACCGTGTCCACAGTGAGACCGCTGCACCGTGTCCACAGTGAAACCACCGTGTCCACAGTGAGACCACTGCACCGTGTCCACAGTGAGACCACTGCACCGTGTCCACAGTGAGACCACTGCACCGTGTCCACAGTGAGACCGTCTGCTGCACCGTGTCCACAGTGAGACCGCTGCACCGTGTCCACAGTGGGACCGCTGCACCGTGTCCACAGTGAGACCGCTGCACCGTGTCCACAGTGAGACCCCTGCACCGTGTCCACAGTGAGACCCCTGCACCGTGTCCACAGTGAGACCCCTGCACCGTGTCCACAGTGAGACCACCGTGTCCACAGTGAGACCACCACTGCACCGTGTCCACAGTGAGACCGCTGCACCGTGTCCACAGTGAGACCGCTGCACCGTGTCCACAGTGAGACCACCGTGTCCACAGTGAGACCACTGCACCGTGTCCACAGTGAGACCACTGCACCGTTTCCACAGTGAGACCACTGCACCGTGTCCACAGTGAGACCACCGCTGCACCGTGTCCACAGTGAGACCACCGTGTCCACAGTGAGACCACCACTGCACCGTGTCCACAGTGAGACCGCTGCACCGTGTCCACAGTGAGACCACCGTGTCCACAGTGAGACCGCTGCACCGTGTCCACAGTGAGACCACTGCACCGTGTCCACAGTGAGACCACTGCACCGTTTCCACAGTGAGACCACTGCACCGTGTCCACAGTGAGACCACCGTGTCCACAGTGAGACCACTGCACCGTGTCCACAGTGAGACCGCTGCACCGTTTCCACAGTGAGACCGCTGCACCGTGTCCACAGTGAGACCGTTGCACCGTGTCCACAGTGAGACCGCTGCACCGTGTCCACAGTGAGACCGCTGCTCCGTGTCCACAGTGAGACCGCTGCACCGTGTCCAGATGAGACCACTGCACCGTGTCCACAGTGAGACCACTGCACCGTGTCCAGATGAGACCACTGCACCGTGTCCACAGTGAGACCACTGCACCGTGTCCACAGTGAGACCACTGTACCGTGTCCAGATGAGACCACTGCACCGTGTCCACAGTGAGACCACTGCACCGTGTCCACAGTGAGACCACCACTGCACCGTGTCCACAGTGAGACCGCTGCACCGTGTCCACAGTGAGACCACCGTGTCCACAGTGAGACCACTGCACCGTGTTCACAGTGAGACCACCGCTGCACCGTGTCCACAGTGAGACCACCGCTGCACCGTGTCCACAGTGAGACCGCTGCACCGTGTCCACAGTGAGACCACCGTGTCCACAGTGAGACCACTGCACCGTGTCCACAGTGAGACCACTGCACCGTTTCCACAGTGAGACCGCTGCACCGTGTCCTCAGTGAGACCACTGCACCGTGTCCACAGTGAGACCACTGCACCGTTTCCACAGTGAGACCGCTGCACCGTGTCCACAGTGAGACCGCTGCACCGTGTCCACAGTGAGACCACTGCACCGTGTCCACAGTGAGACCGCTGCACCGTGTCCACAGTGAGACCGCTGCTCCGTGTCCACAGTGAGACCGCTGCACCGTGTCCAGATGAGACCACTGCACCGTGTCCACAGTGAGACCACTGCATCGTGTCCAGATGAGACCGCTGTACCGTGTCCACAGTGAGACCACTGCACCGTGTCCACAGTGAGACCACTGTACCATGTCCAGATGAGACCACTGCACCGTGTCCACAGTGAGACCACCGTGTCCACAGTGAGACCGCTGCACCGTGTCCACAGTGAGACCACCGTGTCCACAGTGAGATTACCGTGTCCACAGTGAGACCACTGCACCGTGTCCACAGTGAGACTGCAGCCAGCAGTGGGCCAGTAGAAACTAATCAGGCCTGCAGCTTACATTTATTTTCATATCAAATTAATCTGCAAACTTGAGATGCATGCATGCAAACATGCCGTTTACTGTCATTTATGACAAAGACAAGCAGAAAATCCTCTAAATTTAAAGAAGCTGCAGCCTGAAAAATGCTGCATTTCTGCAGTTTTTATTCAATAAACAACTGAAACAACTAAATAAGCAAGTCACCCTTATAATAACCATTTATGTTATTATTATATATTATCACTTACTCACAGCGTGTTATCTGCAATTCTTGAAGAAAACTTTGTCTTGCATGGTTCCAGGGTAAACAGAGTATCTAAAAATACAGAAAATGGTATAAAAATGAGTTATTTTGCAATTTTTAAGTTTTCCTTTAATTTAAAAACGCTTCACTTTGGGCCTTTAAAGGCAGTTTTGCCATTTTATGCTTTTTGAGTTGTATTTTTAATACTTTAACTACTATAATTTTCCCGATAATTTTCACATAATTTTACTTGCTTAAGAAAGACTGTCAGTGCAGGACTTTAACTTCTAGCAGGGCACTTTTCACAATGTGATATTAGTACTTTCACTTAATTAAAAGCATCTGATAACATCCTCCATTTCTGTGCGTGGCCTTAATGCAATTAAAAACTGATATGTGAAAATATTATTCAAACTTTAATGCAATTTAAGCACAACAGAACATGCTAAAAGTCTAAAGTTTTTAATTATATATGAATTAAATGAGAGGATGGAGTGAGCTGAGCAGAGTGTATTAAAAGTTACACTGTTTTTAAAGACATTTTCAACTATTTATTAAAAGAAGAACTTCACTTAAACCTGCTTATCCTCACCACAGAAGCAAGAATGTGACCCCTCCTGTGCAGTAAAACATGTTTTTGTCCTGTCAGCTCGTCTGTAAAGCTGCTGTGACCTTCTTCCACTTCTGTGTGCTGTGTAACTTCTGCTGGCTGCTGGTTGAAGCTCTGCACCTGCAGACGCTGCTGCTCTGCAGCTTCACTCACAGCAGAAACATCTTCTGGGTGTATGTCGCTGTGGGCTGGGGTAACCTCTGTGTTTATATCTAAACAGATATTATTTATTATCATTTATTCCTGCACTGATCCAGAGTCTGACCTGCAGGAGCTCCAGCAGTGACGGTGGTGGTCTGGGCTCTGCTGAAGGCTCGGCTCAACGATCAGGGGTGAGAAACACTCCATATCTCATATTTCATGTTTAAATGTTAAAATGTTCATGGTTGCAATATTAGATTTGTTACTGGCGATGGGTTCATGATGCATCACTGCCATCTCTATCAGAATGTAGGTTGGACTTAACTGGCTCTAAGAAGGGAGCAACACTGTATATTGTTTATTTATAAGGCACAACTAAAAAACTTCCACTCTCTTAACTATCCAACTCGTGCACATAACCCACTGGCTCTTAACATCCCTGCTGTTAAAACGGAGGTCGGGAAATTCGCTTTTGTTTATTTTGCTCCTTTTAAATGGAATAATCTACTGCCTCAGCTTCAATTGGATATGATTCCTTTTAATCATTTTAAAGACATTCTTGTTGATCTTATGATTTCTGAATGTACATGTGCTTGTTGAATTCGTTATGTGCTTCTGTTGAGTGTATATTATTATGGATATGTATTGTAATGTGTTGAATTGTATTTGTGCTGTAATCAGAGTGCCACTGGAAATGAGAGCTTGCTCTCAATTGGCCCTCCCTGAATAAATAAAGGTGAAATGAAATGATAAATATATATATTTGTGTGTTCATGCGCAGGTGTTGGGACGACCTGGACAGCAGCTTGTGGTGGATCATAAAGGTTCCCATCCTGCTCTCCATCTTCGTAAGTTCTTCACGCTTTACATCTATTTGTCTTATTTACCTAAATTTTCTCCTAAAGTTTCTCCTGCAGCAGCTTGTGAAGTGAGCAAATCACTGCTTTTACCTAACTTGAGTATTTCCATTTTATATAACTTTTTACTCATACTGCACTACATTTAGAGGTAAATATTGCTCATTTTACTCCACTACATTTAGCTTACAGCTTCAGTTACTTTTCAGGTGGAGATTTAACATAACTGATAAAATGATTACACATAACAGTATATAAAGTAGTTAAAATGAAAATGAACCCACCATGACAACAGGAAGGTGTTGCTGACATAAATGCATCAAAAATAGTAATACGATATCTTTTATTCATCAATGTATTATTATTAATCAGCCATTTATATTGTATACATTGATCCTAATTTTATATTTCCTCTTCATAAAAATGGTAATACTTTTCTATTTATTATTTTATTGATGCTTCTTTCTATTTTTGCTGCTGTAACTCTGGAAATCTCCCCTTTTGTGGCACTAATTAAGGATCATCTTATTTTATCTGATATATCTGGAATATTATAAACATTATGTATGACGAGTACTTTTACTTTTGATGCTTTAAGTATATTTTGATGATGATACCTTAGGTTTTGAATGCAGGACTTTTACTGTATTGTAGTATTCCACTTTTACTGCAGTAGAAGATCTGAATACTTGTCCCACCACTGTGCAGCAGGTTGAGACCATCACAAGCTATTAAACAAATAATGCATTAAGTAACATCTTAACTGACAGACAGAAATCCTGCAGCTCTAAGATCTTCTACCTTCCTCACCTCATGATACAGTTTATTATCTACTGCATATGATTTCTGATCCTCAGATAAACTTCCTGATCTTCCTGAACATCAGCAGAATCATCGTCCAGAAGACAAAAGACACCAGAGTGAACCAGAGAGAGACACACCTGTACAGGTGAGACGGATACTGAGCCATTATTCTCACATCTAGTGTTTCTGTGAGTGAGTTTTCTGTCCTCTCCTGTCCTCTGCTGCCCCCTGCAGGACGCTCCTGCGCTCCACTCTGCTCCTCGTCCCTCTCTTTGGGATCCACTTCATGGTTTTTGCTCTGATCCCAGAACACGTCGGTGTCGGAGCTCGACTCTGCTTCGAGTTGGTCTTAGGATCCTTCCAGGTGACTCAGCTGTCCACCGCTCATTCCTAAAGAGGGTTCAGTTATATAGAAGAGCTGCTGTGTGTTTTAGACACAGACTTATTATTGGTATTAGATACAGTGCCTTGCAAAAGTATTCGACCCCCTACGATGTTTTACCCTTTTGTTGCTTTTACACATGCAATCATGGTCAATATAATTTGGCCTTTTTAAAAAAAAAAATTGCAAAAAAAAACATCTTTAATATCAAAGTGAAAACAGATTTGTACAATATAGTATTAATTAATTAAAAATATATAAGGTAGTTGAATTATGTCAGTTACTTCAAAGGGTATGAATACTTATGCAATTATTTATTCTACCTTATAGATTTTTAATTAATTGATACTATTTTGTACAAATCTTTTTTCACTTTGATATTAAAGAGGGTTTTTTTGCAAATTCTTTTTAAAAAGGCCAAGTTATATCGACCATGATTTCACGTGTAAAAGCAAGAAAAGGGTGAAATATATAAGGGGTTTGAATACTTTTGCAAGGCACTGTATAAGGGCTGGGACTCAATTATTAATTTTGTCCAGAAAACAGCAATAACAACAGCAGGTGGGACTGTGGGAAACTGTGGGCAGTTTTCTCTATTTTCTGACATTTTTAAGAGCAAAGCATTCACTGATTAATTAATAAAATAATAGTTTGATCTAAAAATGTCAGAAAACTATGAAATCTGCCCTTTATAGTTTCCCTCAGTCCACCCCAGTGTCAGCAAACATCTATTTTTATTTCAAGGAAATTGTCTAAAAACCCAAAGATACACAGTTTAATGTCTAATAAAACCATAAATAACATAGTAAGTCTGAAGCATTTGAGAAACTGGAAGCAACAAATCTTTCCTAACTGTGATGTTTCCTGTTGCTCTGCAGGGTTTTATTGTCGCTCTGCTCTACTGCTTTCTGAACGGAGAGGTGAGATCAGTTTAAACAACATAAAGTCATCAGTTTTATCTTTTTAATTAAAAGCATTAAAGTTATAACTAATTATTGTCTCTCAGGTGCAGAGAGAGATCCGCAGGACTCTGAGACGATTTTGGCCAAAGACAAAAACTAACGACGTCAATCTGCCAACACAAGAAATCCTCCCATGACGTCTAAACACAGAGAATATTATATGTAGTTTGGTGATTTTTAGTTTGTGATGATGACTTAAAACAGCTGCACAAGTGAACTTTTAAAACTAGTTACTCAGAAATGTTATTTCTTTATCATGATAGCTGAATAAATCAAAAATATTCTTTGTTCTCATTTATAAAACTTCTAAGGAAATCTTGAAGAATAAAGTTAATTTATTCAAACTTAATTATTAATAAAATTATATTAAAATTATTATTTAAAATTGTTTGTTAAAAACTGTCTGCTTAACTGATAGCATCATTATTTTAAGACACATAACAGAAAAAAGAGCTCATTAACTGTATTTCACATTGATTATCCTGCTCTACCTGCAGTGTATTTATTAAAATGTGATTAAATTGAACATAAATCACTAAATTAATATAATCTTTTGTTGTGTCTTCACTCTTTAGTATCAGTGTGTAGATTTTAGTTTGTTACTGTGGGTGAATATATTTTCTGTTCTTACTGAAGATAATTAAAAAATAATAAAATACATAAAATAAAAGTTTGGAGTTTGTTAATTTAGTATTCAGAATAGAGTCACATGACCAAAAACAGTCTGATTATTTCAGTGTTTCTGCATCAGACTGACCCCTGGTGGTCACATCACCACATTACATCTGAGAGCAGAAACAGTTTACCTGCAGATGTTCTCGTCTGTTATAAATATTCTTTATGACAAACATAAACTGGAGCCAGAATATGGGAAACTTTAAATTTAAATTGTATGCACATAATTTTAAAAGATACTGCAGCTACTGATGTTAAAGCAAAACTTCATTTAAAATGTGTTATTGCTGTATTAGTGTGTTTGAAGACATTTGTACTTAATTTAGAAAAACAATAAATCTCTGAAAGGTAATGCAGTAACTTTCTGGAATTTAAAAAAAATGTTTTCAGTGTGCATAATCATAACTTTTACTCGGTCAACTATCTGAACTGTGTATTAATATTTTGGCATAATTAATGATTTTTATTTTATCTTAATCTTAACCTGGAAAGTAAATAAAGCTGTCGGTTAAATGTAGTGGAGTAAAAAGTACAATATTTACCTCAGAAAGTTACAGAAATGGAAATAAAACAAATCAAGAAAAGTACAGTACAATACTTTAATACATTTACTTAGTTACTGGGAGCAATACTGCTGTTTAGTTTCATTGTTGTCGAGAAAACATGAGTGAAGTAAAAGTACAAAGTGCCATAAAATGGTTATACTCTAGTAAAGTTACCTCAGAGTTGCACTGAAGTCTGATACTTGAATCTGCAAAGTAACTTATGCAATTAAATAAATGTAGAGAAGTTAAAAGTTAAATATCTCCTCTGAGATGTCGGGGAGTAGAAGTGAAAAGCACATAAATGGAAATACTCAAGTAAAGTTCTTTTAAATCATTTCTTAAAACCACCTTTTATAGACTTGCTTTTATGTAATGCTTTCTATCTCACCACTCCTTTTTACTTGTTCACTTTTTATTTTTTTACTCCTTTAACCGACTATTTTCTGTGTATCTGAGAATGTCTTGTGATTGTTCCTACACTGTTTTTATTGTTTTACTTTTAATGTAAGAATTGTTTTCAGCCTTATGGCATCATTCTCCTTGTGATGAACTGCTCTCCGTCAAAGCGCTTTGTAAACCGCAGTTTTTAAAAGGTGCTGTATAAATAAAGTTATTATTATTATAAAGTTACCTCAGAGCTGCAGGGGAGTCTGATACTTGGGTAAATGTACTTAGTTACTTCCTATCTGAGCTCTGGCTTCATGTGTTTTCAGACCTCAGGGGCCACATTAGGGACCTCAGGGGCCCCCAGGTACAAAGAAACAAAGAGCCGGCTGAATGAACCAGTGGAGGAGCTTCAGAGATAAACTCAGAGAAAATAAACTGTCAGATTGAAGAGTTGGACTCTGGGACAGATCTCTGAGAGGAGACGCTCTCAGCTCGGGACGAGTTCAAGAAAAGTTTCTCAGAGAAGAAGAAAACGGAGAGGAATCCACCTCCCCGTGCTCGCCTCTGAATGGTCTGACCCGCTGGTTCACATGGCTCCCTCCCCCCTCGAGTGTGTGTGTGTGTGTGTGTGTGTGTGTGTGTTGTCTTTGCTTTATATAGTGCCGTGGGGTCCGGCTGCTCTGCCTTGGACTGTGAGCTCAGCCTGCAGCCGCACCGTCTGGTCTCTGTCGCCTGTTTTCATAGGAAACAAGAGAAGAAAAGCTTCTCTCCTCTACTTCTTCTTCTTCTCTCTCTATCCAGCTATCGGGACAGAATGAACGGTAACGTGGAAGTGATGAACGGTAACGTGGAGGTGATGAACGGTAACATGGACGGGATGTACGAGAACGGTCCTCGTGAGGGCTCCTTCATGTTTACCTCTGAGTCTGTGGGAGAGGGACACCCCGGTGAGTCCGGACTTTCTGTCCCTGTCTCCACGCTGCTGCTGGTTTTACTGATCACTGATGAGTTTGAGGAATGTGCAGATTCCTGAGCGCTGCATGGAGCCACTGTAGCAGAAAAAAGTCGTTTGAAGAGCAAAAACGGCTCAAATTTATGGTGCAATTTTTTTTAATTTGTATTTTGGGCATAAAACCTAAACTTTTAAGCTATAAAATAACACTTTAAGCATGCTTTAATGCATTATCAAAGAGGAAACCTGCACTTTTGCATAAAAAAAGTAGTTTGAGGAGGAAAAATACCTCAAACTTATCGTGCAATTTGTATTAATTTGCATTTTGAGCATGAATCCTGGAATGTTAAGCTATAAAATAAGACTATAAACATGCTTTAGTGCATTATTTAGGAGGAAACTGGCACTGTTGCATAAAAAAAGTAGTTTGACGAAAAGAAACAACTCCGATGGTGCAATTTGTATTAATTTGTATTTAGAGCATGAAACCTGAACTGTTAAGCTATGAAATAAGATTTTATAGTTCATTATAAAAGAGGAAAATTGCACTGTAGCATAAAAAAGTAGTTTGAAGAGCAAAAGAAACCAACTAATGGTGCAATTTGTATTAATTTCTATTTAGAGCGTTAATCCTGGACTGTTAAGGTTTAAAATTAGACTTTAAACATGCTTTAGTGCAATTTTGAACCAGCACATGAGCTGCACATGTAGGGTTTTAATCCAGGTGCAAGAGCTGCAGCTTCACTGTAAACTGCTTAAAAATATATTTTACTTAACTAAACTTGAATACTCACTTCAAAGTCATCTCATGCTTTTTTTAATTGTAAAACCTTCTGAGGAACTTTCATTTCATGTTGATTTTGGTGCCCTCTGTGGACAGAAGTGGTAGTGTTTATATGAGCTGCATGTGCATTTTTATTTGACACGAGTAAAAGAAAGATGCAAGATATTTTAAACACGTTTTTGTTTTTTAAACACAGCTGTTTGCAAAGTGTTGACGTAATGTTTCTATTAGTGGAGCTGTAAGATGATGATGGTGAAACTGAGTAAACTTTGTTTTGGCCACCTTCGTATCTTCATATATTGATGTATTGATATAAAGTCAGTCATTTCTGCTGACACAACAAGTCTCACTTGACTGCTGCATGTGTGACAGATAGACGCTCAGCTGGCTGCAGAACGCCTCAGATGATGATTCCTGTTTTTTACAGTTTCTTTCTCGTCTTAATACATTTTTTGACTTCATAATTTTGGTGAAGTTTGCATTTGTACTACTACTACTCCTAGTGGCAGGAGTCAGATGTTCAGTGACTTGTAAAAATACAGACAATGCTCATGAAATATCAGTATTTAAAAATATATATATTTGGAAAATAGCTAAAAGCTTTTTACTGTGATTTGACCCACCTGTTGCTGCCAAATCTTGCGATTTTTTTAAATTCATACTAAAGAAGTTCAAGTTAACTTATAAAAACAAAAACAAAAAAATACAGTACATTTTGGGAAAGTAACTTACTTTTTTATACAATTAAGATGTAGATGTTTAGATTGACTTTGGGCATAACATTTCTTTGTTTTTTAAAAACATATTTTATAGAGAATTTTGCCCAATAATTCAAATAACATACTTTGACGAAATCTGTCAAAGTAGACATGTTAATGTATAAAATATTCCAAACCTCTGACTCGCTACTGCCACCTGCTGTCTCAAACTCTGTTGATGCTGAACTTCACAGTTAACAAAGAACATTTAGCTTTGTATTACTGGCCGATCATTTATCAGCTATAATTTCAATATCGGGAATAATAATAATTATTATAACATAAATGTCCCATTGTCAAAACAAAAGCCTGAACCCGAGTGTGTGAGAAGCCACAAACACACACACATTAAAGCAGAGCTGCGAGCGCGCACGCACGCACGCGCACACACACACACACACACACACACCGGACAGCAACACAACTTTGTCTCCAGACTCACCTGTCTGATGTCTCTGATCCTGAGTCCTCAGTCTGCTGCAGCTCCAGCTGCTTGGCTCGGTTCTCCTCAATGCAGAACTCATCCTGACCGCAGACTCTCTGTCAGAGTTTAAACATGTTTCTGTCACACACTGACTCACTAAAGGTAAAAGTTCTGTAGAACTGATCCTGTTAGCATCATGTAGCTGAACCCAGCATGCACCTGGAGCTGCAGCATCACCAGAGTCGCGTAAGATTTGCATCACCCTGCAGGCGGTGAACTGACGGCACAGGTGTAACCACGCCCCTCACACCACCTGACACATGCTCAGTGCAGACAATACAGACAGACAGACAGGTGAACAGACCATAGACTGTATAGACAGACAGACCTGCAGTTGATTTATTCCCTGCCTTTTTTTCAGTCCCACACAGTTTATCAGAAGTATTTGATGTGACAAAATTGCATAAAAATTAGTGTAATTTCTTACTTCCACCCCTGGTTTGCAAATGTAATCACTGTAAGAGGTTATTTAGTCAGAAAGATGTATTAACACGATATGAATTAAATCTATAACTATTCATGGAGTAGTTCAATCTGCAGAAGTCCTGCTCCTATAGAGCCAATACTGTTTATCACTGAGTCCTAAAAAACCTTATTACAAAACAAAAAAAAAGAGTAAATAATTGCTTATTATTTTGTTCTTAAGTTAAACCAACATTATTAAAAACTTCTGCAGCTCAAATACTTAGTTGCTTTGCAGTGAAAATAGATTGTAATGTATATATATATTTAAATAACTTGAAAAGGAGATTTTGTGCACTGAGAAATGCATCATATTTTATGTAGATGTTTTGTGTGAAAAAAGTTGCAACAACTTCAGCTATGAGATGAATGTGTTGCAGTGAGTGAAGCTGTGTGTTGGGTACAGTAGTGATAGTAGCTGATGTCAGAGCGGCTCTTTGATGCTCTGATGGCGTCTCAGACTACCGTGTCTCTCTTGCTATTCATAGACTCTCAGCTCCTAATAGGAGGTCATGTAGTCGAGTGATATCTGATATTTTCAGGCTCGGCCTGGATGGAGAATGTGTGACATTGGCAGCTGAAGGTCACACAAGGAAACAACCAAACTAACAGGTATTTGTGTGTTTTCCAGATAAGATCTGTGACCAGATCAGTGACGCCGTGCTGGACGCTCACCTGAAGCAGGACCCCGACGCCAAGGTGGCCTGTGGTGAGGAGAGAGTTCATCTAAAGCACATACAGCTGCATTTAAAACAGATTTTATACAAGAGTTAGATGTATTTATTAAATACACTTTAAAACATGTTACAAATAGAGCAGATTCTACCTGCAGATGAGAAGTCTGATAGTTTTCTGATATTTTAAAACATTTCAATCCACAAAAAATCATAAAAACAGCAGCAGGAAACACTCCAACCACCCTGACAGATCCCAGTGGATACATAAATACATTAAAAAAACATTTTTAAAGGGGAAAATAGATGGAGAGAGAGAGGTATCAACCAGATTTTTACTTAAGTTAGAGAGTCAATATAGGAGAGAAAATCCTGTGAAATTCAGAGAGGGTTTTGTGTTATTGTGCGCTAAAGTTTTTAAGTGGAGGAAAAGTTTAACAAAGTGACATGGAAGAATGAAAAAAATGTATTATTTCTTTACTTTCCTGTAGCTGACAATTGAAGATAAAATAAGGCTTTATTGAGGTTTATTTAAAAAAAATTCTGAAGAATTCTGAAAATCATAGCCTACAGATAAATAGAGAAAATACAAAATTAATAGTAAGAGGTTTATGAAAATAAAATAAAAATAGAAACAAGATAAATCCAAAATTGAGAGGAAAGACTGGCAGTGATGTGACTAGTAGCAGCACCTTCCCTGCCTAATAAATCAATAATCTTTAACTTAGTTTTAAACAAAAGGAACACACTGTGCTTGATTCCTTTACATCAGACTTTACAGATTATTTAAGGATCCAGAGCAATGAACACGAAACTTTCTGCTTGCACTCTGAGAAAGGCAGAGCTCAAAACGTGTGTGTGTGTGTGTGTGTGTGTGTGTGTGTGTGTGTGTGTGTGTGTGTGGACAGAGACGGTGTGTAAGACCGGCATGGTGCTGCTCTGCGGTGAGATCACGTCTCTGGCCAACGTGGACTACCAGAAGGTGGTGAGAGAAACCATCCGGAACATCGGATACGACAACTCCGACAAAGGTCACAAACACATCAAACACATCAAACACATGTTCTGTTTCTAATCTCTGCACCTTTTTCTTTCAACAGTTAGGTTAAATTTATGGGTTTGCATGAGTGAAAACGTCCCACTGGAGCTGGAGCTGGTATCTGTGTGCATCAGTCAGGAGCCCTTTAATTGAAAACGTGTCTGTGTGTCCAGGCTTTGACTATAAAACGTGTAACGTGCTGGTGGCCCTGGAGCAGCAGTCCCCAGACATCGCTCAGGGAGTCCACATCGACCGCCTGGAGAACGACATTGGAGCTGGAGATCAGGTCTGTTTTATCACCTTAGACCCTCACATTTGGTCTTTTGATGACTTAAATGATGTTTCTATACACTCAAAAAAGTAAAAGCAACATTTAAACACTTAAAAATATTGAGTTGATTTGAAAGCTCTCAAATTAGTTAAACAAAACATGAGTAATGATTAAATTTTAGTAATATTTTCAAGTGCGTCTGAATGAATTGACTTGGATCAATTACCACATAAACTGAGTAATGTTAACCATATGGAAAATATTTAAACCATGTAATTTGTGAGTCAAATATTAATTTACTTTGAAGAAGTAAACTTAATTTACATGTGGACGTTTTACACAAAGATTCCTGTTGGAGTTCTTCTAATGGATTTTGATGTAGTCAACTCAAATACTCATCATGATGATATTCAGCAGTTTTATTTAGTATGCATGCCTTTATATTACTGTCACATTTACAGACTCCTTGAATCATTTCTTAGAGTGTACACAGAAATACTTACAGAGACAAAAAACGATAAAGTCAGAGAAAGCTTAACCCTCCTGTTTTTTTTAAAGTATTTTTTGGGACGAAACCTCTTCTTCTTTGCTAAATAAGTGTAATCAACATATAAAATGAAAATGGTTCATTTCACATATTTGCATTTTAAGATTTTAAGTCAGCGGGTCAATCTGACCCTGAACAGAAGAGGTTTGTCATGTTAATTTATCAACAACACTCAAATAAAAAATCAATGTCATGTAAAACTATTGCATTCTTTATGTACGTAAGTCTTTCCAATGTACATAAACAAGTTTTAACATGCATTTTTTAATGAAAAACGAGTGAATTCTCCTCATAGAACCTGATCGGTGAGAGGGAAAGAACACTACTGCACTAAATATTGATTTAAATGGTTAGTAATGGAGTTAATCATGAAATATAAACAATGTTTATTGGGATTTTGGGGTTTGGGGTTTGGGGTTTCTGACACTTTTGGATAATTAAACACTGTCAAATTGACCCAGGAATATTATTGCTGTTTCTGAGAAATGAACATAACAGGAGGCTTAAAGATGAATCACTCACACGAGGCTGTTACAAACAGCATAAAAACATTGATAACACTCTGATATGTATGGTCCTGTGGTGACAGGGTCTGATGTTCGGCTACGCCACAGACGAGACGGAGGAGTGCATGCCGCTCACCGTTGTCCTCGCACACAAACTCAACGCCAAGATGGCCGAGCTGAGACGTAACGGAACCGTCCCCTGGCTCCGCCCAGACTCCAAGACTCAGGTGGGTCCAGACACAGACAGACAGAGTTCAGGAGAGCAGAACATGAGACCAGTTAGACAACCATGACTCTAAAGGAGAAGGGATGCTTTCTAAACAATTTTATGTTTTTTGAACTTTCAGTTTTGTTTCAGCCACTAAACAAGCTGCAGAAACTACAAGATGAGACCTTTCAGATGAAGACTCATATGAAATTTGACCTCACATTTCTTCTGTTAGACAATTTTACTCAACATTTTGTTTTGGTCTAATTCTAACTCTAACCTGAACCTAAACCTGCATGGTGTATAATCTGTTAAACTTTTGTGTTTGTAGACATAAACTCTGGATTCTGAATTTTAAACATTGTTTTTTGTTATTGTTTACACAGCGTCCCAACTTCTTTAGAATCAGGATTGTAGTTTTATGCTTCACAAACATTTCTTCCAATCAGCCAAGAAAGTGAAGAAGTTTTTCTATGAAGTTTAATTCCCAAATCTGCAAAAATGCACAATAAAAACATGAAAACTGACTTCAATCTGATCTAAATCACATAAGAATAAAAATTACATAAAAAATATTTTTTCTTCAGGGAGACTGTGACTCTCACGACCTGCCAGCGGGTATGAATAGTATGTTTTCTTTTTTTTAAATTGCCAAAAATAGACAGAAACTGTCTATTTACAGACAGAAACTGTAAAAAAAAAAAAAAAATTAAGAAAAAAAATAAAATATAATAATAAATAATAATAATAATAATAATAATAAAAGGCATTATTTAGTTGGTTATGAGTTTTACTTTTCTATGCACTGCAGTGAAACAAGGCAGGAGTGAGTAAAATGTGAGAGGAGCAAAAAAAAAAAAACTGCAGAAACTGCGTTCAGAGGGTTAACTTTAAGTTAAACTCTTTTTCACATAAAGTTATTTTTCATGAGACAACATGATGTTTTTCATCTAACTCAAAAATCAAACAGAAGATTTTTCCTAAAAACATGAGGAACAATTTGTGCTAAAACCACTTTACACTAAAATAAAGAATTCACTTCAGTAATTCACAAAATCTCCCAGGTAAAAGTTATTTCTGTAACATTTATAAACCGTTCTGATGTTTGGTCATCCTACAGTGATGTCCCTGTACGGGTCACTGTCCTGCTTCCTCACTAACAGAATAAAAGCTGAGAGCATCAACTTCCAAAAATACTCTGATTGCTCCGTGATGAAGCGTGTCACATGACAAACAGCAGGTTTACCCCGGGTCAGGGTCCTGGTCCTGGTCCTGGTGGTCAGCATGCTGAATGCTGACAGGGTTTCTCTCAAGATTTATTCACGATTCATGATTATTATATATGTATTTGCTTTTTCTACTTTGTGCTGCATAACAATCTCCCCTGGATTCTTTAATTAATTTATTGAATTATTCTTATTTTATAGATGCTGACTTTTCTGAGTACTAATCCCAAAATGTTATACTTCTGAATGAATTAATACGTAAAGTAAGCAGTCATCACAAATAATAGTAATAACAATAATATAATAATAATAATAATAATAATAATAATAATAATCAACATATGTTTATTTACGTTCGGATCAAAACAGATCTAAAGTGAGAGCTACAGTGTCCTGTTAGTTCGTCACTGGGTGATGCAGAATGTGCTGAACCAACCAGAGCTGCTGCTGGAATGTAACATCTGAGCCGAGACGTCTTTCCAACAAGCTCTCAGCAGCTTCAGCAGCTCCAGGCTGCACACGCAGCGGATCCAGTCTGTGCACACGTGTCCAGTTCAAAAGATCAAATGTAAAAAGAGGAACGAGGTCGATACTGTAGAGTTTCATGTCTTATTACAGTTGAAAATGTACATTACTTTACATGCAGGAGGACCAGAAGCATTATCATTAAAATCAATTATCGGTTAAGAAAGTTTCTGTTATAAAAAATGACCAAAACTTGTGTTAAAATGTTGATATTTGTGTCAGAATCTCTTCATTTTACATGTGTAATTTAAAATAAAGCATTTGCACTAATCAGATCCTGTTAAAAACATTAAATTCTGCTCCTCAGAGACACTGTGAGGACATGATTGATTCTGCTGAGACGAACGGTCACGTGACACATGTTCACTGAAAATCTGTTTACACAGAGCAGAGAGGAGAGGACAGGAGAGGCTGTTTACACAGAGCAGAGAGGAGAGGACAGGAGATTCTGTTTACACAGAGCAGAGAGGAGAGGACAGGAGAGGCTGGAAACATGACAATACTTCAATATTTGGAGAAAACTGTTTTTACAACATTCAGGAAACTTTTGGACACTTCGGACAAATTAAGTTTTAATCATGTTTAAAAAATAACTTATCAAAGAAATTCAACTTTTTCCGGTTTCTGTCAATCTAACTGTGTTATTTTGCACAAAGACATGTTTGAGTTGTTCCCACTTCTAGCCATGGTTGTGCTGTACAACTATAATTTTCTGATTTTACAACTTTTAATGATTTTTAATGAGGTCACCAAAAAAAATCCTTTTAAAGCTTGGCGACATCATCTCAATGAGTGGGACAAGAGATGAATATGCTGTGCAGGCACATATAAAGCCATTTACAGGCCTTAAAACTGGAATTATATCCCAGTATATATTATTTTTTCTCTCCGTTCCCTCCAGGTGACGGTTCACTACAGCCAGGACCATGGTGCTGTGGTCCCCCGGAGGGTCCACACTGTGGTGATCTCCGTGCAGCACGACGATAACGTGAGTCTGGAGGAGCAGAAGAAGGTCCTGAAGGAGAAGGTGATCAAAGCTGTGGTCCCCTCCAGGTACCTGGACGAGAACACCATCTACCACCTGCAGCCCAGCGGACGCTTCGTCATCGGTGGACCACAGGTGAAATAAACAATGTTTCTCTCAGGCTCACGCTGTTTAAATGTCCCTGAAATTTGTTTTATGATCTCTCTAAAAGCAGTCTAAAAGCAAGAAAGAAAGTTTTGTGTTTACTACAGTGCTGCTGCAGTTTTTGATGATTTTGGACTAATTTTCTCCCCCATGTAAAGGAAGCTGTAGATGAACTCTGACACGACCACAGGCTTTGAGACTTTGAAAACATGAAGATTTAGTGCTCCATATCATATTATTGCTGAAACGAAAAGTCAACAAAAGATTTGTTCATTCACACAAAATTAACCATTTACAATTTAACAATTGCTGAATAATCTAAAGCATCATCATCAAAAGACAAACGCCAAATATTCATCCCTGACGTTTGTACTGCATCTTGAAATTGTGATCAACATTTCACACAAAGTTGGGACACTATATTCAGATTTTCAGAGTTTGTTTCAGAGTTTATATTCACTAAAGTTTATCAATTTGAACATGAACCTGTCTGGTAGCCTAAAAGAAATTGCACCAAAGCTTAAAAAAGAACTGTGAGGTCCAAAAACATAAAATTCTTCATTTGAAAGGTCCCATATTTCTCTGTGTGATGGATATATAAATCTTTGTGTGTTTCTCCATCAGGGTGACGCCGGCGTGACAGGCAGGAAGATCATCGTGGACACGTACGGCGGGTGGGGTGCTCACGGTGGCGGGGCGTTCTCCGGGAAGGATTACACCAAGGTGGACCGCTCAGCTGCGTACGCCGCCCGCTGGGTGGCCAAGTCTCTGGTGAAGGCCAAGCTGTGCAGGAGGGTGCTGGTGCAGGTGAGGGCAACACAATATACACACAGGATGTTTGGTGTGGAGCTTCTTTCACTGGATTTATGTTTTTCTGGTTTCACAAAGCTTTAAGGGAAAACACTTTAACCTTTGACCTTTGATTTACGCTTTTGTGCTCATTTTCTAAGTGATTTTTGAAGATAAAGTTGTACAGTTTTTGCTGTATTTTCTGATGCTCTTGTATCTGAATGGGAGAATATTTCTGCAGCAGGTTCAACATCTGGTGCAAAATGGAAACCAGATGATTGAAGCTGCAGATTGATGCTCCTCCTTTTGAAATAAGATGCACAACAATCACACATGTTCAGGCCTGTGTACCTATTCATCCAGTCAGGTCGAAACACAGAAGTTACAGTGTCTCTGTGTGTCTGTGTGTCAGGTGGCGTATGCGATCGGCGTGGCCCACCCGCTCTCCGTCTCGCTCTTCACCTACGGCTCGTCTCAGCGCAGCGAGAAGGAGCTGCTGCAGATCGTCAACAAGAACTTTGACCTCAGACCCGGAGTCATCGTCAGGTCAGAAACTAACCGATGACACTGAAAACATTAAAGTTTAACGCCACTGTGGTGGTGGAACTAATACTGAAACTATCAACAAGTACAACAGAAATAAGACAAACTAAATAAAGCTGCAGAAGAACTAACAACAAGTAAAAGTCCTCATTCTGCAGTAAAATGTTACTGATTGTATCATTATTTATTAGTTCATTATCTCAATACTGATGCAGCAGCAAGTAAGCAGCATTTTATAATTGTAACTGCTTGAAAGTGGAGTCAGTTTCAACTGATATATGTACATGTATATGTTTATTCCAGTATTTTCTAACCTCTGGGTCGGGTTAGAGACACAATATAAGAAGTCAAAAAAGGTTGGAATACCACTGGTTTAACGTGTGTGAACTTAATCTGCAAAATAACAATAAGATGAAACTTTATTTTTTACACATACAGTCGTAGACAGCACAACGTGTAAATGTAGTGCAGGAAAAAGTAAAATAACTGTAACAGCAGTACAAAGTGGGATAAATGTAAATACTTTAGTGCGGTACTTGAATACTTCTGGACCTGTTTTAACTGAAAGCTCCTGATCGATCTCTCCCATTCTGCAGAGATCTGGACCTGAAGAGACCCATCTACCAGAAGACAGCCTGCTACGGACACTTTGGAAGGAAGGATTTCCCCTGGGAGGTCCCCAAGAACCTCAACTTCTAGAGTGTCCCTGTGTGTGTGTGTGTAAGTGTGTATGAGTGTGAGAGAGTGTGTGAGTGTGTGTGGGTGATAGATAGCTGTCCTCGTGCTCCTGTAACCCAGTAAGAGTCCGGCAGCTGGGAGCAGGGATGGGTCAGGGTGGGAGCAGATGAGCTCTTCTGATTGGACGAGGGGGAAGCATCTGTAATTTATGACCCTTTAATAGAAAAGTGAAATGTGAGCGAGCAATTTGGTATTTTTGTCCCGTAGATTCGGAGTACAGTCACATGCCTGCAGTCAAACCGGCTGATTCCTGTCCAGGAGTGAGTGAGTGACCAAAGTTGGACGGAGAGCCGAGCACATGTTCAAACACTTCAGAGTCTTAAAGAAATCTAAGTTTTTATAACTGTTGTCAGTATTTTTATATGATTAATCTGCAGGTTTTCATTTTTAAAACCTTCTGGAAGATCTCAAAGTGTTTTGTTTTCCAGAACGAAGTCAAATCTGCACCCTGAAGATAAAACTGTTATTTCTTATGTTTTATATAATTTTTCTATTAATAAAAAACAATGAATTAAGACCTGCAGACACAAAACAACGATCACAGAACAGCAGATTTCCCAAAGAAACAAATGCAATTCACTAATAAATCAGAGTGAAATTTAAGATATTTTAATTATTTTTATAGAAGAGATGGATACAGGTGACAATTTAGTAGTTTCACCTCCAGCCTTTAAAGCTGCAGGTTCAACTGAGAGTTTTAACATTTTTTGGAAGTTAATGCATCAACTTGTTCTCTTCGTCTGAGTTTTATATTATTGAGTATTCAACCAAATGACCTACAGACACTTGATCACCACAAAATGACAACGAAACAAAGATGAGAGAATAATTGTCCCAAAGAAATTTTAAAAAAATGTAGATGCTCCGAAAGTGGGAATTACAGAAAACCTGCATGCTGCTTAATGTTTGTAGCTTTATAGTACTTGGTAGAGAGCTGGCTGCTTGGAACATCTGCAGGTTTTAGACGTTATCACACTGTTGAATCAGAGGTAATCAGCGCTGTAAGTATGGGTGAGTAGGTGCCGGCTCCACCTGTCCAGTAGGTTGTTATCAGCTCATTTTGTTGCTTCTTGCTGTTTTGTTACATTTCATTTCATTTTTATAAGTTTCAGCACTGAAAAGGGCTGCAGTGAATACTTCTCTAAAGTTAGGGCTTTACTAAAGCATTGTTTAAAAAGTGAAAAAAGCATGTAAATGCCAAAATTTAAGTAGTTACGAGGACGGCGTTAATACTGTTAGTGACATAGTTATGTTAAAAATTCTAAAAATGTGTTTACTTTTGGTACGTGGTCACATGGGACAAAAGTGCAACGTTTGATGCTTTTTCTCTGCTTTATCGTTGATAATTACTACAGCTGCTAGAGAGCGCCGACAAGACACATTAATTTTGCAGCTGAATGAATGAGCTGATAACAACCTGCTGCACCTACCAGCAGGTGGAGCCCCCTACCCACCTGTACTGATAAACACAGATTCAGTCGTATGACAACCATCTAATCTGCTGTTTAAAAGTATGCTGGTAGGTCCAGTAGGTTGTTATCAGTTCATTCTGTGGCTTCTTGATCTTTTGTTACATTTAATTTAAATTTTTGACGAGGCTGCAGTTACGGCTCCTCAAAAGTTAGGGCTATACAATATGTAAAACATTGTTGTTGTTGTTGTTGTTGTTGTTAGTTAGTTAGTTACAAGGACAACATTAACACTGTTAGTGACAGAGTTATGTTGGTAACTAAAAAATGTGCAAGTTAAGTGACGTTACTTCAAATAACATGGTTTACTTTGGTTTCACATGGGACAAAAGTGCAACTTTTGATGCTTTATTCTCTGTTCCTTTACTTTCTGTGCTTTCACACTATTAATTTTGCAGTTGAATTAATGAGTTGATAACAACCTGCTGCACCTACCAGGTGGAGCAGTTCCCTACTCACCTGTACTGTCATCTGACAACAATCAGATGGCCGGTTTAAAGGTACGAAAAGTTAAGACTTTAAGTCTTCATAGTTTTTTTAGAGCTCATTTTCTTTTTCTAAACTGGGATTATATTTCCTTCCGAGGTTGATGTTAGCGATAAAACTGTTGAAAACATTGTGAACTTCATGGAGATGAAGTTTTAAATGTCAGCAAGTTGAGACTTTGGGGAAAATACAGAAAATCTGAATGCTTCCTAATTTTTATATAAATGAAGGCTGCAGGTTTTACTGGATCATCTGAAGATCTAAAACCGATCGAAGCTGAAAGTCTAACAAGAAACAAACCTGCACC
This sequence comes from Centropristis striata, assembly GCF_030273125.1. Lineage (NCBI taxonomy): Eukaryota > Metazoa > Chordata > Actinopteri > Perciformes > Serranidae > Centropristis > Centropristis striata. The sequence continues at coordinate 25,166,513 of NC_081537.1, read as the reverse complement.
AGCCTGCATTCAGAACAAACAACACAGATTCCAGTAAAGTTGGGAAACTGTGAAAAACAGAATAAAATCTGAATTCATTAAATACAGTACAAAGACAAGATATCTTTTGTTTATTATAAATATCTGTGCTCCCAACTTTTCTCCGGAATCGTGTATTTACCATCATATTTTCTCGTTCTTTCAGATGAAACATCTGCTGTTTTTTTTTAAGTTTTATATTATTTGACACTAAACAAAATAAAGTTCATTGAACAGAGAGAAGATCTTAAAGAGCTTAAAAAGTCAAAGAATCACAGAAAATCTTGTGAACCCGGAGCTTTGTGACGGACATTTTCTCTTTCTTTGCACAAACTGTGTCATTAATCCTGGAAAAATTATGTAAATATGATTTTTGAACAATAAAACTTTTTAACAAGAGGAACTTCACGTCTCTTTGTGTCTTCATTCATGAATGAATATAAAGAAATCATGTTTTTTCCCTATTTTCTTTATTTATTTTGTTCTCGGCGTACATTCCTTTCCTGTAACAGTATTTATATATAAAACCAAATACAGCAGACATTCTTATTGATAGTTTGGTCCCATTCAAACTTTGGCAAACAGCTGATACAACAAAATATACAACAGAGCTTATCGGAGCGATGAGACAGCTAAAAGTCGCACAAAACGTAAAATAACATTAGAAAAGGTTCAACATTAAGACAGATTATTATTTTGGGAACAAACGTACAGTTTTCATGTCATAAACACAGAGAGAGAACAGTTTTTTCTTCTGTATAAACCACATTAAGAGAGATTATTCTTGGCACACGGTGACCTTTGGTCCATCTATTGTCCAACATGTTTTGGAAACCTTCACCTGCTCAGTGAGGTAAAGAGCCAGGACTGATTGTGTAACAAAACTTCCTGAGTTAAACAAAGTGCCGGCGCAGCTTCTGAGGCGCTTTGAGGGCGTCGAGTCTGATGAAAGGCAGCTTCAGCTTCAGGAATGCAGCGTGATTGTTTACAGACTGAAAACAAACAGCGTGTGTGTGTTTGTGCACGTGTGGATCTCGTTCTGTGTTCAGAGATGTGATGTTGTGCATTGTTTTTGCATTTGCAGCTTGCAGGAGAAAAAGTCAGTCAGTCTTTGGTTTCTGCTGAGCGGAGCAGCTCCGTGTGCAGCTTCCAGGCCCCAGAGTCCAGCTACGTGTCTTACAGAGTCACCCTTTGACTTCAAACGTGTCTTACAGCATGGATAAGCTCTCCGGCTGGTGGAGGCTGGAGCCGCCACCCACCTCCACCTTGTGTCCTGTGTTGGAGAAGCTCAGCCCCCCTCCTCCTCCCCCTCCTACCCCACCTCCTCCTCCTCCTCCTCTGGACAGGACCATCAGCGTGTCCCCCGACATGCCCCCGAACTCGAAGGCGAACGTCCCGTAGAAGAGCATAATTAGCATGCAGTAGATCCACTCGAAGATGGCGGAGGCGTGCTGCAGGGCGAAGCTCTCCTGGCAGAAGAAAACACCGCCTGGGGGGTCAGAGGTCAAGGACGACAACGGCTGCAAATCAAACATCCCTCAGCTGCAGATTTATGTTCTTTATGCATAAGATTATTCAGGCAGCGAGATTTTATTATGCACCAGTTGCATGTGTAAAAAGTAATTTAGATTTGGAACCAACATTTACAAGTAAAAAAACATAATTTTCATCAGAATTTAGGTTTTCTTGTCTGTTTTTTTTTTTCTGGGTTTAAAATGTTGGACCAGTAAAACAATAATAATCAGGTCATAAAGATGAGGTTGTGCTGGAAGAATGACACCATTATGGCATGGTGAACATTTTTTAAGTTTATAAAGAGGCAGAATGAGAAGGAGTCAAAAACTGACACAACAGCCCAAAACACAAAAATGTTACCACCTCATTATTCGGCTGTTATCAACCTCATACATACAAATTAAACATCTCCTCAGCTGCAGATTTATCTTATTTATGCATAAGATTATTCATGCAGTGAGATTTATTATGCATGTGTTAAAGTCCAGATGTTGGTTGATGTTTGGATTTATGAAGTGGATAGAAAGTGCCTGTTCTCCAGCAGGGGGAGTCATAACACTGTTCAAACCTTTATCTATGGTTCAAACTCACAACCTCTGGACAAACTGGAAGGACGACGCAGCATCACAGGCAGATTGCTGCCTCTGATTCTTATTTACATTGTCTTGGATCTTTAATAACTTTGTGATAACTACAAACTACAGACCTAGAACATTCAGAGGACAGATGGTTTGTTTCTCAGCCAGAAACACAACACAAGAGCTCGCCTGAAATACAGAAATCTCCAAAATGTCAAAAGTTTTCAAAACCAAATCACAGCATAGATTTTCTCTGCTGTTCCTTAAAGTTTCGGTGTCTTAATGTGGAATTCTGGAGGGATTTTATGGACTTTTTTGAAACACCAGAACACTCACAGTTTACTGATAAGATAGTTAATCTATGTGGAACTAATGAGTTCAGTATTTATTTCCCAGCTGTAAAATACAACATGCACAAAAAATTAAATCTGTTTTTTTTTTTGTTTCAGTGTTTGAAGTATCTTTTTGGGTTCTGAACTAATTTATTTTTGGTCAAAACTGTTCAAGATTAGGTGCATGATCCAGTTTAAAAGCCGTTCAATGTTAGAGTCTGAAAACTAATTTCATCTAGAAGTTTCAATTCTTTTTGAAATGATGTTTAACTGATCTCACAAGTCAAAACTCACAAAGCAAGAGAAGAAAAATGCCTTAAGTAGTTTTGGAAGATAAACATGTTTCTGTTGTGAAGACAGTGGTATAATAAAGCCAAAGTGAGCTTGATGTAGTGAGGATACTGAGCACCAGGGCGACCAGAGCCAGCAGGGTCATGCCGACCCGCAGGTGCCCGACTCGGTACTCGTCCTGGGTCTTGGCGAGTCTGTAGGTCAGCGCCGACTGCAGACACACGAACAGCATGCTGGACGGGAACGCCACGCCGGCCCCCACGTAGTGCAGCACTTTGGCAAAATCCACCTGAGAAACAAACACAAAACAATTTAAATCTTGCACAGGTAATATTTAATCTTGAAAATGATTAGTGAAAAAAGGATGATAGGTTAGAATAACTTCAAGTACTTTCATAAGGGTTGGCATCATTATACATAAACAGCTGCTATAATTTCTAGTTCTAGCTTTAGTTTCTCTTGTTCCCTCATCAGGGCAGCCTTCATTTAACTTTCATATCTCAACAACTATCGGCTGGATTTCTATAAATTTCTGTGGAAACATTCATTGTTCCCAGAGGATGAATCCTAATGATCTTAGGCATCTCCTGACTTTTCTACTAGTGCGACAATGAAGATCATATTTGCATTTTTTTTCAGTAAAATGCCTCAACAACTACTGGATGAAATGTTCAACAGTGTTTTAGGGTGTTTGTGGGTAAAAAAATAAAGATTACAGAGGCAGGGGAGAGCGTAATATTCCAAGTAAAACCTCAAAGTTTCCAAGAATTGTGTGGTACATTCATCAGAAAGAAGCCCACAAATTTACAAGGAAAACATTGAATATCCTCTCAGGTTATAAAGTCATACATTTACAAGAAAAAGTTGTTTTTTTGTCAAGAAACCACAAGAATGGATTCCGTGCAAGTGTCCTTGAGTAAAGAAATTCTTAGTCGACCAAGACTCTGTCATTAAATCAACTCATCAATTAGCTGATTTATTGGACAATTTGATAAAAGATGCAAAGAATCCTGCAGAATGTTATGTCTCAAGCTTATCTCTCAAGCTGTATTTGAACATTGATCTGGTATAAAACAACTGACATCTTTCATAAAAACATTAGTGTTATTGATCTACTGATAAAATTCTCCTCACACACATAAGTTTTATAATCTTTACCCTCAAAAACATGTTGAAGAAGTCGACCCGTTCACCTCTTAACCTAAAAACATCTGTTCTTGTGACAGAACAAAGCTGATATACAGACGACACACACACACACACACACACACACACACACACTGTCACTGTGACCTGACACACGGCACTCTGGGTAATCACTGAGAGAGACGGAGACATCAGAGACATCAGAGAGAGGACGGGACAATCTGCACCAGGGGACAAAACTCTAATGACACCAATTTACACAGAGATCATCTCCATTATCAGCTGAAGCTGTGACTGTAACACAGTGTCACAGTGCAGCTTTACTACATTTATAATAATGTTTCTTTTATATTTCCTGTGTGCCCAGTTTCAAACGCATCAGCTGGTAGGATGATGACACAACCTGAACAGAAGTGAGTAGAAGAGGTGCATCGTGGGAGAAATCACAGCTGTTTGAGCTGTAATTACAGAGAAGAAACACAAAGAACAAGCAAACATATGTTCGGATTGATTTATATTCTGTGTGCTGGTTTCACACAAACCACAGAAGTTCACACTCACGTTTCTCTTCTTTAAAGCAATAATCTCAGATTGTTTATTCATGTAAATGTCCCTTAAATCACTCTTTATCCATGACACTCTGATGATTTGCAGTATTATGAACCAGCAAAAGTATTTCTCAGAAGTGGAATCCAAAAGCAAACCTACAATTATCACCGAAAACTGCCTTCAGGCTCCATGAGGCCAGTTTGTGTTTGATGATGATAGAACAAGTAAAACCGGAGATATGGACACATATTTTTAGTATAAACATATAGAACTATATGTTCTCCTCATTTCACCTCTTAGATGTTTGATTTTCAACCAACATTTATAATTCTTCACTAAAACGAAAGCAAAAAAACATCATTTTCATCAGAAATTAGGTTTATTTTGTCTGTTTGTTTTGGGTTTAAATTATTGATCCATTAAGTCAAATTGAAACAATAATGATCAGCTCATAGAGGTGAGGCTGTACTGGAAAAATGACACCAACATGTCATGGTAAAGATTTTTTAAGTTTATATACAGAAGAAGGATGAAAAGGAGTCAAAAACTGACAAAAGAGACCAAAAACTCCAAAGGGTAAAAGCAGCATTCATTTTTTTTCGAGGTGCAAGATTTGTTTCATAAAAGGCAGAAGTTCTTTGAATTAAAGTGTGTGGGTGATGAATGAATCTGCATATCCTGTTTCAAATGTCATCACCTCATTATTCGGCTATTATCAACCTTATACATGTGAGTTAGATGGTTCCTGGGAAGTATTTTTAACTACAAAAGGAATATTGTTTATTATAAAGAAAGGTCCTGCAGAAAAAGTTTGGGAACCAGTGGTTTAAGTCATTTATGAGGAAAAATATTACAAAAATTATCTGCTCTATTGTGTGCAGATCTGCTGCTTTTCTCTGTTCTCTCTGACCAATATAATATAAAATAACTACTAGCAGGTCACTCAGAGAGCACAGAGCTCCTCCGAGGCCGACTCACAATGTTACAGCAAAAATAATGAGTGTATCCGCCCCGAGATTCAGATCCACTGCAGGATTTAATGGATTCTTCCCTAACCCCATGCTGCACCTTCTACCATTAAACTGGGACAGTAGTTTCACTGGTGACAGACAGACTCATAAAGCTCCTTCAGGGGGAATAAAAAGGATGTTTAGGGGTTAAAAATGTGGACAAACTACTGAAAACAGATCTGATGTTTACTGTAAAGCTTCTATCTTTGGCAAATCTCATTCATGATTTCCAGGAACTCTGATTGGACATCAACACTTCATGTCAGAGATGTAAACAGCCGCGCACACGAGGAGCAGATGTTTACATCTCCGACAAGATTCAGAGTTCCTGGAAATCATGAATGAGATTTTCCAAAGAGAGAAGATTTACATTAAACATCAGATCTGTTTTCAGTATTTTATCCACATTTTAACCCCAAAACATCATTCTTATTCCCCCTGAAGGAGCTTCACAGCTTCACAGTAAACATCAGATCTGTTTCTAGCAGTAGTAGAAGGCTCTGCAGATGGATGGAGTACTTTTATAAAGTCAATCAGCTCCTCAAGGACTCCGGCCATGTTTACTCTGAGAGGAACACCGAGGCTCATTATGTAAGACTGAGAGCGTACAGGGAGGTGGGCTCCTGCAGCCAATCAGAGAGAAGGAGGAGGAGGAGAAGGAGAAAGAGAGAAGGAGGAGGCGGAGAAGAAGAGAGAGGAGGAGGAGGAGGAGAGAGACAAGGAGGAGGAGGAGAAGAGAGAGAAGGAGGAGGAGGAGAAGGAGAGAGAGGAGGAGGAGGCGTAGAGAGAGAAGGAGGAGGAGGAGAGAGAGAGAAGGAGGAGGAGGAGAAGAGAGAGGAGGAGGAGGAGGAGGAGGAGAAGAGAGAAGCAGGAGGAGGAGGAGAGAGAGGAGGAGGAGGACCACCCTGAGCTGGTCGACGGACCCTGAGGATGAACGGGGCATGTGTGTGTGTGTGTGTGCCCCTAACTGTAATTAGAGGGGCCCCGGCGTGTGCAGACAGAGCGAGGAATCTGAGACACACTCTGCAGAAACTCTGACCTGACCCACACACACACACACACACACACACACACACACACACACACACACACACACACACACGGCGTGTGTATCACCTCCTCACGTGGCTTTATAATGACTTTCAGCTCTTTGTTGGTTTTCAGGCGCAAAACTTATTCAGAGAGAAAACTGTTAAAAGCGTCCACACACTGCCTGTAACTGAGACAGAGTCAGTCAGAGCAGCTGGTGAACACAGAGCAGCAGTTAGCAGCTAAAGAGAGAGAGAGAGAGAGAGAGAGAGAGACAGACAGAGAGAGAGAGAGAGAGGGAGAGAGGGAGAGAGAGAGAGCGATCTCCCTCAGGAGGAGGAGACCAAAATAGAGCTAAAAGAGAGAATATTGGACACAAAGACTCAACATGTCGATCTGTAACTGCTGGATGAGGAAAAAAAATTAACTGTTTTAGTGAGACTGGCCTACCCTTAAAAAAGCGTCTGTTCAGGCAAGAAAGTATGACTCATATCTACGTTTCAGACTTTCCTCCGCTCCATCTTGCTGACGTAGCAGTAATGATTGATGGTGATGTGGACTTTAAATGGTGATGTCATAATCGGGGGGAGGAGGAGGATGGGAGTCTTTCACCAGGAGAACGGGGTTCATGTCCCATGTGGAAACTAAAGGAAAACACTTTTTACTTAACTTCCGTGGCCCACGTCATCCTCATAACTACTTCACTTCCAGCATTTTTAGAACGCTCCACTCTGTATCGTGAGCTGCCAAACACTCATAGGAGTCTATGGGTGGTGCTGACAAACTGTCGGTTCTGTCGTTTAGGTTGGAGATCTGGTTGGTTTTAGTTTATTTTAACTATTCTTAAAAGGATGAAACGAAACTCCTGACTAAGAACTAAGAATAAGGTATTCTCCTTAAGTGAATGAAAAAAAGATACATTTTAATTCATATTATTACACGGTTAAGTTGAATACTTGATTCTGATTAAGCAATTTCAGCACTCTATGATCTGTTATTTCTGAATATCAGACCACTGCTTTGACACAGTTCTCTGGAGAAAGCAATTAAGTCATTATTAAATCAACATTTTGTGAAAAAGTACTGATTTATTCAGTAAGTAGCTACGTAATAAGCAGGATAACATGCAGAATTTATTGCAGAATGAATCCTAACAGGGCGGCTCAAGACCCAGACACAAAGCAGAATCTCCTGCTCCATCCTCTGCATCACCTTCAAAAATTTCTATCCACTTTCACACCTGAACCACAGCCTAACAGGGATTATAGAGACAATTTCACAGGTCACCTTTGAGTTATAGAGCAAAGTGTTATGAGCTAATATGCACATAAATATAAATGTGAAACAAATCCTTAAATTATGGTTAAAACGATAATCAGTGTGAGAAAAACAACCTGTGGAGCATCCTAAAACATTCATTCAGCGCACCTGACGTTCACTCACTCAGGTGTTTTTGACTTATTTCACCTGATTTTGCAAACTTTGAGGATCTTTCTGAACCTCAGATTAGTTTGGTGATCTCTTGTAGTTCCAGCAATGATCAACCAAACTTCAACCTGAGGAAAAGTCTAAATAACCAGAATAACACCTGCATGCATGTAGACAAACTAAAGCTTTAATAAAACTTTTAAAAAGCTTATATAATGTTTGATAGACTCTTTGCACAATGCACAATATTTTACCAGCTTGTATTTGTTCTGTAGATCAAACCTGCATTTCAACTAATAGGAGTGGAGATGCTTGGATAAATCTCCTTTATCTCTTCCCATGACTGCTGCTCCTGAACACATGAATGTCGATGTAAAACACATACTGAGCTTAATTCCTGGCAGAAACCCAGAGTCCTCACATGTTCAGATGTAACGATGCAGCAGCACCTGAGGCGCTGAAAACCGCCAGGCAGCGCCGGAGGAGCCGTGTGTACAGTATGTTCCATACATGTAGCTGCATGTGCTGCAGTAAACCTGTCTCCATCACAGCAAATATTTAAAACCAGCAGCTACAAGTCAGTCAGCACGGAGGGTGACCCTCTCTGAGTTATCATTACAGAAGAACTGGACGGAGCGAGCTGAGGACAGGACACGCAACATCACGTCTGCTTCTGAGATCACGCTGCTGCAGAGAACAAACAGCAGCATCAAAGAGAGATTGTGTTGGAAGGTCTACAAAGTGTTGAGAGCGCCGGGGGAGCGGCTCATCAGAGACACAAACACGTGTCCAGTAACTGCTCCTCAGGAACAAAACTACTGACACCAAGTCCGGTTCTCAGTCTGATACTGGACTCATGCAAACACTTCTGACTGTGATCTTTGCTGCACTGATTACACAAACATCCAGCAAAAAATGTCCAAAATTAACAATATTATAATTAACGGTTTATATTCTTTTTATCCATGCTTTCTTATTGTGATTTTATGCAATTTATATGTAATTTATTTTATGTAGTGCCTTTTATCTGGACCTTGTGTCTGTGATAAAGGTGATTGATTGATTGATTAATTAATGACATTATTACACAGTGTTAAATACTCAACTCTAATTGGCTTTCATAGATGCTGGAGGAGGAAATAAAATTGTTTTCAAATCAGTACAATCCTTATTTATTCAATATTGTGTAACATTATTTCTATAGTAGGCAGGTATGTAGTACAGTCATGGAAAAAAATATTAGACCACCCTTGTTTTCTTTTAAATAAATTTCTTTTACATTTCTTGTTAATTTTAATGCCTGGTACATTCGATCTGAACATTTTCCATAGTTTTCTTGATAATGATTTTGGTTATTATCAAGAAAACCATGTTAAATGTCCAAACAAATGTATCTTTAGATGTACCAGGCATTAAAATTAACAAGAAATTGAAGAAAACAATGGCCTACTCATTTTTTCCATGACTGTAAGTGCAGCGATTGGTTCATTAATACCAGCTGATTCGGTCGTTATCAAACTATCGGACAGGTGCTTATCAACAGTTATCATCCTATCAGTATGGACGAGTAGGGACCTGCTCCACCTTCTATCAGGTGCAGCAGGGTGTTATCAGCTCATTTAATATATATTGATATATTAATGTGTATTGTTGCCGGTGCATTCTAGAGGCAAAGCATAAAAATTATGAGTGTGAAAGCAAAGGAATGTGGTATAAAACATTAAAAGTTGCGTTAGTGCTGGTGGAGCAAAAAAGAAATCCCTGAACACCTTTACTGTTCCATACTACTATATTTTCCAAGCATTTTCACTATACAGTTTTTAAATTTTTCAATTCAATTTTGATAATAAAAACTAATCATATTGATGATTTTTGTATTTCTCTGTACTGGACTCTATTCAAATACAGTCATGGAAAAAAATATTAGACCATTTTTTTCTTCAATTTCTTTTTCATTTTAAAGCCCGGTACAACTAAAGGTAGGTATTTGTCTGGACAAATACAATGATAACAACAAAAATAGCTGATAAGAGTTTAATTTAAGAGCTGATATCTGGACATTTTCCATGGTTTTCTTGATACTGATTTTGGTTATAATCAAGACAATAATATCTTACCTTATCTAATCAGCTATTTTTTGTTGTTATCATTATATTTGTCCAAACAGATGTACCTTTAGTTGTACCAGGCTTTAAAATGAACAAGAAATTTAAGAAAACAAGGGTCTTGCTTTTTTTTCAATGACTGTATTTTGGTGTCTATTTTGTGAGGCAACAATTCTGTCTCAGAAGTAAGAGAGAAGACGAACAACACAGCTACTCGTCTCTGCTACTAATAAAACATTTTTTTATGAGTCATCTGTGAGATAAGTTTGAAATGTCTTTCTTTCTGTTGAATGAAACAGTGATTAAATATGTGTCAGTGTTTTGGTGGCTCTCAGAGAGCAGAAAGTATTTCATCTGTTTAAATCTCTGAATCTGTTTTGAATCTCTGTGTGACCTGCAGCAGAGACCCAGTCCACCTGTGTGTTTTACTGTAACCTCCTCACTGTTACCACACAGACCCTCTGCTTCCTGCTGCCATGGCAACGACCCACAAACCACGACCAGTCTCATCTGAGCAGCTCGGTCACATGTTTAACATTAAATTAAGAATGAAGCTGAATTCTAACTCCATTCCTAAGGACAATGACTAGTTTAACTGGTATTTTAACACATTATTAAATGCAGATTTACAGTTTAAAGCTGACATTAACAGTATAGTGATGTAATCCCAGACGCCCCATTGAGCTGCAGAAAGGATCAAACAGTCTGAACTCAGCTGTGAGTCACAATAGACGGAGGCGTCAGATAGAAATCTCTCTGTGTGAATGAAAACCTTTTGGAAATTATGTAACAAATTATGTAACTAGCAGCACTTTTTATTTGATTGTTTTCATGAAGTCAAACCTCTTGTACGGTGTGTTCCAGGTTGTTTTGTCCTCTTTTCTTTGGGACATTTTAGTGACATAATATCACTTTGTTTGACTCCCTGATCACTCAAAAACCTGTCGGGGAAACTGAGTCAATTCAAAAAGATTAAATGTTTTTTAATTTTAGTTTTCTGTCATTTTTCCAGGAGATCAAGAAAACCCAGCATCGTTCTTGATCTTCTTGTTTTCCTTCTTGTTGTTGTTGTTCAATTATCCTTATTTAGTTGTTAATACATTTGTAATACTTTGGTTTCCCTGGCTCTTTCTCCTCTGTTTAATCTGATTGCTTCTCTCCTCTGTTTGGCTCTTTTCTGGGAACTTAACAGATGAATGAAAGCAAACGGTAAAAGGAAAGACGTGACCCGGAATTCAAATTACGAGAAAAATAAGAGTGTCACTGAGAATAATCAATAAGCATTTTATCTCCATTATCTTGTTTTCATAATCGTTGGAAGCCATAATCCTAATTTTAAGTCTGATTTATCACCCATCTCTACTTGGAGAGAGGAGCGACATGAAATATGCCACATTTTTTACCACATTATTATTATTTATTAGTGAACCCTAGAGGTGTGAGGACCTGCAGGTCGGGAGTCCAGCAGCAAATAAGAAGTTGAAAACCCGACTTGAGGCATAAAGAAAATGCTGCTTGATTGACATAAAGTGAACGATTACACAGACATGAGAGTACAGTTCACTCTGTGCTGTGCTGTTGTTCTGCAGCTGTTTACAGTGACGCTCAGTGTTTGATCAGCAGAGGTGGAATGTAACTACATATACTCAAGTTCTGTACTTAAGTACAATTTTGAGGTACTTGTACTTTACTTGAGTATTTCCATTTTATGTAACTTTATACTTCTACTTCACTACATTTTGAGGCAAATATTGTACTTTTTACTCCACTACATTTAGCTGACAGCTTTAGTTACTTTTCAGGTCGAGATTTAACATAAAAAACATCATAAATTTAAAGTGATTAGACTTTTCTTTAATTAAATGTCATAACAGTATATTAAGTAGTTAAAATTAGTCCAATCTTTGCTAAATTAAAACACTTCTTACATACATGCATCAATACAAATAATGTAACAATATATTTAGAATATATAAAACAATCTGAGTGGGTCCATTCTGCTTAACGAGTACTTTTACTTTTGATAGTTTAAGTACATTTTGATGCTGATACTTTTGTACTTTACTTAAGTAAGTTTTGAATGCAGGACTTTTACATGTAGTGGAGTAATTTCACAGTGTGGTGTTAGTACTTTTACTTAACTAAGGGATCTAAATACTTCTTCCACCACTGGTGATCAGTGTGTGTTACCTGGAAGTTTCCCACCATGATGAGTCCGGCGGCACAGATCCAGGCGGTGGAGAGGCCGGCTGTGTTCAGGACGCAGTTTTGGTGTTTCTCGATGACGTGAGCGTAACGCAGCAGGCCGATCAGCATCACTGCAGAAACATGGAGAGAGAGGAGAGATATTTCATCAGTCAGTCTGACTCAGATCTGTTCCAGGAGCTGTGAGCTCACTCTCTACTGATTAACAAGAAAAACAACCACAGAGAGACTTTCTGCATCTAGAAACACTTTTAGATTTCTGAGTAACTTCACACACTGACCAACATGCATCATATGTGTTTACTACAAGCATTTAGAGTTGTACTTTATATTCTTCTCAATTTATTTTAAAATCCCTCCATGCTTTCACTGTTCCTGGCGGGACACAATAATCCAGATTAGATTACCTTTATACAGCACAGTAAAAGGTTCGGACACCTTCTCATTCAGTGGTTTTTCTGTATTTTTATTAGATGTTCTACATAGTAGATTAATATAAAAGACATCAAAACTATGAAAGAACACGTGGAATTATTTGGTAAACAAAAAAGTGTTAAACAAACCAGAATGTTTTATATTTTAGATTCTTCTTTCTGCTTCTTCTCAAACACATTAAAAAGGCAAGAAATTCCACAAATTAACTCTTGAAAAAAATGCACCTTCCATCCAGGTGATCAGCTCGTGAAGCTGCTGAAAGAATATAAAAAATAAAACATATTGTGGTTTGTTTAAGCCTTTTTTTTATTACATAATTCCATATGTGTTCGTTCATAGTTTTGATGTTTTCAGTATTAAGAAAAAACATTAAATGAGAAGGTGAGTCCAAACTTTTGACTGGTGCCGTTTGTAAAGTGAAGTTCCCAAAAAATATCTAAACTTGGTTTGAACCCACTGTCATGGAAAACCTGGCAAAGTCATGGAATCATTAAAATCTACACTGAATATCATAAAGTTGGAATATTTTTTCACCTCTTTCATGAAATGATTGTGAATAAGTGATTTAATCTTGACCTCTAAAGTGTATATCTTCTCAGAACTTGATTAATCATCTCTTCCAAAGTGATTACTGATGCATTTAAATAGGAATAAAAAGAGAATTGTGTCTGAAAACTAAATAATTAGAACTTTTTGGGCAACAGGGTAGTTTTCCAGGCCTGGAAAAATCATGTAATTAGTAAAAGTCATGGATTTTTGTTGTGTTCATGAAAAGAAATGTTCAAACTTGCATCCACAAGTTAGTTTATAATAAGATACTGAAGAAAACTCTTCCCTGAAGGCTTTCCTGAGATGGAAAACCTGGCAAAGTCATGGAATTCTTAAAGCCTAGTTTTTCAGGCCTGGAAATGTCATGAAATTCTGCAAAATCCTTGAAAGTTTTAGTAAAAGTCATGGATTTCTGTTGCGTTTAATGAAAATAATTGTAATATTATTTGTTGTATGTTGTTGATGTTGCAGCAGTGGTTTATAACATGCAAAAGTTAGTTTATAATTAGATACCTGAAGAAAAACTCATTGACCTTTGACCTCCAGAATCTAATTAGTTCATACTTGAGTCCACGTGGACGTTTATGCAGAAAGTTTAAGATTTATCTAAAGGTTTTCCTGAGATATGTTGTCCTGCAAAGGCTGCATTTTTATATTAAAGGTGATACAAATAAAGTTACTATTATCATTATTATATGTTTAAATACGCTTGTGTTATGGGCACATATTTATGTATGCTGCATCTTTAGAATGATGCACTATTAACAAACAAATAAACTAAATAAAATGCAAAAACACGCTGAATGAAGCTGCTTAATAAGATGAGATATGAGGATGCAGCGTGCAGAGAGCAGCAGGTTCAGGTCTCAGTGTGAGCAGATTCCTGACGTCTGTTTATTAATCTGCTCCATCAAAGCTTCTCAGCAGCTCCACGCCGCTCTCCTGAGGCGCACGCCGCTGTCACATCTGGCGCTCATCACGCCGCAAAGTACACTCAGCGACTGTTGTGATGTTCATGTTGTCAGTCCAGCAGCGAAGATAAACGCTCTGACCACACCTCAGAATCAAACAGCTGACTCAGCAACACAAACTCATGAAACACTTCTGATGTTGGAGGAAATTTCCAGAGTGAGAGCTCAGAAACACCAACACAGTCTCTCACATTTAGAGATGAAATTATCAGTCCATTAGTAGATTAAAAAATGAATCGTCAACTATTTTAATCCTTCAAGTTTTAAGCAATGAGACTGAGAATCTGCAGGTTTGTTATCAGCTCGTGTTTATGCTTCTATTGAATATTTTGACAGATTTCAGGAGAAAGTGTCCAGTCAGTCACATGACAAATGAGGTGGAAACTGCCTCAACTGACAGAAATATGAAATACTTTTAAAAAACATGAGTTAGTGCAACATTCCTGGAAATATTCTCCATTTTACACTGAACTCTGATACTAAATCTTGAGTGGTAGGACACACAGATAAAAACCTTGGCTCCGACAGGTTAACATGCGTTTTAAATTCCAGCAAGTTCTAAGAAGGAGCCAGGTGTTGCAGGTGAGACAGAGAGTGCAAATATGCAATTTCAGTTAGTACAGTCACGTCACGGTTTAACCATTTACTGCAACATTAGAGGTGTTTCAGTCTGAGAAACTGCTCATATGAGAGCGTCCACAAGAAGAAGCTCCAGATCTGTTTTTACAATTAGTGGCACATGTATCAGATGACTGTTAAACAACTTTAATGTACTAAGAGTTTAAGAGCACATGCTATCTGTTTTTAATCTCCTTTACTGTTTCAAATATTCTTTATTGTTGAACATAATTTTTAAAGATAAACTTATGCCGTGCTTCTTTTCCATATAAACAAACATGTTTATATGTGAAAAATTATTAAAAATACTTAAGGAAAAAAATAATATTTAAATAAAATAAAATCAGTGATAACTACATTAAAAAATGAATAAATAAATGAAAAATACTAATACATTAATTAAATATTCAATAAACAATAATATTTCCAACAGCTTTCCACACTTTTCTGATGGAAAATGCAACAAAAAAAAGACTTTAATGCTGTGTGGCTGTGATATTCCTCCTCAGTGTGTGTGTGTGTGTGTGTGTGTGTGTGTGTTACAGATGGCCGTGTGTCCTGCACAGATCAGCCTACGTGATCTGCAGCACTTCACACTTTATTCATCCACCAAACCCAGTTCCTCTGAAAACTACATCAAAAAGTCACCAGAGCTGTTCAAACAAACATCTGTGTTAGAGACAAGAAACTGGATTATACAATAATAATCACCGGAAAGTTACTCTTTTCTGTTTAATGCAATTTTTTTTTATTTGGTGCAAGTCTGCCAAGTCCTGCTTTCTGTCTACAGAGACAGATTAACATGTTTACTGTTAATAACTAACCAGGATGCAAAACTTTTTAAAACTGGTGCATGAAGCCAAATTGACCCTCTGAACCTGAAACATAACGTTACACTCCACTGCAGCGTGACGTCAGGTTTCACAAAAATTTTATTATGTTGCAGCTTTTTGTTGCAGGCTGCTGCAGCATAAACACACAACACACATTCACATGAGGATGAGGACTGGTGTTTTACAATGCAGCACCTGATTGGGTGTAAATGCTGCATCAGAATATCTTCTATTCTGAAAATTTTCACGATTATATACATATTTAAACAATATACAACATAATGCCCCCTGGCCTGCCACAAAAGCTACATTTTGTTGAAAGATAAAAGACTGCAACAAATGATATTTTGGTCATTTTAGGATGATTTAATGCCGATATACTCCAGGTCAACCATCCATTACCTGTATACATTGTTTATTTGTTAAAAATGTTATATATGTACATCTTTTTGTTTATCTGTGGACTCTCTTTAACTTGCTCAGTTTTCAGTTTCTTCCCCTCTGAAACTTGCACATCAACAAAATGATTCAAAAATAATATGATATCTAGACATTTTTCATGGTTTTCTTGATAATGATTTAGGTTATTATCAAGAAAACCATGGAAAATGTCTAGATATCAGCTCTTAAATAAACTCTTATCAGCTATTGTTGTTCTTATCATCATATTCGTCCAAACAAATGTACCTTTAGTTGTACCAGGCATTAAAATGAACAAGAAATTAGAGAAAACAATGGTCTAATAATTTTTTCCATGATTGTACTTAAAGCCAATAAAGCCTGTTCTGATGAGAATATAAAAGCAGGTTGTGTTTGTTTGTTTGTGTGTGTGGAGGAGCTTCCTGAGCCCCGCCCATGGTGAACCTCTGGCCCAGAGAGCGGAGGAGAGGACAGAAGCAGCGTGACCAGAAATGACAGTAAACCGTGTCTCAGCATAGGTTTTTTTTGTTCATTAGGCTCATAAACTCTGGAATCATGTTGGCTAAAGCGTTGGTGACGAGCACAACAATATTATATGATAAATGGACTTGAGCTTGATATTGTAATTATTGTGACAGACGAAGCCCCCCACCCCTCCTCTCTACAGGCCGCCAGTGTTGTTTGGCCAATTCAGAACAAGTTGTTCCAAACAACTATAAACACTTTGACATGTCCTTTGAAATACTTCTGAAGTTTGGCTGCAAAACCTGGCAGAAAAACCAGGTAGTACCCAAGAGAAGCAGCCATCGATTCCACTGGAAATAATAGTTTAAGTACACCAAAGCTCAGTGTGGAGGGTAAATACTCAGAAAGTTTTAAAAAGCAGAAACATCTACATGCACACAGAGTGAACCACAGAGCAGAGCTGGTTTTAAGTGGTTCTGACACACAGCAGAGCCAGTAGTTGCCCTCGTGGTCACACAGCGAATGCTCATGGGTCATAAAAATTAACCATTCATGGCACAGAGTAATTTTTTCCTTCAGAGAGGAGGTGGTGGGGGGGGGGCAGAGATTTGGCTGGAGCCACTATACAGCTGAGAAAACAAGCCTGTTCAACAGAGAGCAGCATGGTGAGTAGAAACTTCTCTGTACACAAACTGTTGGTACTCACCCATAAAGGATCCAGTGCTGCATATGAGGCTGAAAAAGCAGCTTTCAGGAGGCAGAGTTCCACATTTACTGCAAATAAAGCAGAGAGGAGAGGAGAGGACAGTCAGAGTGAGCTAAAGTTCAATCAAGTTCCTACAGAGTTCACATCAGAACTGTGACCTGAGTGTTCCTGCTCTCAGTCCTGTGGTTTCTCTTTTTAACTACCTCAGAAATGGACATAAAACAGCAGCATGGTTTTATTTGTGTCCTTATTGACTCTGTGGCATTGAAAGCACAGCAACATGTTTTCTTGGAAAGCAGATGTCTATAAATGGAGGCGAGGATGAGGAGGACACGGAGATCTTCATCTGCAGATCAAAAGCACCGAAGACGAGCTGAACATCAGCAGCAGAACTGAGTGTCACTGTGAGCAGCGAGGAAAACAAACACTTCTTGTTTACATTTGACGGCTAAGTGTGGCGACTGAAGGATCCACTACACACAACAAAAGCTCTGCTTCCTGTGGAGGTGCAGAGGTCGAGCCTCCTCCCTCCGGCTCAGAGCCTCGGCCAGGCGAGAGTCGACTCATTTGACTCAAACTGTGCAGTAAAAGTGCACTTTTACTTCAGTAAGTTTTGGATGCAGGACTTTCACTAATAGATGAGTCATTTAACTGTGTTGGTACTTTTACTTTTAAAGGATCTGAATGCTTTTCCACCACTGGTGTTTACTTTGTTCCACTGACTGTTGGTCTTGCATTTCACTGTATTCTGTTTTATAAATTGTGCGAAAATAGACCTGTTGATTAAAAATGATAAAAAGCTGTTTCATGTTGCAATCAGTGTTTTTCAGACACAGGACGTCCCAGAGGAGCTGCAAGCTGAACTGACGGACTTATTTTTCTGCTAACTTAAGATCCAGACAATCTGTTTAAAATCTAGGATTAAAAATGAACAAAATCCACTAAGTATATCGTAAAAATGTCTTTAAAGTGAATAAGAAGTCAGTTTCTGACAGCTTCCAGATCTGAAACACACCATTACTGTGATTAAAATGAAAGATTTCTGCAAATCTTTAGAGTCTGAAATAATTTGAAACATTTGTGATAATGTTTGCAGACAGCTACTCAAACTATATAAAATATGTCAAGTGGTTTTTAGATATTTCAGTGCGGACAAGATGCATATTATTCCTTTGAAATTAGTTTTATTTTCTTTGTGTGTGAGATGAAGATTGAGACATTTATAACATTAATGTAACAGCACTCTGTTTAGACTTGACTTGAGAAAAAGGAACGTGTGTGCTGATTCAGACAGAGATTACCATCAGATTAACATACAGAGGTGCACAGCTGAAAGGTGTTTATATTAATGGACAATATTCAGCAGATTCAGACTGATAAATGTTCTGCTGCAGCCACTTAAAAGTCTAACATTTCACATTCCGTCCATGAATCATAAAGTCCATATTTTTCACTAATCACGGCTGCACAGCGAGCCAAGACAAACACAGCCAGCTTGACTTATTCTTGTTTTTATATTTGGGTTCAGAGCTTTAAAAGGGAGTTTTAAATAGTGAAAAAATAGAAAAAGGGCACATTAAACTGAGTGGAGGAAACCACAGAGCGCAGCGAGGCCCCGCGGTCACGTCACAGCACAATGTGAGTCTGTTGTTGTGATGTGAGAGGAAAGAGGATCCTGGGCCCGTTCGTCATCACTTCACCACCGAGGCTCCAAGAAACCATCGACTCATGTCAACAATGTGCCATTGTTCGGCTCACTGAAGAGCACAAACAGAACCAGGGAAATATGAGAGTTTCATTGAGGTTTCCCGTATTTGTAATTATGTCGATAAAGAGAGAAATATACAGTTAAATAAAATATAAAAAAGCAGGACAATACTGAGAAAACAGCTGCATACTGAGGAGAAATGGTTTAAAATCACTGGAGCTGATGCATGAATGTTTTCTTATTTTCCTCTTATTTTTGTTCTGACAGCAATAAAAGGAAAACAAGAAAATCCTTCGTGGGATTCATGACACATGCAGAAGTCTGTTATAACCCCCGAGAGTGTTTGACCTCATTAATTTGTAATTAGTTTATGGAAATAAACCCATATAAGGGCAACAACATGCAAAACCACGAACCACCAACGAGCCACTGACAACAGAAGATAATAAAGAAAATCATAAAATAAAGAAAATAAAATCAGAAAATCAGAAAATATCAGCAACGCTTCAGAATATCTAATACAATTTTTTCATAAATAAATGAAACTCTAAAATAAATACATGAACATTTTTTTTCAGCCTTCAGTAAAGACTCAGATCATTTCACAGTAACAACATTGATCTGCTATATGTCAAAAAGTAAAGTAAACTGCTTTTTCATCAGTATTATTAATATTTCAGAATTATATACCAGAATAAATAAAAAATGTATCCTGATAGATACTTTTCAGAATAATCCATTATTGGTTTATTATATTATTAATATTACTAAACATGAATAGTAGGCCTATGTTTGGGTGTATCAGCGAAATTTTGATCTTACTTAAGAACAAACGTGAAGTATGAAAGCTCTCATAACTGATTTTACAAATCTGCACAATTTAAACTTAATTGAAGTCTTTGCATGAGAAAGATTCATGCATGAGTCCCAGAGTCTTAAATTATCCAGGGAAATGAGAGTGTTTATCTTGCATATAAACTTCATGTGTTTGGTGCACAAAAAAAAGTAAAGGCAGATTCAGAGTTAACCCTTGAAGCATAAAACAGTTGGTAGATTTGGATGTTCTGCAGTACAAACTGAACTCGTCTGCAGGTTGGATAACTGACCTGATGAGCGGGACGTTGTCCAGCGTGCAGCACAGGACCGGACCTCTCTGCAGGGGAAGCTGCTCCTCACACGACTCGTTATAAAGCCTGAAAACACACAAACACCTTCAGTCTGCAGACACTGACGGATACACAAACGTAGAGACACTGCAGGTTCAAAAGGACATAAGCTGGCCATTCAAAACTCATTCTGGGCCCGGCTGGAATCTTTGAAACTCAGGTCTCAATGTTTCATAATGCATCTACAGATGAATGTGAAATGTTTTAAAACTCTGTAAATGTTTGAGCATCAACTGGCACATTTGAAGCATCAGGACTCATGAATTACGTAAACAAGTGTAGAAAATTAACCCAAAATGTTTTTAGGTGAAAGGTTTCTTAAATAACAGTTCAGCTGCTTGTTGTTCTGATCACAGATCAGTGAAACGATTCAGAGCTAAATCCTTAAACCTGACAGTGTTATTATATTACAGTTATTATATTATAGAGGTATTATATTACATAATTATCATTATTACAGGTTCGGCTGTTTTCAGACTTCTTAATTCAGTTATTTCGTTTAAGTTTTCACAGTTTGTGGCCTGAATTTAATTTTCATGAAAGTAGGTTACTTTATTTATATATAAAAATGCATTTAATTGAATATTCAAATGATTTTATATGGTTTTATTCCACCTGTTCTGCTTATGTCATATAACTTGTATAATTGTTTTAAAATTGTTTTTTATTCTATATGACTGCAGATTATTACTATCTTTTTTGTGTGTGTGTAAAATTAATGCATTCAGTAAAAGTTTGTCATTCAAAATGTTACTGAAGTTCATAAATATTAAAATACAATTTTAAGTATTAAAAGGAAAAGTGGTCATTACACAGGCACTTTTCAGAATTCTATATATATTATAGTGGATTATATAATCATAATCCACTATAATATTATATAGATTTCTTAACATACATGAGATAAAAGTGACAGAAAATAATAATAGTATTTATTCTTTTTAAATTAGCCTTTTCTAGAATTATGCGATAAGCATGAAAATAAGTTACATTTAGGCGTAATAAATAAGAATATGATATAAAATATATCATAATATTTGAGCTGTTGGATGCTGTTAGTTGCACTGAAGTAAAATCAGCTGTTTTGCAGATTGATTGATGCATTTTTTTTGTGCAGATAAGGTTTTTGAAAACATCTCGACTTATCACTATAACTGTTATTAATGCACTCTGTCATATTAATGTTTTCTGTACCAGCCTGAGAAGAGATTTAATAAACAGGTGATTCTCCTCCGTGTTTAGCTTTCACATTCCTCAGCAGAGACTCGACGTGCAGATAACTGCAGCTGCAGCTCCGACACCACTTTAAATCTCTAACAGCACCCACACACCCATGTTAACAAACGCACACAACCTGCGTCTTAACTCTGCCCCCACGCCAACGTTTGCCCCGGCTGCACTTTATTTTCTTAAAGTCTTGGTCCCTGCAGCTCGCTGTGTTTGAATTAGAGCTGACAGGAAGCAGAGCGAGGCCTTGCTGATGGAGGTAAAGAAAAGATTCCTCTCCATGAACGACCTTTTTCCTGAAACGATGCTGCACCAACAGCCAACTGAGACACATTTTCCCTCCACAGTTTTCACAGTATACCCAGTGGGCATCTGCAAGTAATTATTCACAATCAGTGGCGGAGTTTTCTGGAGTTCTGTGGCATATTAACAGGAACTGAAAATAGAAAAAAAGCATTTTCCCGCTCTGTATTGGCCACACTGAGCTGGCTCTGTACAAGAAGCAGCAGGGTCTCTTTTCATTATCTGGCTTCACTTAACAAACAAGTGTAGCATGTAGTCCAGGAAAAAGCTACAGCTTCTAAATACAAACTGATAAAACTTATGTGTGAATGCATAAATAACATCACTGCAAAAAAAAGTGAACATGCATGCAGACGAAGGTGCTGCAAAAAGAGTTTGCTGCTTAAAACGTCTCTGTGTGTTCATTAAATGTAATTAAATATGAGTATTATCTGGTGTGCAGACTCGTATCACTCATATTCTTCATCTTATAATATCACCACCCCAGAGGGCAGAGTAGATATTATTATAACTTTTGTATTGCATTAAACCAATGTGTTGCTTAGCTGTATTCTTACCAAGAAAACCCTGAAGTTACCTCACTAACATATCCAGCTGTGTCTTAGACTCAAGAATGAAGCTTTTCTACAGTTAAATTAACACAAAACACTGGCTTCCAGTAAAAATAAGGAAACAAGGACATAAAGTGCTTCAATAGCAACAGAAAAGTTTACTGTATTAAAACACTTATCAGAGGTTTAATCAGGAGACACTTTGTAACTGTTTTGTTGTTTGTGGACCCAATGATATTTTATAATAGTTCAAACAGAACAGCTGATTGGACATCAGGACATTCGCTGTGAGCTAAACTGGCAAATGTGTTTCCATATTCCTCCCTAAACGACATCAATGGAGAGTAAAAATGTTTTCCGAATAAAAGTTTTATTGACTTTTACCGTTTCCATTCAGCTATTCAGTCTGTCTGCTGTGTAGTGAACACTGGGTTTTTACAGCTTTTTATTCATTCATTTATTTATTTATTTTCAGCAGAAAATATCTGCATGCTGAAATCTTTTCTAGTTAGTAAATTCAAACTCATGGGTCAGAAACCTTTTTGATACTGAGCACCATTTTTACATTTTCTCATTAATCAGACTACAAACTATATCAAAATGGAAATCTCCAACAGATCTGTTGTTTTATTCAGCCTATTTTTTCCATCCCTATACAGTCATGGAAACAATTATCAGACCATTGTTTACTTCAACTTTTTGTTCATTTTAATGCCTGGTACAACTAAAGGTACATTTGTTTTGACAAATATAATGATAACAACAAAAGTAACTGATTAGAGTTTAATTCAAGAGCTGATATCTAGACATTTTTCATAATGTTCTTGATAATAACCAAAATCATTATCAAGAAAACCATGGCAAATGGCTAGATTAAATTAAATTAATTCAGTTTAATTAAATTAAACTCTTATCAGCTTTTTTGTTATCATTATATTTTTCCAAACAAATGTACCTTTAGTTGTACCAGGCATTAAAATGAACAAGAAATTAAAGAAAACAAGGGTGGTCTAATAATTTTTCCCATGACTGTAGACCACTGGTTCCCAACCTGAGGGTCCTGACCCCCACTAGGGTCCCCAAAGCTTCACAGGGGGTCAAAAAGCTTCTTGATTTTAAGGCTGTAAAGCTGCATTTGACCATGAAAGTACCAGGTAATGAGTCTGTCTGGTACTTTTGAAGGCACTAAGAGGTTATTAAAACATAATTACAGAGGTGAAATATTTAACCAACCTTTCACTGATCTTATTCTTTAGGAATAAATTGAACAATATTTGTACTTTTTTACCCGCTGTGTTTTTAAACTAAATGCACCGTTCCCATTTCAGCTGATTTAAATGACATTCACTCATTTACAAAATGTTGCAATAGCAGCAAATGTCACAAAGGGAGAATTAAGTGTAACAAACAGAAATATGAGCACTAGCAAGCGGCCTCCTTATCTGAAAGGTCATTCAGGGTGCGGATGAGAGGACACTGCAACATTTTCAGTTTTTGCTGGTGTGCTGTTGGTTCAGCCACCGTGGTGCCCATGCCTCAGGTTAGTGCCCTCTGCTTTAAATGAACACTAACAACATTAGATGGTTGATAATCAACACAGGAAAACTGTCAGGACGCTTTGCTTGGTTTGGTTCAGTGTGTGAAAGTCTGAATCACTTAAAAACATTTAAACTCACAGTTAGAGAGAAACAATATCAGTGACAGTACTGACGCCAGAAAGCAGTGTGTGTGTGTGTGTGTGTGTGTGTGTGTGTGTGTGTGTGTGTGTGTGTCTATGTGTCTGTCTGTGTGTGTGTGTGTGTGTGTGTGTGTTTGCATGTGTGTGTGTGTGTGTGTGTGTGTGTGTGTGTGTGTGTTTGCATGTGCGTCTGTGTGTATGTGTGTGTCTGTCTGTCTGTCTGTCTGTCTGTCTGTCTGTCTGTCTGTCTGTCTGTCTGTGTGTGTGTGTGTGTGTGTGTGTGTTTGCTGTACCAGTTGCTCACAGGGCAGACGTGCTGGTTGTACAGGGCCATGGCGTATCTGTGGAGTTAGAGAAGAGGAGAGACTCTGATTAAAGGACTGAACATAAAGTAACTCCTCAAACATAAAACAAGCTGTCTACACTGTGAGAAAACATTCACTTTAACCGACTGAATGAAGCACTTAAACACACGTCACATAGAGGCAAATTAATTCCCGTCCAGACTCTAAAGTAAAACATACGTTTCCACTAAGACAACACGTGTCACATGAATAACCACTGAGTGTCTGTGGCTGTTAGCAGGAGCTGCTGGCTGTGTTTTAACCTGCAGTCTGACGCCAGACGAGCTGCTGCTGTTAAAGCCTTAAATCTGTCGGCTACACAATAACCACCTCCAAAACACACACACACACACACACACACACACACACACACAAAGACTGTAAACCTGTGATAACTCATCACACACACAGATACACAGAGTCTCGTTCAGCGGAATACCACATTGTGAAAATACTCCATTACAAAGAAAAAGTCCTACATTCAAAACCTACTTAAGTATACTTTAAATATCAAAAGTAAAAGTACCAACTGTGCATGACAATAAGAAGTACAGTAGTTCACTCCCTCTGTGGTTAAAGGTTGAATTTCTTCCACTATAAGCTGGATCCAGAAGTGAGTCAGTCCTCAAAAACCAGTTTTCCACCAACACAAACCTCCGTCTGGTACTGGTGCTCAGGCTGGAGATCCACGTCTTTACGTCACTGTATACGATAGCACCAACTTCAAGCACTGCTTTGATTTTGTGTGCTGAGTGAAGCTTAAAAATTACATCATAATGCTTATTTCAGACGCCGTTTTAAGCCGAGATATTTCCTCATCTGTGAGTTTTACCTTCAGTCTGAATGTCTCAAAATGGAGAGGATTGATGTGAACCAGCTAAAAATATATGACATGAATTATTTGGCAATAAGAAAGGAAGTGAAACACGCCTCACACTGAGTCCCAACAGTCATCGAATCATGCAGAACAACTTTGCTGAGTCTGCAGAATCTCTGCAGAGAGAAACAGACGACCTGCAGATCTTCACCATCATTGTTCTGAATTCACTCGTCTTCTTGTACGAGGCAGGATCAATGTGAGTGTGTACTTGTTGGTCACGATAATCCCGACCCAGACACATGACGAACACTACCGCTCAGAGTTTGGTGTCACTTACAAATGTCCTTATTTATGAAAGAAAAGCAAAACATTTTTTAATTAAAATATCAGACATACAGTCAGTACGTTTACATGACACTTGGAAAAAAACGAAACATTGCCTTATCTGACTATAACTGGACAATTGAAGAGCATGAAAGTGTTAGTCTGACTGATGTCAGAGTTCTCCAACTCCAATTAGGACATCCAGATAATGCGATCAGAATAGGATTTTCGCCGGCATTTATGACAAGACAATGCATGTGCGCACGTTCCGCAGGCTCCACCCCCTTTGCTGGCGTATGACCCCGAAAAAAAAAAAAAATTCACGGAAGTCACATTAGTCGGTCACATTAGACGGTCAGTAGCTGAGGTCAACTGGAAAAGGGGCCATATTAACCCACTGAAATGATGCATATCGCCACCCAGTGTTGAGGAGGATTACACGTTCCCGTCAGTTATTCGATTTTCTCAGTTGCATGTAAACTGGGACAGGGACAGAAGTCCGATAAGATGTCAATATCGATTTTTAAGTATAGCTCGATCAAACTGTGCATGCAAACGCACTGACTGTAGACATTGGTAATGTGGTAAATGGGTATTAAAGCTGGAAACGGCTGATTTTCTTATGGGATATCTATTATGTATTGTCTCCTGTGTTCCAGTGGCACATTGTGTTAATCCACATTTATAGTGTTTAAAGGCTGATTGATCATTAAAACACCCGGGCATCATGTTAGCAGCTGAAACTGTAATAAAATGATCCTTCATCAGGCTGGCTGAGGATATAGTGCAGGGTCAGCAACCTTTACTAACAAAAGAGCCATTGTTTGACAAAAAAAGAGAAATAATGTCGTAACGGAGCCGCAAACCTTATTTTGAGCCTCACAATGAAGATGGTACAGCCTACTGAGTCTAAATTAGCCGACCAACATTACTAATAAGTAATAATGAGCATTTATTAACATGATTTTGTCAGAATGCAGCAAGGAGCAAAGTGCAAATGAGGCTGGAAACCAATAAAATATCTCAGGAGATTTAGGATGGAAAGCAAGTCTAGCTAAAGAAACTCAAAACTAGACTTGAAGTTGTCAAAATGTAGATGTTAAGTTGCCGGCTGTAGACGTTTTAATACTGTTTATAGGGAAAACAGAAATAACTGTTCATGTCATTTTTTTTGTCACAGCCACAGGGAGCCACTGCGGAGGGCCTAAAGAGTTTGAAAAGGTATTGCAGGATTTTACAAGTTTAACAAGACAAGAGGGCAGAAATGCCCACAGGATGTAGACTCTCTGGTTTACTTTAAACTGTGTTAACAACGTGTCAGCTAGAGCTCAAGAGGAAGATTACAAGAGTTTAAATCAGACATTGTGCCACAGATAAGACACAGGAATCAATCGTTACTGTACAGAAAGTTAAAATGAGCCGTGGTGATCGGAGCGGCTCTATTGATCGCTGATAACAGAGACGGTCAGGAGAATTGATCGGTCTTTACTGACGGAACTGTGATGGAGGAGATCACAGCTTTCTGCTTTAATAATTAACTCGCTTTGGTTAAAACGTGAAGCACAAAGCTCTTATTTTACAGCCAGAGCTCTTTATTTTCTTTTAGTAAACTTGACATTTGGTATGTCACCATGGTTACTGAGGGTTATTATATTATGTTATTAGAGTCTCCATAAACACATAATCATAATTATTGTTGTGATAACCCTGTTAAAAATAGTCAAATTTTGAGATATTTTCATCAAAATTGAACTGGTAGTAGGTAATATGATATATTTTCACCCCAGTGTGTTTTCCAGCTCATAAGTCCCTGTTATAATGATCTGCAGGCCTGTATTTACCAAAAATATTCAGGCGGACAATAAAAAAACATTTTTTTCACTATGTTTTAACTTCCATCACTCAATAACAGCAGCACTTACAGTTATTCTGACTCTTTGTGAATAAACTCCAGTGCTACCTTTCAAATGTGACCAAAACTACAGATTTACTCCAAACTATTCGAGAACAGCTTTCAATTTACTCTGGATATGTCTTTGATTTTTTTTTTTTTAGGCGTTTTAAGGTTAATTTGCAGGAATGCTAAGGGGTTAAGCTCCAGTTGTGTTTCTCCTCAGCAGACAGGTGTGGACGTGTCTGAGGACAGAGCGAGGGGGATCACAGGCTCAGCTCTGACAGGAGAAGCTTTGGAGAGCCGGTGTGAAGAACCCTCACGCCCTCTGTGCAGAGGTGTGAAAGGTTTCCCAACAAAAGGAGAATGTGTCAATCTGCTCACACCGAGGAGAGACAGGAAGCAGGAGCAGAGACACAAAGACACAAAGACACAGTCACACAGGACAGACACACTCTCCACGTCTCACTGCGTCTCCACATCCTAAACCTGCCCCGCTCACTGTTATCATCATTAACACACAGAGGTCAGATTTCTGTCTTTTATGGCGGGGAACGAGGGATGTTTAGGGGGAGACAGCAGGTCAACAGGAGACGCCACATTCAAGCTGAGCACGTCATCAGAAAGCTGGAAATCTGAAGGTTAGTGTGAGATGCAGTTCAAAGTTAGAGGAAGAAGTTTTCTAGTCATAAATCTGTCATAAACATTGTGTTATGCGAGGTGCCTTTTAAAATCTTGTACTAAGGTCTAAGGGCTTACACAGAGCAGAGAGGAGAGGACAGGAGGGGCTGGAAACATGACAATAGTTCAATATACAATATGTGGATAAAACTGTTTTTTGGTCAATTTGCATCTCACTTTGGTAATTTTATATCTTTTTTTTGTAATTTTACATCTATTTTTTGTCATTTTGTGTCTTTTTTGGTCATTTAGCTACATAATTTTTTGTCATTTCATTTTTTTTTTTTTATCATTTTGTGTCTTTTTTGATAGTTTAACATATTTTTTGGGAGATGTGTTTTTTTCTGGTCATTTTTTATCTATTTTTGGTAATTTTGTCTTTTTTAACAACACTTGTGACACTTGGAAAAGTGTTTTATATAAATCAGAATTTTTGCAATTAAAAAAAATATCAGAGAAATTCAACTTTTTGGGGTTTCTTTCATTCGAACTGTGTTATTCTGCACAAAGAGTTGTTTGACTTGTTCTGATTGTGGTGATTCCATAGAGCTGCAGAACTTACAGATTAATATAGATTTTATATGTTGCAGTGAAACACAAGGACACAGAGAGGAGAATATAAAAACAGCAAAAAAAACCTCCCTGAACTGTCTCGTCGGGGTTCAGAGGGTTTGTATGATACTAAACTCTGTGCAGGAAAAACCAAACAGTTGTTGTTCCATGTTGAAAGCACTCAGCTCTTGTTGTTCATTTCCTCCATAAAAAGCAGCTTTTATAGCTCCATGCAGAGCTGCAGATGTGACCGCTGAGAGTGAAACAGATGCAGGGACAGATAGACAGACAGACGGCTGAAGGAATCTCAAGGATGACTCGACTGCGACACAATGGTAAAACAAACAGCGAGCCGCCACCCTCTCCCTCCAAAAAAGGAAAGTGTTTTACATTCACGAACTTTGTACAGGCTGCTGAGGTCAGCGCGGCCTCGCTGACAGGATAACCTACAGCTGGCACACTCTGAGTACTTACACAACCCAGATCCCAGTGATGGTGAAGAGCGGCAGGCTGACGGGGAGGATCATCCACAGGGACATGACGACCACCTGCAACAACAACAACAACAACAACAAACACTTGAAGAACTGCATCACCTGTTAGTGCTGGGGACAAAAATATGATTCACTCTGCTCAGAAATAACCAGCGGTGGAAGTATTCAGACCTCTCACTTAATTAAAAGTATTTATAACACACTGTGAAATGAATCCATTACAGTAAAAGTCCTGCATTCAAAACTTACTGAAGTAAAAGTACAAAAGTATCAAAATGTGCTTAAAGAACTCGTAATACTCGTTATGCAGAATGAACTCACTTAGATGGTTTTATATATTGTAAATATAATATTTGATTATTAATATTACTGATGCATTTATAAACATTCATTCATTCATTCAATCATTCATTATCCTTAACTGCACTCGGGTCACGGGGGGCTGGAGCCTATCCCAGCTGACAATGATTAGACCCTTGTTTTCTTCAATTATTGATAATTGATATTTATTGATATATTGATATTGGTTATTCTCAAGAAAACTATGGAAAATGTCTAGACATCAGCTCTTAAATTAATCTCTTATCAGCTATTTTTGTTGTTATCATTATATTTGTCCAAACAAATGTACCTTTAGTTGTACCTGCCATTAAAGTGAACAAGAAATTGAAGAAAACAATGGTGGTCTGATAATATTTTCAGCAGTAGTTTAATTTTCTTCACTTTTAATTTATCATTTTTTATGTTAAATCTCAATCTGAAAAGTAACTAAAGCTGGCAGCTAAATGTAGTAGAGTCAAAAGTACTATATTTGCCTCAAAATGTAGTGAAGTAGAAGTATAAAGTTACATAAAATGCAAATACTCAAGTAAAGTACAAGTAACTTAAAACTGTACCTAAGAACAATAAGTACTGGAAACAAGTATAATAATCCTGTTGTGCACTTTTAAGACTTCACAACAGAAGATTACCTGATTAATTGATAGACAATATATCATTTTAGTCTTTTATTAAGACAAACTTAGAAATATTTTCTTGTTCCAGCTTCTCAGATGTGAAGATTTCTGCTTTATATCATTGTAAATTCGATAATTTGGGGTTTTTTGGACTGTTTGTTGGACAAAACAAGACATCTGAAGGACATTTTATGCTGACTGATGATTAAAAAAGTATTAGAATATTAAGAAAAATATTAGTTTGTTTCAGACCAACAACAGCTTTAAACCAGCTGCTGTTTAACAGGAATATTGGAGGCATTTAACATACAGTTGTTCATGTATATGTCATATACCACTTATACTATACTGTGTATATTTCTGTATATATTTAAATATATTTATTCATTGATGTCCATACTACATGCAACAACTTATTAAACCTATTTAACATGCTAAAATATATTTTCACCAATGTGTAATATCTGTAAAATGCATAGCACTCTTGGGAAAACAAACAAACACAAAAAATATATTTAAATAATACATGCCAAATAGCAGAAATGTATGTATACATCGTGTATAGAATGTATGCATGTGTCTTATTTTATATATTATTTTTTCTGATTTCTATATCTATGTTTTCTGTATCTTAAGCTGCTGTGACAATTCAAGGATAAATAAAGTTATATTTTATCTTATCTTATCAGAATGCCAAGAGACAGCCCTGTTAAATCCTATACATGCTCTCTTCACCAGACTCCATTGACAAAAACAGTAATTTTACAGACAGAACACAGTTTCTGGTCTCCAGCTGCTTCAACCGGTTAGTTTGTTTCTGTTATTGTGCAACTTTGCTGTTTTAAAACGGTTAGTTCAGATTCACCAAAGTTACACAAAAACGCAAACAAACTTAGACAATGAGTCAGCGATAGAGCAGAAACTGTGTTCTGTGAGGTAAAATTACTGTTTTTTTCAAAGGAGTCTGGTGGCTTTGTAGAGAGCAAAGACAACAGATTCATAAGTGATTAATGGTTCACACTGTTGGCTAAAGTTGTGGATAAATAGTTGAAATAGTTACCTAAAAGTAAGGTAAATTGAAAAAGGGTTAAATTTGTAAGTTAAAAGTAACATTAATGGATAAACGTTTGACATAGACAGCTTAAAGTAATTGACCAGTTAAAAAGTAATGGATGCCAAAAGTAGGTTCATTAATAAATAGCTGAAATAATGAGTGAAAAGCAACATTAATGGATAAACGGTTGCTTACAGTAATTTAGAAACGGCAGATATAGTTCGTTACAGGTAGGCCAATTGATAAACATTTGATATCATCAAAAGTAATGGATAAACAGTTGAATAGTTATTTATTAAATGTTAAAGCTGAAATAAATGGTTATAGCTAAACAGTTGAAACAGTTAAGAAGGTAAATTAA
Source organism: Centropristis striata (assembly GCF_030273125.1). Classification (NCBI taxonomy): domain Eukaryota; kingdom Metazoa; phylum Chordata; class Actinopteri; order Perciformes; family Serranidae; genus Centropristis; species Centropristis striata. The sequence continues at coordinate 25,135,200 of NC_081537.1, read as the reverse complement.
ATGTTAAATGGTTGAAATTGTTATTTAAAGTGACTCTTTTAAAAGAAACAGCTAAACTAGTTGGCTGAACGTAAAAGGTTGAAGTAAATTGCTCAAATTAGCTGATAGCTCATAAACATGTAAGTTAAAAGTAACATTAATGGATAAACAGTTGACACAGCGAACTCAAAATAATCAATATCCAGTGTGCTAAAAGTAGGCTCATAATTGAAATAATTAGCTAAGGCAACTGATAAATGGTGGATATTGTTCTTTTTAGTAGGCCAATTAATAAACATTTGATATAATTAAAAATAACAGATAAACAGTTGAAATGGTCAGCCATAAGTTATTCATGAATTGTTGAAATAGGTAAATGGGTAAATAAATGGGTAGTTAAACAGTTGAAAGAAGGCTAATTAAAGGTTAAATGGTTGAAAGTGTTATTTAAAGTAACTAACTGAAAAGAAACAGCTAAACCAGTAGAAATAATAAGCTAAATAAATGAGAAAATTAGAAACTTTGGGTCAAAGTAATGGGTAGCTCAACAGTTTAACTAATAAACTAAAAGTATCCTAAATAGTTTAGCTAAAGGGAACATTAATGGATAAACTTTTTGAATCATAGACTAAACAGTTTATGGTAGAAAAAGTAACTTCAAAGTAAAAGACAAACTGTAATAAATAGTTCACACTTGTTTTCAGAAATAGAAAGATAGTTGAAATCACAGACTTTATATTCACGTTATGGTAGATTTTTTTTTTTAAAGTTATGATAAACTGTTAAATAGTTACCAAACGTTAAAATATAATGATAAACTGTTAATTAGTTATGAATGATGATAAACTGTTAAATAGTTACGGTGAAAAACTTTTGACACGTTCAGTAACATCAGCAGATTTCTGGTCAAACTAACAAAAATATTGACAGTTCAATTATCAGCTGAGCTGCTGAGGAGTTCAGTGCTGCTGCCTGTTATTCTGATTATATATTGTGAATATTCTGATTAGAAAAGACAAACAAATAACAAACTTATCCTAATAAAACAATACAAAATTACTGTGAACTATTAAAACTGTTTACAATCTGGGGTATAAGAACAATTGAAACCATTCAATTGATGATTTAAGTTGTTAAAGTGTTATTTTCTTGTGTCTGAAGATATATAAAGCAGGTTTTGTTGTTATAATAACTTTAAATGAGGCTGTCAGAACAGAAACATCTCCCTGTGGAGTCCTGAGTGTTAAAGTCTGATTGAACATGAAACTCTGAGCTCCATTCAGAAAACTTTCCTGAAGCTGCAGAGACAACTTTCCTGTTTCTTCACTCTGCTCTGGTTTAACAGAGTGATTCTTTACCTTACTTTACTATTTCTACCTGCAGAAGCTGCTCGTTTCTACCTGTAAACACCGTGACTGGTTCAGGTAAACGAGGTTCAGTGAAAGACTTGAAATGTTTCTTTCTACCTTCTTGTTCTCTGGGTGTAAAACGCTTCAGGTTCGCTTCATCTCAGCTCCTCCAAACTCGAGGAAAAGTTGCACAAACTCGCAGCTTGTCTGAGCTCCTGTGCATCAGCTGCCGGGTTCATGGTAAAAAAAAAAATTAATGAAAATAAGTCAGATGTGATGCAGATTTATTCCATGAAGATCAGGAGAAACCGCATCCAGACTCCGCTCCGTCTGCAGTCGGACTGTAGTGATCCGCTGCAGCTGAACCAGAAACTTTAACTCCTCCCAGTCCTCTGTGATGGTTTACCCTTTAAACACTCAGTAGCTTTACTACGACAAAAACTCTCCAACAACACCTGAATGCATCACACAGTCCAGAGTTTATACACTCAGTTAAACTAATAAAAAGGACAAAATGCATGAATTAAACTCGCCTAATCTGACACTGGTGCAGTAAGAAGTGACTGTAAACTACGACAGAGTATTACAGCTACATTTAGGAAAAAAACATTTAATTACGAGATTAAATAAATATTTAATTAATTTCGAGAATAAAGTCGAAAATATTGAATATATTATTTACGAGAATAAAGTCGTAAATATTTAATACATTATTACGAGAATAAAGTCAAAAATATTTAATTAATTAGTTTATTACCAAAACAAAGTCGAAAAACATTTAATTAATTAATAAATTAATTAATTAATTAATTACGAGAAAATATTTATTTAATTACGAAAATAAAGTCAAAAATATTTAATTAATCATTTACGAGAATAAAGTCTAAAATATTGAATTAATTATGAGAATAAAGTTGAAAATATTTAATTAATTGCAAGAATAAAGTCGAAAATATTGAATTAATTAATTACGAGAATAGAGTCGAAAATATTAAATTAATTATGAGAATAAAGTCGTAAATATTGAATTAATCACGAGAATAAAGTCAAAAATATTTTTTTAATAACGAGAATAAAGTTAAAAATATTTAATAGATTATCAAATCAAAATCAAATCAATTTTATTTATATAGCCCAAAATCACAAATCACAGATTTGCCTCAAAGGGCTTCACAGACTGTACATGGTACGACATCCTCTGTCCTTAGACCCTCACATCAGCCAGGGAAAAACTCCTTAAAAAACCCTTTTGGCAGGGGAAAAAGAAGAAGAAACCTCAGGGAGGGACAGAGGAGGGATTCATTTTCCAGGACGGACAGACGTCAATAGATGTCGTTGTACAGGGCAGGTCAGAGTAGAATAGAGTACACAGCAGCAGGTGATGAAGCGCCACCATTGGCCAGTAGTGATGGTGAGTGTAGAGTGGACCAGGAGAGGAGTATTCCCATCTGGGGCCAAACCAGATCCACAGCAGTGAGACCAGCAGGAGTGATGCCGAGCAGGACTACAGCTCCACACCCTGTGAAGAGAGAGCAGAGAAAAGTGCGAGTACTCTGGGAAAATACAAGCTTGTGTCATGTATTATTGGGACAGAGAGAAAGAGGGCCCCGGTGTATCGTGTCCCCCGACACATTGGGCCTATAGCGGCATAACTAGGGGCTGGTCCAAGGCCTCGGCCAGCCCTAACTATAGGCTTTGTCAAAGAGGAAAGTTTTAAGTTTACTCTTGAATAAAGAGAGGGGGTCTGCCTCCCGAACTGACACTGGGAGATGATTCCACAAGAGAGGAGCTTGATAACTGAAGGCTCTGGCTCCCAATCTAGTTTTAAGGGCTTTAGGAACCACAAGTAACATAGAATTTTGGGAGCGTAGTGCTCTTGAAGGGTAATATGGCATTATGAGGTCTTTAACCCTATAAAGCCAAGTGTATTACATTTGATACACAAGTTTTTGAGACCTCTGCATCATCAGTGTGATTTTTTTTCCCCTGATAAACCTGATGTACACATGTGTTGAAGATTTAAAAAAAAAACTGAGCAACAAATTGCACAAAAATACCAGATGTATCAAAAATGATATGCAGGTTCCACTGGTGGATCTGTCATTGCAGCGTGAAAACTTCATATCAGCAGATGTATGATGTTGTGTTATATGGAAAAAAATATTTTGCATGTTTGAGGAAAATGTTAAAAGGAAATTCAAAGTTTTAGGATAATAGGATAAAAATGTTAGGTTTTATATGTTTTTGTTAGTTCAAGAAAACAAACTGAAAGCAAAAAATTGCACAAAAAGACCTGATGTGTCAAATATGATACAAATTACAATTCATGTATGCAAATTGATATTGATTTTTTTCTTATTTGTCAGCAGGTTCACTAATCATTCCAGTTTTAAAAAATTTGAATTTTCTGGCAATTATTTCATGGTTCAGGCTTTATAGGGTTAAGGTATGATGGTGCCCAACCATTTAGAGCTTTGTAAGTAAGAAGAAGGATTTTAAACTCAATTCTGGATTTTACAGGGAGCCAGTGCAGCGAAGCTAGAACAGGAGAAATATGATCTCTTTTATTGGTTCTTGTTAGTACACGAGCCGTAGCATTTTGGACTAACTGAAGAGTTTTAAGGGATTTATTGGAGCAGCCTGACAGTAAGGAATTACAGTAATCTAACCTTGAAGTAACAAAAGCATGAACTAATTTTTCTGCATCCTTTTGAGACAGGATGTGTCTAATTTTTGTAATATTACGTAGGTGGAAAAATGCAGTCCTTGAAGTTTGTTTTATATGGGAGTTAAATGACAGATCCTGATCAAAGATAACTCTGAGATTCCTTACGGTGGTATTGGAGGCCAGGGTAATGCCATCGATGCTAATTAAGTCTTTAGATAATGAGTTTCGGAGGTGTTCGGGTCCCAGCACAATCACTTCCGTTTTTCCCGAGTTTAACATTAGGAAGTTGTGGACCATCCAGGTTTTTATGTCTTTAAGGCATGCATTAAGTTTGGCTAGCTGATCAGTTTCACCTGGCTTGATTGATATATATAACTGAGTGTCATCAGCATAACAATGACAGTTAATTGAATGTTTTCTAATTATATTACCTAGAGGGAGCATATAAAGGGTGAATAAAATTGGTCCAAGCACAGAACCCTGTGGAACACCGTGGTTAACATCAGTGCTCACGGAGGATTCATTGTTCACATGAACAAACTGGAAACGGTCTAATAAGTACGATTTAAACCAGCCCAGTGCCGTTCCTCTAATGCCAATTACATGTTCCAGTCTCTGTTATAGGATACGATGGTCAACTGTATCAAATGCAGCACTCAGATCTAGCAAGACAAGGACAGAGACAAGTCCTTTGTCCGAAGAAATTAAAAGGTCATTTGTAATTTTTACCAATGCTGTTTCTGTGCTATGATGAGTTCTAAATCCTGACTGGAAGTCCTCATATAAACTATTGTGTTGAAGAAAATCACAAAGCTGATTTGCGACTGCTTTCTCCAGGATCTTAGAGAGGAAGGGGAGGTTAGATATTGGTCTATAGTTTGCTAAAACGCCAGGATCTAAATTAACCTTTTTGAGAAGAGGTTTAATTACAGCTACTTTAAATGATTGTGGCACATAGCCTGTTAATAATGACAAGTTGATTGCATCTAAGAAAGAAGTGCCCATTAAAGGTAGAACCTCTTTAAGCAGCCTTGTTGGTATAGGGTCTAGGAGACAGGTTGACGATTTAGATGAGGAAATCATTGAGGTTAGTTGTTGGAAAGTGATGGGAGCGAAGCGATCTAAATATTTATCAGGGTTTGTACCCGTTTCTAAGGCTCCAGGGTTTAAGGATGCCTCAGTACCAGTTAATGGCAGGAGGTAGTGAGTTTTATTTCTAATAGTTATAATTTTCTCATTGAAAAAGCTCATAAAATCATTACTAGTGAGGGCAATAGGAATACATGGTTCAATAGAGCTGTGACTCTCTGTCAGCCTGGCTACAGTGCTGAAAATAAATTTTGGGTTGTTCTTATTTTTCTCAATTAATGACGAATAATAGGCTGATCTGGCTTTATGGAGGATTTTCTTATATGTTTTAAGACTGTCCTGCCAGGTTAAAAGAAATTCATCCAGCTTAGTTGAACGCCATTTCCTTTCGAGCTTTCGTGAAATTTGCTTCAGTTCACGGGTTTGAGAATTGTACCATGGAGTTAACTTTTTCTGTTTTATTATTTTCTTTTTTAGTGGGGCAATAAAATCTAGCGTTGTTCGCAGTGAATCTGCAGTACTGTCGACAAAGTTATCAATTAGGGAGGGACTGAAGTTAACATAGTCCTCTATTATGTTGGAGCACGACAAAGAGTTAAAGACAGGTGGAATCACTTCCTTGAACTTAGCTACAGCACTATCAGATAGACATCTAGTGTAGAAACTCTTGCTTATTAGCGAGTAGTCCAGTAGCAGGACTTCAAAAGTTATTAAATAATGGTCTGATAACACAGGATTTTGTGGGAAAACTATTAAATGGTTATGAGAATAAAGTCAAAAATATTTAATAGATTACAAGAATAAAGTCAAAAATATTGAATAAATTGAGGAGGAGAGTTGTTAAAATGAGAGCCTTGGAGCATTTTGTAGAAATATACTTTCAACTTTTATTGTTTATTATAATAATAATTTATTATTATAACAATATTTTATTATAATATTATTTATTATAATTCATTTATTCTTTCGTTTTTAAGTAAAACAGTCTAACAATTATGTACGACTTTATTCTGGTAATTAATTAAATATTTTCGACTTCATTCTAGTAATAATTTTTATTTAATTTTTTCTTTTCTAATTGTGACCCTAATACTCGTCGTAGTTTACAGCCAATTCTTTCTGCACCAGCGTCAGATTAAGTGAGTTTAATTCATGCATTTTGTCCCTTTTATTAGTTGCATTGAGTTCATAAACTCTGGACTGTTTGGTGCGTTCAGGCGTTGTTGTGGGGGTTGTTTTTCTTGTCTCCATCTTGTTCCTGGAAAGAGATTTCACAACCTGATTGGCTGCTGGTGAATCACACACATCACTACTGAAGTCTGAGAAACTGAATCCACTGTTTTCTTCTCTTTCCTCCCTCAAATAGCTCAAAATGTTTTCCAGGAATGGTGCATTGAATGGCCGCTTTGTAAACTCCTGTTTCTCACACGTATTCAATCTGTAGAAAGGTCAGTGGTGCAAGAAGATAATTATTATTGATGCATTTTTTGTAAGCAGCATTTAACTGTAATCAAGGTAGAGCTCATTTTAATTGAATTATTTTAAATGTACCATGTTGTGTAAAGCTGTCAGATAAATGTTGTGGAGTACAAAGTACAATATCTACCTCTAAAATTAGAGTAATTGTTACATAAAATGTAAATACTCAAGTAAAGTACAAGTACTTTAAATTTGTACTTAAGTACAGTAGTTGAGTAAATGTACTTGGTTATATGTCACCACTAGTGGACAGTAGAAAATAAATAAATGATACACTAAAATAACATGATATATACACCATATTGCTGCATAGTTGTTTCATGTCAGTCATTTTCATTCTTTTATTGGTGCTGCAACATTTAGTTTGATGGTTGTTGTTTTTTTTGCTTTAGCACTGATTGTGAAGAAAAACTCCTTTTACTGCAGAATAAGATGCATTACAACACTCTTAAAGAATACTTTGTTACAAGTTCAGCATTCATAAAAAGATAAGGACAACACAGTTAAAAATACAGATTCTGCAGAACAATGACCTCTGTGATGAAAGGCCCTCCTCAAAATCTATCAACTAAAGTTACATATAGTTAAAAGGTTAAAACCACTTCTCACAACAAAGTTGCTGGTTAGAGGTTATCAAAGATATTTTAAAAAGTCAAATAAATGCACGTAAATGCATAAGATGTTATGAGGATGGCATGAGTATTTGGTGTTTATAATAACTGCAGCCACTAGAGGATGCCACAACAACACATATTAACACAGCAGCCCATTAAAGGGCTGATAACAACCGACTGACCGACCAGCAGGTGGAGCAGACTCTACTCATCCTGATAACTGCTTTAATTTTAACAAAATGTGACAGGCAGAGGCTCCGGTAAAGTAGAGCAGCAGCAACCTGAAGAACAATCAATGTAATCTGTTATAGAATGTAAAGAAGATGAAGCAACAATGTACAAACCACATTTACAACATAATTGATGCAGAAACAAACTGACAAATTTGACTGTTAAAGTTGATCAAATCGCAAAATAATGTTGAATTTGTCTGTGAGATAAGTGAAATAAAAAAGTATGAGTAATTCTGAAATGTGCAATTTAAGTACAGTAGTTGACTTAATGTCGTCATTTATTGTTTGAACAGACAGATTTAAGATTTTAACACAATTTGTATTTTCATGGAGAAAGTAGAAACAAAAACTTAAATTAAATTTTAAAAGCATACTGAAACAAATATAACACACATGAAACGTTTATGAATCAAAAAGCAAAATATCAGCTTTGCAAACACACACACACACACACACACACACACAATCCCTTACATAGTGTTATTACTGCTCATTATTGATGCATGTTCAGTTCAGATTGTATTTTTCCCACGGGACTTGAAGGCACCTCACGTGGTTCCTCTCGTGCTCCTCCGTGCAGATGTTTCCACAGCTGCTCCCAGTTACCGTGTTTAAAGTTTAAATCGGGAGTCTACTGTATGGCGCCAGTTTACAGTTTTTACTGGAGCTGTGATGACTTTCTGCCGCCACATGGAGGCGCTGCAGCTCCGACTCAGCTCACCTGCTACAGAAATCAATCAGCTGTGATTCTGAGCTCAGTGGTGACTTTATGGTACAACTCTATTATAATAAAATAACTGTTCATTCATTCATTCGTTATCCGTAACTGCTTACCCAAAATAAGGTTGTGGGGATTATTATTATTATTTAAAATAAACTTTTGCTTCCCAGTAGAGAAAGTTTCTGAGCTCATTAATATTTTTATTATTTTTGAGGTTTTTTAAAAATAAAATAAAATAAAAATTGTGACTATTAATACTATTTCCACCAATGAGATTCATTTGTAATAACATTTCTTAATGTATACTTTTTTTTTTTTTTACTGATTTATATTTGCATGAGAATCTACAAAGTAGCTAAGCTGTCAGATAAATCTGGTGGAGTGAAAAGTGCAATATTAAAAGTATTACAATACCTCAGTGTTGTACTTAATCAATTATTTATCACAAAAAAAATCACACAAGGTACAATTCCAGTGAACTACAGAACTGCAGCTGTGACTCTGATCCTTGTCTCAGTAACAGTGTCTCCGTCTGTCCTCCCACAGCTGCAGGGCCGATGCTGAGCAGGCAGTTCTGTCCTCCATAAGCCCACAGAGACAGGACCGAGTCTGTCTGAGGAACTCTGTGGGTTCAACTGTCCACAGGAACTTTACTGCAGTCAGAGATTTACTGTCCTCAGTGTGGAGGACGGTGGGTTTCAGAGATCATCACGTCTGACAGGAGACCCACGTCCCCAGAACTAAAATATAATAAACCCAGAGAACATTTCCAAATCTAAATTCAATAAAAAATTATTTTGTTGATTCTGTTTTCCACTAATGGGTTTAAAAAAGTTTTTAATAAATAAAAATGTCATGATACAGTATGTCATACAAATGTCACAAAAAAAACATTTAGTGATATGTCACAAAAATGTTGAAAAAATATGAAAGAATTAATGACAAAATATGTAATAAAAATGCCAAAAGGTCACATAAAATACTTATACAATCATACAGTATGTCATAAAAACTTGAAAATATATGTGAAATATGTAATAAAAGTGTCAAAACGTCACAAAAAACCTTCATTGTCATAAAGTCATAAAAAAGAAAAAGAAATTATGTCATAGTTTATCTTAGAAATGTAAAAAAAAAATGTATTTATCTTTAAAGTTCCATTTACCAGGAGCATTTAAGTGCTAATTTAAATAATTGTATTTCATGAGAAATACTTTTTTATACAAGAAAATTTTACTCTTAAATGTTTTAAATTGGAATTTATTATCAGTTACAAATAATTAAACTTTCCATTTCAGTTAAAACAGAAACATCTATGACAGAAGAGATTTTATTAGGTAGATTATAAGAAGAATTAAACGTTATTTATCGGAGAGATGAGGTGAAGTAGTGAGGTTTGTTTGTTTTCACACTTGAATTAACTGTGAAACTTTCTGTAACATAAACACAAAACAGAGACTTTTTAAAATCATTATTGTAATGTTTTTATTGTAACAACATTTCAGCATCAGAAGCCCTTTTAGTGTTTGTTTCCCTTCATTTGCAGAATCACACATAATCAAAATAATGACAGAAGCATCGTTTGGCACAAAAATCACAGAAAATAACTTCAAGTTTAAAAGGTGTTAAAACAAGTTCTGACCAGGAATTATTACGGACATTTCACAGTGAAACTACACGTTTAGTAGAAACGAGTAAACTTCAGGCTGCACTGGCAACAAGTCTGTTAAAATAATAATAATAAAAAAATTACATTTGTGGTTTCTAATCTTCGGTCACACTCCAAACTTCAGTAAAGTAAAAAACTGCACAACCTGTACCGCTCGGAAATGTTGTTTAATGGTTTTCAAAATACAAGAAAGTTGGTGAATGAAAGAACAAATATTCCTGCACGAGTCTCGTTGTCCTTTACCTGTTATCCTGCTGCAGGATGCATCGTTAATCAGTGTTTTCTGTCCAGAACAGGGGTCGGCAACCTTTACTAACAAAAGATCCATTTTTGGACAACAAAAAAAATGCAAATGAGAGCCTCGACACCAAAGAAATATGGAAAAAATTTGGAATTGAAGCTAGAAACTCAAAACTAGAACTGAAGTTTTAGAAATACAGAGGTTAAGGCACTGGGCCGTAGACGTAAGCTATGATGCACATTTTAGTGCAATTAAAATGTTATAACATTTGTTTTAATGGCGTATATAAGCTTCACATTTTTACAATTGAATACAAATTGCTTTGAGCCTACAACAATAATAAGTTAAAATTAAAATGCAAAGAAATAACCGCTTCATTTCATATAATGTTTTCCGTCACAGCCACAGGGAGCCACTGCAGACAGCCTGAAGAGCCGCATGAGGCTCCGGAGCCTCAGGTTGCCGACCCTTGGTCCAGAATATTAAAATATTTGCACATTAAGTCTGCAGCAGCATGCACAGACTCTTACAGCAAAGATTTAAATTTCTCCATGCAGACAAAGACGTCTGTGAAATCATAGAAACAGCTATAAAGGTCCAACGTGCTGCTAAATAACAGGTCAAAAACAAGTCAATAACAGGTCAATAACAGGTCAGGGTTGCATAGAGACCGAATCACAGAGACACATAAGAAGTCCCAACGTCTGCAGGGACATTTGTGATGTGTTTGATGTGTTTACAGCATGTAAGCATGAGCTCCTCCTCAACTAACAGTTATTATAGTGGTTAACCTGATGGCAGAACAAACATTTACCTCTTATGTTCGAGCCAAAACCCTCTCAGTGTTTGTTTGCAAGCTGCTAAACACACAGACGGATTTTACCTTAAAGGACAGAAAACAAATAATAAAGACGACGACATCTGGACACTGAAACCTTCAAAGCATTATTCTTCACCTGTAAAAGTGTTTTTGTGAGTTCACTTTCTGCCCGGAAACAATAAAATATTTGCACATTAAATCTGCAGCAGCATGCACATATTTTTCCGGCAAACATTTAATTTCTCCTTGCAGATAAAGATGTCTGTGAAATCACAGAAACACCTTTAAAGGTCCATCGTGCTGCTGAATAACAGGTGAGTAACAGGTCAGGTTTGCATAGAGACAAAATCACAGAGCAACATAAAGAGTCCCAACATCTGCAGGGACATTTGATGTTCCATGAGCTCCTCCTCAGCTAACAGTTATTATAGTGGTTAAACCTGAATAAAACTAATTCACGTCTTATATTTGAGCCAAAACCCTCTCAGTGTTCGTTTGTAAGCTGCTAAAACACACAGACGGATTTTACCTTAAAGGACAGAAAACAGAGGACAGACGACGACATCTGGACACTGGAAACCTTCTTGGAAAAGTTAAAACATTATTCTTCACCTCTAAAAGTGTTTTTGCGAGTTCTGATTGTTCTGCCTGGGAACAATCAGAACATCAGATCATCATAAAAACAGCTTTAAAGCACCAACATGCTGCTTGATAACAGATCAAATATAGTGGTTTGCATAGAGACTGAACCACAGAGTTAAAGCTGCAATAATCAGTCGAGTTATCATGTTGATGGAGTGAAAATAATCGCCAAAAACTCTGATAATTGTTTAGTTTTCAGGCAGAAAAAGCCGTTTTCAGCCTCTCAGATGTGGAGATTTGCTGCTTTTCTCTGTTTTATATCACATTAAAGTGAATATCTTTGAGTTTCAGACTGACAGAACATGACATTTAAAGTCTTGTGAGAGTCGTAATTAAACCCAGTTACAGCCAGAGGTCATGCACATGTCTGCAGGGAGGTTTGATGTTTTTAAACTGAACCAGTGTCCAGAGTAAACAACACACAGACAGTTACAGAGGTTAAACATGACGACACAACAAACTCGTTTACTTCACATATTTGAGCAAAATCCCCTAAATGCTTGTCTGTAAGCTGCTGAAACATAAAAACAGGACGTGGAGGAAAAGGACCTGTTTGTTTTGAATTGTTTAAACATTAAGCTTTAGAGTAAAACTCCACGTCTGCAACATTAGGGAGGCAGAGTCAGTGTGATGTTAAGGAAAAAGAGGTTCAGAAAATGACTGGCAGGTTCAGCTTCAGATCTGCTGCAGAACGTTTGATATATGAAAATAAATATTCTTATTATTTACAGTGGATCAGTCAGAATGAGCACAGCAGCCGTTAGTTTATGAAGTTATGAAGTTTTCGTTCAGTAATGTGGACGTGTTTAAATCATCTGGAAACAGCAGAAACAGGACGAATAGTGTATAAACGAGGCCAGATGTGTGACAATGTGGACGCATAAAACCACAATTTTTCCCCACACATGAACTAATATTTAATGAAGTAGAAAACCATAAAGGATTTAACATCTGGAGGTCAGAAACTCCAAAGATCCAGAGAATTAAAGGGACTTTTATTTTATTTTATCTTTTCTTCTTCAGGTAAAAAAATGGATACTTTTATCTGTTTGCATTAGAACATAGTAGCATAATTTTCAATTTGTGCAATAAACACATCACAAATAAAAACTCTTCTTTTCCATTTTTTTTCTAATCTAAAAAAATGTATTTATACCATTTTTTTTCTCCCATTTATTCTTGATTTTAGTCTTCTGAATCCCACGGCTCTGTTGTGTTTTAATATTATATAATTGCTGTATTTCCATTGTTTTTATATTTTACTTGTATAATTGCACTTTGATTTAGTGTAATTTTTCACAAAGATGACTTTTATTTTTTAAAATATTATTATTATTATTATTATTATTATTATTATTATTATTATTATTCATTTATTATGAGTACATCAATTAAAATAGATTAAACAATAACAATTTTATTATTTTTATGTATTTAATTGAAATCTATTGTCTGTTCTCTGTACCGTGATGCTGAGCACATGTCTGCAAAAAAACCCAAAAAAACCCTCTCTGTATCTTTGTTTTGTGATCTGAGGTGTGCAGGTTTATTTTAGGATGTCAGGCTCATAAAACACACACACACACACACACACACACACACACACACACACACAGTGGAATTTACAGTGTGTGTGTGTGTGTGTGTATTTGTGCATACACACAGTTTTAAACATCTGGCTGCTGGTTTATATTTTCATACTTAATCTCTCCTCATCGTTTCAGAGCTGCCTACGAACTTTAACAACTTGTTACACACCTTCTTGTGGACGGCCTGCAGCTGAGGAATGTTCAGATTTTATCATCACAGTGTGTGTGTGTGTGTGTGGTAGTAGTGGTTAATGAGTGTTACCGACCTATTCAGTGCATGGTGAGATTTATTTTCCCTTCATTCCCTTTTGATAATCCTAAACTATTAAAAACCATTGAAACAGACATACTGTTTTAAAGGAATAGTTCAGCATTTTGGATAATTACACGTATTTACTTTCTGGCTTGTTGCATGTGAGAATCAGGATCATTTTCATAGTTTTTTCTGTCTTTACATACTTCATGTATTCAGTGCATTGTGAATTCCCTTTTGATTATCTCAGTCGTGTTAGAATTAAAACAGACACTAACTTAAAGGAACAGTTCCACATTTGGGTAATTACGCTTTCAACAGGTAAATATTTTAGCTTGTGTGCTTTTCTTTCTCTTAGAGAGAGAGAGAGGGAGAATATTATTTCCCAACATGCTGAATTATTCTTAAACAGGTTAAAACTCCTTCAGAGCTTCACTTTTTCATTACAACATTAAAACATTTGTTCACCTGACAAACATGTAGCCCTCATATGGCTGTTAGTTTTTTAGTCACCAAGGCAACAATTAAATTAAGTGAGAACTACATTACTTCTATTATTCCTTTTTTCCCTTTCTTAATGAACTAATCACAAGATCAAATTAAACTTGTTCTCTTTGCTACTGCTCGAAATCTGTGGATATGTCACTTTCTCTATAGAAAGTAAAAAAAAAAAATATTGCGATACTATTAATGTAAGGAGTGTGTCAGGATATTGTCAGGCAGTTGTCGGAACAATGCTGCAAAGTTTTTTTCGTTTCATGGTGATTTAGAGCTATAGAGAAAATAACACAATCCATCACTGTCTTGATTTGCAGAGACTTGAGGCTGTAAAACGAGTTAGAACTACATGCTAAAGACACTCATATGGCTGTTTGCTTTTTAGTCACCAAGACATTTCATCAATCATTTAAATGAAGTGAGAACTACATTAGTCACATTTTACTTATTTCCTCCTTCTTAATGAACTAATCATGAGTTAAAATTAAACTCGTTCTCCTCTTTGCTACGGCTCTAAATCTGTGGAGGTGTCACTGTCTGAGCTACAGATTCTTATAGAAAGTCTTGTGTAGATGCCATAAAGAGAGGACGGAGCAGCTGGAGACTCACAGGTTGGCATCTCGCTGCAGCAGCATGGCGGGACACGTTACTCCGCCTTGGAGCCTTTGTGTGCGGAGCCTCTGAGGTAGGTGTTGTAGAAGAAGGAGGCAAACAGGAGCAGGTAGCTGAGGTACATGAGGGAGCCCCAGGTGATGTTGTCCAGGGTGGAGGTGCAGTGTTGGTGGTGCATCCAGCGGTAGACCAGGCCCAGCACCGTCAGCCCCATCACCATCTGCAGGATCTGCGTGGCTGTGATGAGCATGGCGAAGGGCCGCGGCACCCGCAGCCCGGCCGCCCGCGCCGTGTAGTACGAGTACATGAGGGAGTGGACCACGTAGTTCATGGTCATGAACCAGCCGCCGCCCGCCACCTGGTCCTTGTAGCAGTACCAGGAGTACAGCAGCACGGTGATGTGGTGGTACCAGTGCAGGAAGATGAGACGCTGCTTCCTCAGGATGATGAACACCGTGTCGCCTGCAGAGAACAAACACCAACATCAGCCTCCAACACGCGTTTCTAAAAGGATTATTGTTATTCTGAACTTCTAGTCTGATTGTCACACCGCGGTGAGGGATGTCTTGTCTTGTTTTTTTTTGTCTTGTGAATTTACGGTTTTATTTTGAAAAGTAACTTCTGGTTTTATTTTGAAATAGTAACTTCCCTCTCGTTTCAGGTCACTTGCCCTTCCCCCTGTGTCAGGTCTGGTGTCTCCCCTGATTCCTGATTGTTTCCACCTGTGTTCCCCTCCCCCGTGTGTATATAGTCTTTGTCTTCCTTGTCCATGTTGACAGAGTATTTGTCGTCCTGTCAAATACCTCCAGCCTTGTTCACAGTCCTGTCTTGTACCAAAGTTAAGTGTGTCAAGTTTTGTTTATTGAATACTTTTCCTCTTTAACAGAGTGATTTTTTGTTCATAGTTTTCTGGTTAGCTTCTTTTATTTTCTAAGTCTAAGTAATTTTTTGTAGCATTGTTTTCCTCCCTTTGGAGCGTTTTTTGTTTGTAAATTTTGTAATATAAATTAGAGTAGATAGTTTCTTAGCCATTGTGCTTTTCCTCTTCGGAGTGATTTTGTATTTCCTTTTAGATCAGAAGGGTTTTCCTCCTTTGGGAGCGCCTTTTGTTCTGTGTTTGTTTTGTGTTCTTGTCGTGTCTTCGGACCATCTAGAAGTTCATAGCCTGTTTATTTATCATTGCTGTTTAAAGAGAAATCTATTCAGATAAATAAACCTGTCATTACTGCTGCCTATCTGCATCTGAGTCCTCCTTTTTGCCCAAGCCTGACACTGATGTATAATCTTGTTGATTTATTCTTTGGTCAGACAGTTCCAGAAATCATAGATTCAAAAATCATGGAAAAAATTATTAGATCACCCTTGTTTTCTCCTTGCTTTCTTGTTCATTTTAATGGCTGGTACAACTAAAGGTACATTCGTTTGGAGAAATATAATGATAACAACAAAAATAGCTGATAAGAGTTTAATTTAAGAGCTGATATCTAGATATCTTTCCATGGTTTTCTTGATAATGATTTTGGTTATTATCATGGATTCGCTTTTTTACCCATTTTTTTCCATGGATGTATGTTGGATTTTATCTTTGCCAGTAAACAAATTTCATGAAAGACTTAAAAAGTCTCAATTACATGATCTGAACAGTGAACCAGTCCCTGTTCTACCTGTAGTAAATGCTTGTTTTGAGGAACTTTTCTACTTAATTCTTTGGAATTTACAGATGCATTAAATAAAGCATAACCAGCAAAACCTAATGGATTCACACTGCACCATGAGCATAATATATAAAAAGCAGTATCATATCACCTCTCTCATTAAGTCGACGTTGCTATAAATAGAGTGAGACTCGGCAGGAAACCACGAGTCAGCTGACCAAACAGTAAACAAACATCACTGTTCACAGACTTCAGACTGGATTCACTGCAGTCGTGTTCACAGTTTTCAGCCGAGCAGTGAGAAGATGAAGGCACTCTTCTCTTCCTGTCTGCAGCAGAGGAAACTCTGATATCAATCATACACTAATGGGTTTTTCTTGCCGCCTCAGCATCTGCTTCAGTTTCCCGGAGCTCTCAGGTCTTAGTATCGGACAGAGAGACAAGAATATCTCACAGCCGGCCAGAGAACACGCAGCTTCAAAAAGAACTGTTTGCTGATAAAATAAAGTGCCCCGAGGAACGTGCCACAATGATTCGGTCGCTCAAGATCAAAGTTTCTGTCTGTCACTGAAAGAAAAGACTCAGAGCATCACTGCTGCTCCCTCTGAGGCCAGTGACATGCATACAGTAAATATCATGTTAAAATCTGGTTAAATATTGTTAAAAAGTAACAGCTTTTATCACAATAAATAACCATGTTTCAACAGCATTTAAATGCATCAGTGTCTGCATGTAATTAGGTTTTATCATTAAAACACAGTGATTTAAAACAACCAACACATCTAAAAGAACATGATTTTTTCATCCAGATTTAACTCAGTCTACATCTCTTTTGACCTACAGTACATCTCCCGTAATAGAGATGGAGGGCTCACCCAGCTCGGGGGCCTTGCTGATGGCGAAGGCGTAGGCCCAGAACTTGGTGACGGGGCCGCTGTAGAAACTGGTGTCACACACGGATTCTCTGAAGCCGCCGGTGGTGATGACGTGCAGCATGTAGAGTCCGGTCCGCAGGGCGCCGACGATGCTGCAGAGGCAACACAACATGCAAACACATCAGGAAACAGTTTCAAATCATACAGTTTTTATATTTTAGTTAAATGACCCAGTATTAGAGGTGGGGAAAAATTAATACAGCATAGTATCGCAATAATTTGCGTGGCAAAATTACATCGATTCATGGCGCCAAGTATTGATTTTTAGCATTAAGGCGGCCGGCTGAGTATTTTCCTAATTTTTAGGTAACATAGATACTGGTACCATATGAAACTAGAAGAACTAAGGAATCTATAGGCACCATCTGGTCAGGATATCATGTCGGGAAGCTGAAATAATGCTGCAAAGTTAGACGAAATTTCTTGTTTGTTTGGGGGGTTTTTTAACCAATTTTTAATTATTTCTTTCTAAAAATAATTTTACATTAAATCTAAAGTTTCACTGTAAGTTTTTCTGCCTTCAGAAAAAAGTATAAATTACCAGAAAGAAAAAAAAATTACCAGAAAAAAATCAACATTTCCAGAAAAAAAGTCAAAATTAAAATAAAAAAAATTAGAATTACCAGAAAAAAAGTCAAAATTACCAGAAAAAGTCAAAATTACCAGAAAAAAGTCAAATTACCAGAAGAAAATAGAATTACCAGAAAAAAAGAAAGAAAAATATCCGTCAGGATATCGACGAGGGATTTCAGCTCCATGCTAAAGACACTGGAACCAGGTATGTGACTGTCGAGATGTTATTTCACCATATCAAAGCTATACAGAGTTACTTGGTACACTTTTATTTTTCTTCACTTTTTCTTAATTTTTCTTGACTTTTGCCCTCTGGTTTGACTCTTTAGAAAGTACATATTTTCATTTCTAATCCTGTGTTTCACCTTCTTGGCTTCTCAAATTCATTCCAACTTATTACCAAACTGCTTTCAGGTGTTGCTACAACATGGGACGAGCCATAAAAATGCAAGATAATAATGCCAGAAAGTCATAAATAGATCATTCACAAGCTGAAACCTGAAGTGTGCAGGTATGAGGATGTGCAGAGATCAGGGTTCATCATCCTGACGTCATGAGAACACTTTTATCTGACTTTCTGCACTTTCCCCTACATGCAGTGAGTGATAGTGACAGTTTCATGTTTATGTAATACTGGTACACGTATCTGGACTTTCTGTACCAATATCCATCATTACACAACACAAATAACACGTCTTACTGTTGCAATTTAACAGCTATTGTCAGATAGCAATACCTTTTTGTTTATTATACTGATAAAACAGCTCAAGTTAAAGCATGCAGCACGATCATTTCATAGGCATCCCAAAACAGTTTATGCCATCCATTACAGTTGTTTTATTGCCGTTTTAAAATGTGATGGTCTCAATCTGGAGCTCTGATGTATGAAAAACATCCTATTTCAAAGGTCAAGACTGTTCTTTAGACTCTCTGTCACACACTTTAGCCTTAAAAGCTCTGTTAGCCATAACACTGTTTCTCATAAAAAACATCACTGGAGTACAGAGTTCATCCCACATGTCAATGGCTACTCAGCCCTGTAATGTCAATAAAAGCCTCTAAGAGTCCGACAATGTAATGAACCTGAACAGATCACACACTGATCCACAGACTGCAGGAAGGAATTCATCTGCCAAACACACACAGCCCATAGAAAAAATGAGTTGCTCATGTGTTGCTCAATTTCGTCTCTTGAGATCAGTTTGAGCTTCATTCTGTGATCATTTGTTTCTGAATTATTTCTCCTGAGGGACCCTTAGGAGCAAGAGATAAGCTAAAAAGAGACAAAGACATCACTAAGACAAAGGAGGTTGAGTTGAGAAAACCATTTGAGCAATACTTGAGGAGTGGGATAAACTGAGGAGTATGCCCCTGATCTCAATTATGTCTCAGTTATTTTGAAGGAGAATTAAATTGAGAAAAAAACAGACATAATTGAGATCAGGGGTGTACAACTATGAGCTCTCCTGGTTTTCTTGATAATGATTTTGGTTATTAAATTAAGAAAAGAAAGGTTTTCTAATAATTTTTTCCACGACTGTATATCATATATATATATTGTCATATCGCCCAGCCGTAGTGCTTGTTAGTGTCAAATTAGTCAATGTGATTTTGTATCACAATATCTCGATATTTGTTAATTATCACGATATGATGCCAATGAAAGACAATAAATTATTGTATTGAATTATTACCCCAAAGTCAAATTGTCATGTCCGGTATGCAGACAGTTGAGAGAGGGCCGGATTAAGATTAGAGGGAGGGCTGGCCCCCCACAGACCCCCTGCTGACGGAGCTCTGAGCTCAGGATGACTCGCTGCCAAGTAGGTCACAATCTCCATAAACTCTCCTTTTCATTGTGACATTTATCAGGTTCATCACGCCATAAACACAAACGGGGTTTTCCCAACTATTAAGAGATTTTTTACACTACATTCAGAAGTGTAAACAAGCTCGTGAGGTGAAAAGTTCACTTCAATTCTGTGAAAGCTTCGGCAGTTTCTCTGAACGCACAGCAGGTGACCTGAACCCCAGAGAGGAATGTGTTTGTGCCATCGAACTGGTTTTAGTGAACATTCCCCCGCTGCACAGGCCTCCTGCAGGTCAGAGCCAAGATCTAATCGCCCTGTTCACACAGAAATAGTTAGAATTCACTGTCAGATTACTCTTCTGTTGTTTACAGCAAATTAGGAGACAAAAACTATTTATAAAGGGACTGAGAGAGAGTGGAGCAGAAGAGAAGCACTGCAGGCAGAGACCGCTGAGGAAAATATTGGAAAATTCATATTGAGATAACACTGAAAAACTGACATACAACTTGATTAAACTGCTCAAATCTTTATGTTTAAGAGGTTCACACAATTAATGACTTAATCCACATCATCAAATTTACTGTTGTTAAAATAATTTGATTATTCTGCCTCTTGTTAAAATAATTTGTTGTCTGTCTCTGTTGTCTGTCTCTGTGCGTGACGCAGGTCACTATCAAAGGTCACTATGTATGCGTAATCCATTAAACCTTGGTTGTACTAACTATGATTTTGATACAATGATTATGTTTGTGTGTTAATGTTGGTTTAGAAACTGTCATTACTTTAATTAGATATATTCAATTTGCTTAAACTGATTCTACAATCACAAAGAATATATTGTATGTTTCATATTTTAGACTTTGGAATGCATGTAGACATTGAAAAATAAGTGGCTCCAAATTATATCTGTAAGACATAACAAGGCAGAATGTTTGTCTTCACAAGTTTTGATAGCAGGTCAGGACACAGTGTGAAGGGCAGAAATGATTGTTGCCCGGTGACATGACGTGTGTCCCTCTATTGTTTAAAACTGACAATCAAAACTTTTTTTTGCAAGAACATTCTTCAAACACATTTGAAAAAAAAAAGTGCATAACAAGAGCATATTGTACAAGAACTAGTTCCACAGCAGTTTCTGTCCTGTCTCATCTCATATTGTCTGTGTGTGTGTGTGTGTGTGTGTGTGTGTGTGTGTGTGTGTGTGTGTACATGTGTGTACATGTGTGTACATGTGTGTACATGTGTTCTTCTTCATTGGTTGTCCTGCAGTTTGATTGGATGGATGCTGTCGGATCAAAATAATGTGGATGGAATCTGATTGGATGTTGAGCAAACACATCAGACACACACAGACACACACAGGCACAGTGTGTGGACCGGCTCACCTGAAGATGGCGAGGCTGAGCGACCACAGCACCAGCGGGCGCCGCAGGTTCAGCTTGGGCCGCTCCCTCATGAAGTGCTGCCCGCCGAACACGAACGCAGCGTACAGGCCGCAGAACATGAACCCCTTGGTCCTGTGGACAGAAAACACAGCAGCAGTGAGCTGGGTGAGGAGTTTATGTTGTTCAGTCACGGAAAAATGGTTAGACCACCCTTGTTTTCTTCAATTTCTTGTTCATTTTAATTCCTGGTACAACTAAAGGACAAATATAATGATATGATGATGATAAGAGTTTAATTTAAGAGCTAATATATAGACATTTTCCATGGTTTTCTTGATAATAACCAAAATCATTATTATTAAAACCATTGAAAATGTCTAGATATCTGCTCAAAAATTAAACTCTTATCAGCTATTTTGTTGTAATCACTGTATTTGTCCAAACAAATGTACCTTTAGTTGTACCAGGCATTAAAATGAACAAGAAATTAGAGAAAACAATGGTCTAATCATTTTTTCCATGACTGTAAACAGGGCGGACAGAACAATAGAAAAAAACTATGTCCTGAACATTATAACCTTCATGTGGGAGGATTTGTTGCTGCAGGCCTGGGTGTATCTAATAAACTGGCAATTAAGTGTAAAGAAGAATAGGGAACAAACAAGCAGATAATTAATACCCACCACACCTCTGTATCTTAGCAACTGCTCTGATACACCTGCTGCACATGGGAATTTTCAATAATACATTATTTATTTCTGTGATTATTCTAATAAAAAGTCCACATTTTATTACAAAAGAAGACGTTTTTGAACAAGCATTGATTTGAATGATGTGAATGTCGGCCTCTCATGATAACACAGTTTTTAGGACGATAAATTTTCCCAGAAAACGATAGTGTCGTTGTATCGATGTAGTTTTAGCTTTATAATGATATTAGAACATAATAAGTACATCCTTTTCCACAACAATGAATTTTTAAATCTCGAGAATATTAAACATTGGAATTGAAATGTGGAAAAGAAATATTAAAATATCCTAGATAAATAAAACATAAATAAATAAACTACAACCAAAACAAATAAAATACACTTTTAGGCTCTGTTAACAAAACATTGCACTGAGATAATCATAATGTATTATATTATTTTATAACTAAAATAACAGCAGAAAAGGCTGCTCCCAAAATTGAGTTTTTTGGATATTTGTGCTGCCTGTCAAACATTTGCAGCTTTACATTAAACACAAAACAAAAAAGCACAAAAAGTCTATATATTGAGTCCAGAAAAAAACTATTGTGTCCATTTTTAGATATCGAACGATGAGTCGATATAGTAATTATCATGACAGGCCTATGTGAATGGCCTGCTGTACATGTACTTTGAGCTCCGTCAGGTTGCAAAGAGGAAGAATTCAACTTCCTCTAACTGATAAATCACCTCAGTCAGACACTGAAACTAGAGCTGATAGTACAGATGTTATACAACAAAGTTACACAATGAGGGTGAACACACCAGAGAACAAATATGAAACAACCTGTCTGCTCTGTCCTGCAGCCACCAGGCAGGTAAACATATGACATGTACATTATTTCATAACAATAAATTGAGAAATGTGTCTGTCAGCTGATATATAATCAAGGAGGAGGATTAACAGAGATTAGAGTAATGAGGCCTTTTTATCTGCACCGCCCGGTTTATCAACAATATTATTTTACAATACAATTAACAGGCGAAGACAGAGCAGGAAACACCAGAGCTCAGATAACTGGAAGAGATTAAATCATGACTCTGCTGCAAGAAAAAATAGCAAAAATACCAGATTTTTCTCTTTCTTTTGTTTTAAAATTCAGGACTCGTGTGTGTGTGTGAGTCTGAGGTGGTTTGGGTATATCCAGATGATTAATCCAGATTGGCACAATGCATATTAGACTGAGTTAATGCTGCTGCTGCTTGACCCAGTTACTGTTACTGGGCTTCTGACAGACATCCCAGTCCTTCAATTATTGATGCAGGAAAACCTGCAAGAAGCCGGAGCGGTTAGAGACGCACAAGAAGGAACAGATGTATTTAAAATAGGTATATTAGGGCTTCAACTAGGGTTGGGCTATATGGATGTCCAAAAATTGGCCAAAAACAAAAAAAATCATACTATATAGCATGTAGTTTTTTGTCAAAAATGGTGAAATTTTAAAATGCCTAAAAATGCTAAAAATTACTGTATTGTCGTCTGTTGATACATATTAGAGCATAGTTTGTCCAGAAATGACAGAAAAACTCAATATTATGGGATGTCCAAAAATTGGACAAAAAAACGAAAAAGTCGTACTATAGCATGACGTTTTTTGTCAAAAATGGTGAAATTTTTAAATGCCTAAAATTGCTCAAAAAATGACTTCATTTTAGTCTGTTGATACATATTAGAACATAGTTTGTCCAGAAATTACAGAAAAACATCATATCAAAAGTCATATCCTGACATATTTAGGCTGAATATCGATATACGATATTTTAAAAATATATTGTATATTTCTAAATGTGATATAGAATTTGACCGTATCGCATGTATTGATATAGTTAAAAAAAATGTCTTTTATATATAAATGCTGCCCTTACTAGGGTTTGTCATATTTAGCTCTTTTGTAATGTTTGTTATTCTTTTCTCATATAAATATATTTATTACAGAAAAAGATTGCCCTATTTTATTCCATAGACTATTTTTATTTAAATGTGCACTTAATGGAGCTTTGATTTGAAAAAAGGTACTCCTGTTGTTATACAGTATTTGTGACATGTGACATGTCATATTTGACTTTGACAGAACATTTGCTCTCACTTTGCCATAAAAAATATTGGGATATACATATCATATATCGATATTCAGCCTAAATATATTGGGATATGGCTTTTGGTCCATATCACCCAGCCCTTGTCCAACGGCCACTTTATCAGCAAGCAAGGTGTACCTAATAAAGTGGCCGGTGTGGTCTGCTACAGCTGATGGACGTGCTGTGGATCAGAGTCTTTTGCAGACTTTGGTTGGTTTCTGTTAAACTGTCTCCTCTGACCTCTGGAGATTTTCTCTGTAAACTCTACAGATGGTTGTTAGATCAGCAGACCAACAACCACACCATAAAGTCACTTAAATCCCCTTTCTTCCCCGTTCTTCCCCATTCTGTCTGCAGGTCTAAATGCATCGAGCTGCTGCCCTGTGATTGGCTGATTGGTTAGATATTTACATTATTGTTTGGTCTGTAAAATGCCAGAAAATAGAAAATGGCCATCAAAATTTTGTCAAAGTCCAAGATGGTGTCTTTGTTTTGTCAGCCCCCCCCCCAAAAAAACACAAGGATATTGTCTTTGATATAATGTAGAGAAAAGCATTAATTTCCATATTTGAAAATCTGAAAATGGCATTTTGTTAGATTTTTATATGTGAAATAACCTCAACAATTATTTCATTATCAAAATAGTTGGCAAAGAAGCTGTTTCAAGTACAGAGTTAAAAGAAAACTCCTACGTCCCTCTCTATGTAAATTTAACTGATGCATGAAGCTGCTGTCTGGAGGTCTGATTGTGTTTAAACAGCAAAGTGACATGAGGCCTGAGCAGAAGGAATGCTGTTATTCACTTGTTCCTCATGTCTCCATGTTCACATTGTGAGTCTGCAGGACGCCGTGGAGGGGACGTGGACTGTGCTGCACTTTGTCTCCTGAGCTTCATGTTACGTCCTCCCCGCTCAGCTAACAGGAACACAGCTGTGTGTCGTCTAAGTCCTGCATAGCCTTGTGGAAGTGAGGCTGAGAAAAATGTGGTCTAACAGCTGTTATCTCTGTAGGTGAGACAGAGATCACTCCAGCACATTTTACAGGACGGTTTAGTTTAACTTAATGCGAGCAGTGATACATATTTAAGTGTATTTCAATGATGAGATCATCGTTTAACACGACACTGATTGGCAGAGATGATATTGAAGTGTCCACGACAAAGAATGACTTACAGTTATGCAATGACTGATATGAATCTTGCATCACTCTCAGGTCTGGGCCGATTGACACCATGATTTAAACTCTCCTGTCGCAGTCAACAAGCTTAAATATTGTTCCACTAATAACGCTGAAAGTTGGCTGTTTGTGGTTCTGGTCTGCGGGTTCATTAATATTTTTTGCAGTTTCGCTCTCATAAAGAGTCAGGTGGTAGATGCATATTAAAAATGTGAAAACCCCGAGCAGAACATCACTAATAAGGAGGAAAATCAGATTAAGGACAGACTGGCTGAGTGGGTTAATGGACTGTGAATGGGCTCAAAGAGAATAATCAATAAAAAATATATTTTTTAAATTGGATAATATGGTATGGTATAACAACAAAAATAGCTGTTAAGAGTTTAATTTAAGAGCTGATATCTAGACATCTTCCATGGTTTTCTTGATTATGATTTTGGTTATTATCAAGAAAACCATGGAAGATGTCTAGATATCAGCCAAATGAACAAGAAATTGAAAAAAACACAAGGGTGGTCTAATCATTTTTGCAATGACTGTAAAATAAAATTTAAATAATATTTAATAATTTTTTAAAAAGGACAGTATTAGGTCAACCCTGGGACTTGAATATTGTGATTAATATAATTAATATACAATCAAATATATAAAATTTAAATATCATAAAATAATAAAAAAGGACAATAATATGCCTACCCTGGTACCTGAATATAACGATTACTTTGAATAATATACACTTAAATATATACAATTTAAATAATATAAAATAATAATAAAATAAAAACCAATAATATGCCTACCTTGGGACCTGAATATCATGATTATTTTCCGATATAATATATAAACTTTAAATAATGTAAAATGTTTTTAAAAAACAAAAACAACAAACACAGAAAAATAATAGGCCTTGCACGGGACTTGGTCATGATAGGCATAAAGTTGGAGAAATAAAATAAATTGTGTCGATAAGTAATAACTGATTTAAAAAAAATCATTATTCATAAATTTAATTTGAAGTTTTCAGAGACCCGTTGAGAGAGAGCTCTGAATCACTTGTTAGAGATAATAAGTCAGACTAATAAGTTAATTATTAGTCACTGCCGTTCTTGGCGTAATAAAACACCAAGAACACCAGTGACCGTGAACTCTGGAGGTCCCTTGTCGACGGCCTATACCCCAGTAGGGTGTAAGGCAGATGATGATGAATAAGTTAATAACTATGTGCTGTAGCTTATCGTCACTCTGTTAAAATAACGCCTAACTCATTTTTTCAAGTTTTGCAGGAAACACAAAAAACTTCACCTAAAGTGTAACATATGACATTTATTGATCATTTCACTCAAAAAGGATGTAACAAAGGATGGATATTGGCATAGTAATAACACTGTGTGTAAATTATGTAACTTAAGAGAAATAAATGACTTAGGCAATTTTTTGAACATGCCTTTGTGACTTAAGCAAGATATGGTAAGACTTTATTTTGAAGGTGTCTACATAAGAGTCACACAAGCCTGTCAGAAACATGACATGATAAGTATCATGAGCATTAATGTTACTTCAAGTGTCATTAATGTTCATGACACACCCCATGTCATGTTTATGACACGCTCATGTCACTCTTGTGTAGACACCTTCAAAATAAAGTGTTACCAATATTAGTGTCAACAATAAAACACTGATAAACTAAACTGATAACTAAACAATCTCCCTCTAGCTCTTCTTTGCTGGGTTCTTATCTGATGCCTATGAATGTGGCAAATTGTCAAAGAAGTGATGATCTTAAAGGGGTAAAATCACATGATCTGATTAACTGAGGATGTAGGCGATTTTACCATAGGTGGCCAGCGTCATAAGGAAATTATATAGGAAAAAAACAAACAATTTTGACAAAAATGACTTAGGCTATTATTGTAACAGGGTGACGTTATAATACGACATATTAATGCACCAAACGAGCCCCATGTGCAGGTTGACAGACGGTCAGAGTACGGGTCGCCCTGACAGGACATGGGTATGGGTATGATTATTATCATATTATTGTGTTTTTAGCGTTTTGAGAAGCTACATCTCCTACTTTTTACGCACCAGTTCTCCTGCATCCATTCCAGAGCTCGTCTCTCGTCGAAGCGCCGCTCGAAGTCGTACACCGCCAGTTTCAGCTCAGTCCCGTTCATGTTTGTTTCTGTTCCTCAGCCGAAGTTTCTGGAGGGTTTCAGTCCGGAGAAGAGAGCCTGCCGGCGGCTAAAGGGGCACCGCTGCTCGCTGATATTCACCGGATTATCTCCGGTTGTGTTCCGGGACGACAGAAGGATGCGGCGGGACCTCCAGATGTACTTCTGTCTCCTCAGCCGTTAAACAACCGGCTGGAATATATACAATGCTGTTCCGGTTTGAATTTTCAAAATAAAAACGCATCGCAGCTATGACGCAGCAAATGAATATTGACCATTTTTGTTGACAGTTTCCAGCGGGGGAAGAAGAATCCTGACCCCAGACTTTAAGTAAAAGTACTAATGCCACTGTGAAATTACTCCACTACAAGTAAAAATCCTGCATTAAAAACTTCCTGAAGTAAAAATACAAAAGTATCAAAATGCACCTAAAGTATCATTTTAATTTTGAAAAGATAGAACTAATTTTTACAACTTAATTTACTTTTATGTGGTTTGATTAAAATGTTATGCAGAATCACCCCCACTCTGATTATTTTATATATATGTGTGTGTGTGTTTATACACATACATACATACATACATACATACATACATACATACATACATACATACATACATAAATACATACATACATACATATATATATATATTAATATATTTATTAATTAATAAAGAACCTATTTAACTATTATTCTTTTGCAATATCTGTGAAATACAAAATACTGAAAAAAACACACAAAAATATATTAATATATATTAGTAATAAATGCCAAACAACAATAATACAATAGGGATGACAAAAGAAAAAATGCATATCAGGTGTATATATGTGTATATGTCTTATTTTTTTTATTCTTTATTCTGTTTTTATATCTATATGTCTATATGTCTGTATTTTGCTGTTGTGACTAATTTTTTGTTGTACTTGTATGTAATAATCTTAGTCTGTATTGATTTTTCATTAGGTAGTTGTTATTGTTTCTAACATTTTATATAAAACATAGACTAATAAATGAACCAATAAATTGAAATAAGCAGTAAGTTATGGCTTTTATTATGAAGGTATGAGTGATCGTTTCCGGTTCTTCGGGCTGTCAGCGTGCAGTTTGACGTAGTCAGAGCACGTTCTCTGTTCCTCGAGCGTGCATTGATGCAGAGGGGGGCGGGGCTTAGCTGTGACGTCGTATCAGCAGGTGGGAGTGTAACTGGCCCGATCACTCCCAGAGTCCAGTCCGGGTCCAGTCCGAGTCAAGTCCAGTCCAGTCCCAATGAGTCCAGTCCAGGTCAGTCCGGGTCCAGTCTATCACCCAGACACTCAGACCTGCGCCTCTCACTTTTATGCTTCAGCTTCAAGCTATTTGTTTTAAAGGTTATTTAACTTTAATATTTACAGGATAATAAAACCCAAAGCAAAGAGCACATATAGCTTTAGGATTATTGTAATATTAAATGATCACTGAAGGATTCTTGTCTTTTTAACAAACCTGTGCAATATTCCACCTAGAACCATCAATATTTATCTTTTATAATTTTCAACTGTGACATCTCTTGTTTTTATACGCACACATACACATAAAATCCTAAAAATCTTTATTTAATGTAGTGTTTTATTATTAGCAATTTTATTTTTTATCACAATTTTATGGTTTATACTTGTTTTATTAATTTTAGCTTTTAACTGTTTTTCCTATATGTTTATATCAAATGTTTATTTTAATTCTAATTCTTGTATACATATCTTTCATCATTTTATGGCTCCTATAAATAACTTATTACTTTTTAATTAATTATAATTACACATAAATATTTTTTGTTGTCGAGATGAAACCATTAGTTGATTAGTGACAGTGTACAATTTACTCAAGTACTGCAGTTAATTAACATTTTTACAAAGTACTTCTAGTTTATGTTACTTTATAGTTCTACTCCATAAATGTTGCACTTTTCACTCCAATAAATTTGCAGATTATTCATAGCAAATATAAATCAACTAATAAATAATAATGTAGGCTCTTATTATAGGTGCTCAGCAGTTTAAAAAGTTATAAATAATTATAAATAATTGAGTAGACACACTATACTTTGGGCATTTTAAGCTGAGATACTACAACATAATTATTATTTTTTTAAATTTAAACAATTTTGAGATTTTGGATTCTGTTTTGTGGGAAGTAAACATCCAAAATGGTCGTGTAAAAAGTTTATTTGTCTTTTAAAATTGTAAACACAAACAGAAAATATTTGTTTTCTTATTGTCTGAGTGTCCAGTGTTGGAAACATTATATCTATTAATTTATATATAAATTATAATAAATTAAATTCAATCAAATCAAGATTATGATTAGCTTCATTTATTTAAACTATTAAATATTTACAGCTCAGACTCATTAATGGTTTGGCATGTTTACTTTTAAAAAAAGGTTTTTTAAAAAAAGCATTTGCTTATAAATTGTGTTTTATTTTGGATGGTTACCGTGGAAATCACCGGAGCATCTTTCAAACTGTGAGAAAACATCCTTTAGCTGCAGCAGGGTCCCATTAACACTTCATCAGCTCAGTGAAAAATTAAGAAAGACAAGTCAAATATTTTAAAATCTAAGCTCACTTTTTAAAAAAAATCAGCTATTTATAAGTTGGTAAAATGTAAGTGGTCCTCTTGAGATAAGGAGGTGCTTCTTCTTCTGCTTTTTTGTCTTGTAAAAACAGCATTTTTAGTAATGTTAGCATATACTTCTCAGGTCAAACTTTAACATCAATCATAAATTATTACACATTTTTATGAATAAAACTGTGTGTAATTGTGTATTAATAAGTTGAAATTAGTCAACTGGCAGCATAATTTACTTCTTGCTATAATTTGGGTTTCTCTTTTTTAAAATGCTCTGTTTAAATTATTTAATTTAAGTTTTAATTAACTACTTAATGTAGTTTAATTTAATATTTGATTCAATAGTACCCCATTGTCAACCAGCAGCAGAATTTCTTCCTTGCTATTGTTTTATGTTCCTTTTCTCACAATTTTAGTTTAGTTTAATATAGTTACTTGGAAAAGTGTTTATATATTAAATCAATTCTATTCATTTTCATTAATTCCATTCATTTTTTTAAAAGTTATTCATCAGAAGAATTCAACTTAATTTTAGGTTTACTTAAAAAACTGTGTTATTCTGCACAAAAGACATGTCTGAGTTGTTCCCACTTCTAGACATGATTGTGCTGATTTCAAGCCATTTTATTTATTTATTAAATTATTTATTATTATTATTATTATTTTCTGTACTTTGTGTGTGTGCTATACCAATTAAATAAATATTGTCTCACACTCTTTCTGTCTCTCTGTCTGAACATGTCTGCTTCACGGCAACAGATGACCACACGCCCAGTCGGACCGAAAGAGTTTTACGGGAGGACAAATGGATCCACATCAGCGTGCTGACACCGTGGAGGAACTCCAGCCTGCAGGGCCTCATCAGCATGTCCACACTGGAGAAAGTTGTCACACCTGCAGCCATTGTGGGAAGACCTTCACTCAGCATGACACTCTAAAGACTCATCTGCTGATCCACACTCGAGAGAGAGACGCTTCATCTGCGAGCAGTGTGGGAAAAGTTTCAGTAAAACTTCAAATTTAAATCATCACCAGCTGATTCATACTGGAGAGAAACCGTACACCTGTGGGCAGTGTCTGGCGAGTTTGGGGCTTCCTACAACTTTCAAGGTGTCTCATACTGGAGAGAAACCGTTTGCTTGCGAGTGGTGCAGGAAAAGATATACTCAACAAAGTACCCTAAAGTATCACCAGATCAAGCACAGGTTGATATCATGAAAATATTTCAATTATATTGACATTGCATGCAACTTAAGTCGTCTGTTGTTATTGTTGCTATACATCATCAAACCACTCACTCAAATTTAAGCTGGGTTTGGATTATTTGACTTTTTGGATAAGTTTTTATACACATTGTTTTGTGTTTACAGTTTGCAGACAGTAACCTAAAGCTGTGGCAGTAGAACTCATGAAAAATATACTACTATTTAGTTGTGAGACATTTGTTACCATTATTGTAATTTTGACCAAGAAAATACATTACAAATATTATTGTTATTTTTCCCAGTGAACTGCAGCACTGATGCAACCCCGAGGTAAATATTCTGCACTGTGAAAGAAAATCTGGCAGTGTTTCATAAAGTAAATCGGTTTTGCTATAAAATCGGTTTTGCTATAAAAAAAGATTACATATTATCCAAAACAAAAATCAAAAGTGCATACATAAAGTGCCTTCTCGGATCAAGAGCTGCTAGAAAATCATTGTTTTCTTCAATTTCTTGTTCATTTCAATGCCTGGAACAACTAAAGGTACATTTGTTTGGACAAATATAATGATAACAACAAAAATTGCTTTTAAGAGTTTAATTTAAGAGCATGTGTGGATCCTCTGCTTGCCTTGTGCACCGACAATGCTTTGTGCACACTATATATGTATATAGGTGCATTGCCGCCACCAACGATGCACACCTGCACACTCACCTGCCTGTTCCATTGGTGTGTTATACCAATGACTGGGAGGAGTCCTGCCTTTCCTCTGTAAGACCTGTCCTACCTAAGAAGCAACCTTGACTTTGGGAAACAGCAAGAGAGAATTTATTTTTTTGTTTTTCTCCTCTGTTAAGCTATTGCTCCACACTCCATTCCAGGAGGTGGCGGTGAAGCGCCTAAAAGCTGCTCTGCCAGGCGCCAAAGCTAATTCAGAAGAAGAAGCAGAGAAGACGAGGAGGAACGTGGACACACAAGAACAAAGAGCAAACTCGATGGATATACAAGTTACAGGAAAGGCTCACTGTGCTCTGTGGAAAAAGGCCTCAAAGTGATGCCTTTAGTAGAATGAGCTACATAAAAAAATGAGGGGAAAAGGCGAAATTCCCCTCACAGACAGAATGAAAGCAGAGCAAGAGGAGGAACTTTCTCCTTTTTAATGGAAAACGAACGACGACACAAACTACCGTATGCTGCTTTTAACCCTGAAGTCCGACTGTACAGATTAGGTTTGTACATTTTCAGTGTTTCTCTCACTATTTGTGTTCATTTTAACGTTAGTAAACGTTGGTTAAATGTCGTTAAATGCGCTACTGCACAGCTGTGCTAAGAATGCATGCAGGCAGGGGCGGGACTTCATTCTGATGGGTACACCCTGCGGCCAATCACATGCGAGCACAGACTAGGATCATACCATTATGTGAAGGAAGGAAGGGGGGCAGACGCTCCAAAGACAGCGAGTGTAGTGGTACAGGCCAGGTACAGATAGGGCTGTTCGACCAGAGCCGCTTGTTTGGGTTTCCACCGCCAAAGAACCGGGAAAACTGGTTTCAGAGTGGCACCAACTCTTTGCTGGTCTCAAACTGCGAACCACTTACGTCATGTGCTGGGGCGGGGCTACCGGACCAACAAGATGTAGCTAGAGAGAGACCAACTGAAACGTGTATCATTCATTCATTTATTTGATTTGTTTAACCCTCTGAAATCTTCGGCCATTATGTCCGTTAAAAAACCTGTTAAAAATCTTTACCATGCCATGATGGTATCAGTTTTTTCAGCGTTACCTCACCTATATTTCCTGATAATTCATTTTAAACTTTGACTTACTTGATCAAAATTTTGAACCCAAAAGAAACTAAGGAAACATAAAATCTGATCTTGAAAATTATGTTCAAAACACAGAATTTCAAATAGGAATACAGGATACATATTGCATATATAACATATAAAAGGTAAAATGAGGATAATCTCTAGTTCAATATTTGATATTTAATATATTTGACATTATCTCTGGTTTTACTTGGCTGAATATCATCCAAAAAAAAATCTGGCATGTAGTTTCAAGCCAGAAAATCTTAGAGGGAAGCTGATGGTAAGGCTCAATGTTGCTTAATTTTTATGTCTTCACATCATGAAGAAGTAATGGGCAGGTGGTTTCATAGACTCCAGGGGCCTCATGTATCAACGCTGCGTACGCACAAAAACATTGCGGACGCTGTTTTTTCCCGCACATGCCACATGTATGAAAAGTGAACTTGCCGTGAGAATTACGCACTGGCAACTCTAACGGCTCTGACTTAATTCAATAACGGTGGTGTTTAGAAGGAGTGTGTGTTGAAGGGACCATTCTGCCATGGTGCAGGTCTCTGATTCGGCTGCGTTAACAGCCACAGTGACACCTTGTTGCTGATCCCAGACCTGAGGCAACAAAAAGCTCATTTCACCCCGGAGATCACCACGTCCACCTAGCGCACAGTGGCAGTAGTTGATTTGCCATTGTTTTGTCGATAATCAGCGGGCATGCCAGCGATTTATAGTCATTTGCATATTCATTTGTGGGAGGAGCCGGGGCGTGGTTGGTGGCTCGTGCATGTGCGCTCAGTTCCACGCTGGTTGGGATGTATCACGGAAAGGTGCGCTGAACCTGGCGTAAGCACAGTTTGATACATGTGGAGGTGAGTTTGCGTACCTACTTTTCTAGTTTTGGGAGTATGCATTCTTTCAATATGAAAGCTACGCACTATTTGATACATGAGGCCCCAGAGGGTTAACTGCAATGTGATTGTTATGGGCGATCGATATCGTGCAAACGTTAGCCGGCAATCGATAGCGTGGTAACGTTAGCCGGTGATCGCTAGCGTGCTAACATTAGCCGGCGATCGCTAGTGTGCTAACGTTAGCTGCGATCTCTAGCGTGCTAACGTTAGCCGGCAATCGATAGCGTGCTAACGTTAGCGGGCTTGTATTAGTGGGCTAGCATTGGTTTACAACAAAGTCTAACAATAACATGTTCCATTCAGTGTTAATGAGAATGTTTTGGGCATCCATGGTGATGAAGATGCGCAGCAGATGTGTTGTAGAGACATGTAGTCTGCTGTTATTATACTGACTGAGAGGGCAGAGACATAAACAGATGTTAGCAGTGACGTTATGACGTGGCTCTAGAGCCTGAGGAAGAGCAAACAGGTTCAGAGATGGTTCACAAGTTGAACCAACTGAGAACCAGCTCCCGCACAGGCTCCGAACCGGCCCTGATACTGCTTTGATAGAAAAGGGTCAAGAGTGGATTTAAACACAATACTACAGTTTATGTTTCTCTCACACTTTGAATTGTTTGGATTGTTAGTCCTCCAAACATCAACTGAGTTAAGTGAATTAACTGAAGTAGAGTCTCGCGGGGGCAGCAGTCCATGCTGTGATCAAGTATCATATTGAAATCTCCACCTATTACTGCAGCAGATACTGGACAGTTATTAAGGCTGTTATGGATATGATGCTCTAATATTTCAAGTAGTTTGTCATTCTCACAGTTGGAGTTGGAGCCATATATGTGAATAACTGTTAAGATGAAGTTGTCTGTGGTTTGGACATGAACAAAAACATGGCCTTATGTATCTCAGTGTCACTGGGATCTCCAAAATATGACATAATCAGTAGATGAGTGTGACTCTCGAATAAAACAAACATCAGTTTTGTGCTGTCTAGCGATAGCTGTCTTTAATAACAATAAGGACAAAATACAATATAAAATTTTATCCTTTATTAATCCCACTATGGGGAAATTCAACCTCTGCATTTAACCCATCCTTTTTACACACAAGTGAACACACAATGCAAGGACCAGTGAGTGGCACATTGCTGCGCCCAGGGAGCTGCTTGGGAGGGTTAGGTGCCTTGCTCAAGGGCACTTAAGTCACTGACCTGTCAGTCTGAGGATTTGAGCCTGATTCCCAACCTCTAGGCCATCGACTGCCCCTCATGCCATTATTCCATTATAGACACTGATATTCATCATTGCACAACAAGAAATAGTTCAGTAATTCAGATGGTCAGTAATTAATATGAACAGTGTGCAGAGTTTAGCTTTTTGGGATTAACACAACGTTAAGTTAGCTAAAGTGCTTTTTAATCTTTGCTCTGCCACCCTAGTTCTCTCAGACCAATCAAAAGGATTCTTTAATGTAAAGGAAATTTGTTCTATCAGAAATCATCACTAATCTCACAGACATAAAGTAATGATACCTGAGTAATCAGTGTGAAGTTACAGCTGTCCACAATGTTCTCTCTGCAGTACAATGTTCCAGCAGCTGATGGATAAAGAAGAGGTTCCCCCTGAGTGGAGCCCCAGCATGCACCAGGAGGACCCAGAGCGCCTCCAGATTAAAGGGGAACAGGAAGAACAATGGATCAGTCCAGAGGGAGAGCAGCATAATGGTCTGGAGGAGATCGATATCACCAGGTTTCCATTCACTGTGGTTATTGTGAAGTGTGAAGATGAAGAAGAGAAATGTTCTCTGCTTCATCACAGCCAAGCGGAGGACAACAGAGAGGTAGAGCGTCCAGCCAGCAGCTCAGCTGTGCAGATAAAACCAGAAACTGATGAAGAAGACTGTGGAGGATCAGAACCAGCCAGGAAGAGAGAGCCAACTCCTGAAATCGAAATCCATTACGATGAATGGCAAGACCCTTTGTCAGATTCTGAACCTGAAGACAGTGATGATGATTGGACCAGGTCACCTGAGTCTGCTGTGAATGCTCTGAAATATGAGGAAGCTCCTGGAAGTGATGTGACATCTAACACTGTGAAAAAGTCCTTTAGCTTCACCAGCTTGGATAGTAAAAAATGTTTTAGAGTGAAGCAACCAGCAGAAACAAAGACCAGAGTCCACACAAGAGAGATACCAGTTGGTTGTGATGAATGTGGGAAAAGATTCACAAAACGGGCATATTTGAAGTCGCACAAGAGAATTCACACAGGAGAGAAACCATTTGGTTGTGATGTATGTAAGAAAAGATTTACACAGCAGGGAAGTCTGAACAGACATGTAAAAGTACACACAGGAGAGAAACCATTTGGTTGTGATGAATGTGGGAAAAGATTCACAAAACGGAGACTTCTGAAGTCACACATGAGGGTTCACAAAGCAGAGGAACTACTTGTTTGTGATGTCTGTGGCAAAAGATTTACACAGCGGGGAAGTCTGAACAGACATGTAAAAGTACACACAGGAGAGAAACCATTTGGTTGTGACTTGTGTGTGAAAAGATTTACAACTAAAGGAGCTGTGAAGGCACACATGAGAGTTCACACAGGAGAGAAACTAATAAGTTGCAGTTATTGTGGGAAAAGATTTACACATCAGGGAAATTTGCAGTCACACATAAGAGTTCACACAGGAGAGAGACCATTTGGTTGTGACGTTTGTGGGAAAAGATTTACACATCAGGGAAATTTGCAGTCACACATGAGAGTTCACACAGGGGAGAGACCATTTGGTTGTGATGTTTGTGGAAAAAGATTTACACAGCAGCACACTTTGAATCGACACCTGAATGTCCATCAAGAATAGAAACCTTTCTATTCAGTTTTTTGTTGAAGGCAAACAAAGTAAATGTGTTGGTAGGAGCCTGAGTAGCATTTCAATTTCATTCCTTTTTATTGTTCTGTGTCTGTTTTTTGTTCTAAAATATGCTAAAAGTTAAAAGAATGTTTTTGTTTTGTTTGTAAAGCAGAGGGGATGACAGTGTTTTTAAGTCTTTTTATTATTATCAGTAGTTTGTTTTGTACTAAAACACTTTCATTTACTTTTTCTGTAGATTTCTTGACATAAGCTGTATGTGACTGTAAACTCCCTAACTGATGATTATCAGTGGGGAAAGTGCATTATTTAGTTGCCTTTTGATTAAATTCTACTGTAACCTAGATGGTGTTTTTGACTTTCTTTCCCACAAACAAGCATACAGTTAGACATATATTTCCTGTAATATATCTTGACATTGACAAATTCCAAATAATGACTCTTATATTTGACACTTTTAGCTGATAGTACTGATAGCCACTGGAGGACTTAATAAGCCCCTTTTTCAACAAAGCTGGTTCCCGGCCAATTCTCACCTGGTGCCCAATTGCGAGCTGGTGCTTTGGGTTTCCACCGCCAAAGAACCAGCTCTCGGCCAGGAAAACTTGCTCCATAGCAGCACCAACTCAGTGCTGGTGTTGAACCACGAACCACTTATGTCAGGGGCTGGGGGCGGGGCTATCGGACCAACAAGACCAACTCTGCCCGTTGAGAGAGACCAACTAAAACGTGTATCAATTATTTATTTAATTTATTAAACTGCAATGTGATTCATATGGGCAAGCTAGCATGCTAACGTTAGCGGACTATTGCTAGCATGCTAACATTAGTGGGCTAGCGTTAGCTTACAACAAAGTTCAACATTAACATGTTTCGTTCAGTGTTGGGCATCTGTAGTGATGAAGATGAGAAACAGATATGTTTTAGAGA
This sequence comes from Centropristis striata, assembly GCF_030273125.1. Taxonomy (NCBI): domain Eukaryota; kingdom Metazoa; phylum Chordata; class Actinopteri; order Perciformes; family Serranidae; genus Centropristis; species Centropristis striata. Next base: position 25,097,884 of record NC_081537.1, on the reverse strand, counting down.
CATGTAATCTGCTGTTATTACACTTGACGAGCGGACGGAGACAAAAACAGACATTAACAGTGACGTAATGACGTGGATCGAGAGCCTGTGGAAGACTTAACAGGTTTAGTGCTGGTTCTCAAGTTGAACCAACTGTGAACCAGCTCTAGCACTGGCTCCGAACCGGCCCTAAAAACTGCTTTGGTCAAAAAGGACTTTATAAGTTGGAGGACGTGTCCCTCCTGATGATGAAGAGGTCCAAGAGAGCGGACAGAAGATGACAGAAAATGATACAAAGCTAGCATTGTGTGATGATATAGTTTGTTTGTTTATTCTGATGGACGGAGGTTACTTTCAATTTTGCTTAATTTTTGTTTGGGTCTTAGGGCTCTTTCACAACCCCAGTCCGTTCGGTTCATCCGAATCAGAGTGAAATTGATTCTTTTGGTTAATTTTGTATTAAGTCTGATTTCTTTCACAGAGCAGAAATGTAAATGGACCAAATAAAATAAAAAGATTTGCAGAGGGGCGTGTGCGAACATGGAGGGCTGGAAATCGACTTGCACTGTTATCATATATTGGTTGGAAAGTTGGCAGTGAAGAATGTAAACACTTAAAAAAACAACAACATGGAACCAAGTGCAAACCGAGTTTGTTTGATTTAGCGGTCATAATCTGCTCGAGTGTTCACCTAACTAATGTGAAGAGAAACGGTCAGAACAAGCTCCTGTAATGATCGGACAGCTGTACAATCAGAAGGAGAGTCTTGATGCTGCAACCACCATCTGCTGCTACCACCAAGGAAATATTAAATTATTCTGAGCAATACGTTGATAATTCTGTAATGACAAATTAGCTTTGTTCTGTTAACTCTGTAATTGTCATCTTTTTAAACATGAGGCATGAATCAACAAACAGCACAGAAAGCTGTTTTCATGTCTGTATTTTTATTGATGATACAGAAGGTCAACATATGATCCAGTTTTGTAAAACAAAAGTGTAGCTGAGTAACATGCTGCTCTCTGCAGGGTGTTCCTCTCACATGAAGAGTTACACAACAAACACCTTTGACAATTCATTTGAAACATTTTGTATATTTTAAAACAAACAAGAGAAAAAAAGAACATGGATCAATAAAAAAGAATGAAACCTGCTCAGGTTCTTACAAACACATTTATTTCATTTGGCTTCAACAAAAAAACTGAATAGAAAGGTTTCTATTCTTTGTGAACTTTCAGGTGTCGATTAAAATTTGTTTTCCACTTAAATGTTTTCCCACAAACATCACAACCAAATTGTTTCTCTCCAATGTGAACTCTCATATGTTGCTTCAGATGTCCCTGCTGTGTAAATCTTTTTCCACATAACTCACAACTAAATGGTTTAACTCCTGTGTGAACTCTCATGTGTAGATTCAAATTGTCCTGCCGTGCAACTCTTTTTCCACATACACTACAACCAAATCTTTTCTCTCCTGTGTGAACTCTCATGTGTCTACTCAGATGGCCCTGTTCTGTAAAACTTTTGCCACAATTATCACAACCAAAGGGTTTCTCTCCATTGTGAATTCTCATGTGTGCCTTCAGATGTCCCCGCTTTGTGAATCTTTTCCCACATTCATCACAACCTAATGGTTTCTCTCCTGAGTGGATTCTGGTCTTGGTGTTTGACTTTTGATTTACTATAAAACATTTTTTACTATCCAAGCTGCTGGTGAGGCTAAAGGACTTTTTTGCAGTGTTAGATGTCACATCACTTCCAGGAGCTTCCTCATATTTCAGAGCATTGACAGCAGACCCAGATGACCTGGTCTCTATCCAGTCATCATCACTGTCTTCAGGTTCAGAATCTGACAAAGGGTCTTGCCAGTCACCGTAATGGATTTCAGTCTCAGGGGAGACTGAAGTCTTTTCATCATCAGTGTTTGGTTGTGAATGACTGTCTGGCTCTCTCTTCCTGGCTGGTCCTGATCCTCCACAGTCTTCTCCATCAGTTTCTGGTTTTATCTGCACAGCTGAGCTGCCGGCTGGATGCTCTGCCTCTCTGTTGTCCTCCGCTTGGCTGTGATGAAGCAGTGAACACTCACATTTCTCTTCTTCGTCTTCACACTTCACATGAACCACAGTGGATGGAAACCTGGTGATATCGGCCTCCTCCAGACCATTATGCTGCTCTCCCTCTGGACTGATCCGGAGTTCTTCCTGTTCCCCTTTAATCTGGAGGAGCTCTGGGTCCTTCTGGTCCAGGCTGGGGCTCCACTCAGGGGGGAAATCTTCTTTAACCAACAGTTGCTGGAACATTGTACTGCAGAGAGAACATTGTGGACAGCTGTAACTTCACACTAATAACTCAGGTATCATTACTTTATGTCTGTGAGATCAGTGATGAGTTCTGATGGTACAAATTTCCTTTAAATCAAAGAATCATTTTGATTGGTCTGAGAGAACCAGTATGGCAAAGCAACGATTAAAAAGTGCTTTGGCTAACAATTAAAGTTGTGATAAACTACTTGAAATATTAGAGCATCATATCCATAACAACCTTAATAACTGTCCAGTATCTGCTGCAGTAATAGGTGGGGATTTCAATATGATACTAGATCACAGCACGGACTGCTGCCCCAACGAGACTCTACTTCAGTTAATTCACTTAACTCAGTTGATGTTTGGAGGACTAACAATCAAACAATCCAAAGAATAAGAGAAACACAAAATGTAGTATTGTATTTAATTTAGCTCTGTATGTACCTGGGCTGTACCACTACACTCACTGTCTTTGGAGCGTCTGCCCCCCTTCCTTCCTTCACATAATGGTATGAGCCTAGTCTGTGCTCGCATGTTATTGGCCGCATGGCGTGCCAATCAAAATGAAGTCCCGCCCCTGCCTGCATGGATTCAGTAGGGCATTTAACGACACTTAACCAACGTTTACTAACGTTAAAATGAACACAAAGAGTGGGAGAAACACTGAAAATGTACAAACCTAATCTGTTCAGTCGGACTTCAGGGTTAAAAGCAGCATACAGTAGTTTGTGTCGTCGCTCGTTTTCCATGAAAGGAGAAAGTTCCTCCTCTTGCTCTGCTTTCATTCTGTCTGTGAGGGGAATTCCGCCTTTTCCCCTCATTTCTTTATGTAGCTCATTCTATAAAAGTCATCACTTTGAGGCCTTTCTCCACAGAGCACAGTAAGCTTCTCCTGTTAGTGATGTGTCCTTCTGTGTCGAGGCTTCGCAGCGTCTGTCAATAATCCACGAAGATGTTTGTGAAGCTCGTATCGAGGGCGGGGCTTGTGTTGGTGATGTAGGTGGTGACGTTTGAAGCCTCGCGAGCGAGCTGGCTGTACCACGTGACTGATATCAGGGGTGTAACTGTCTCAGAGACATTCTCATTTTTGAGCTTGTTGTTTATGTTTCAGACATAAATTCGTAATCATTATAGGTCATGAATAGATAGATAAGATATTAAAACGGTTCATAAATATGTCTCAAGGATATTTAAAATGTATTGCCTTCGTGTTGGACTTTTATTGCCAATTAAAATTAAAATTTAAAATTACGATATTTATGCCTGAGGGTAAATTCAGTTAGTCTGTTTGCTCTGTTAGAATTAGACAGCCTGATGGCTGTAGGAGCGAAATATCTTTTGAATCTCTCCATCTTGCAACAGAGAGAGAGGGGATGTTCACTGCTGGGTTTTTTTTTGGTCCACCCCATAAAGGTTTTGTGTAGCGGATGATCAGGATGTTTCAAGATGGCGTCAAACAGCTGATCATCTTATCTGATCATCTGATAAAACATCTGCAGCATCTTACTACAGATGTAAAGAGATCTGAGCTTCCTTCAGAAAAAAGCCCCTATTTGTGTAGAGCGTCTGTGTTTAGGAACCAGTCCAACTTATTTTCCAGGTATACACCTAGATACTTATAACTTGGCACCACCTCGATGCCAACCCTACAGGTATTCACTCGCTGAAGAGGGGGCTTCAAACTGCGGAAATGTATGATAATTTCCTTAGTCTTTGAGGTGTTCAGTAGGAGATAGTACTTTTGACTCCAGTCACTGAAAGCTTTTATCAGATCCCATTCAGATTCCTGTCCATTCCTGCTACACGCCACAATAAGGGTCACAGTCTGATTTGAGGGCACTGTGGGAAATGTGTGGTGGAAATGTAAGGCCAGGTCAGTTGCATTATGGGTCAGAACAACATGGTTGTAGATGAAGAGTATGCAACTCCAGAGGAACAATTCTACATGTGGTCCAAGTGGTGCACGCGGCAATTTTACTGTTTCATGTTTATGTATAACTTTCCTAATGTGTCCTATTATGGACATTGGTGAAGTATTTGAAGTTAATTTATTGCAGCACATTTCTGTTGTGTTTATGTGCTTCGGACATTACAATGAGAGACTTCACAGTTGTTATTTTTAAATAAAGATGAATAAGATGTTGTCCCTAGTCACACAAGCACATTCACATCCCCAATTTGTTGCAACTTCCCCCTCTGTCCCTGCCATGATTCTGTCAGAAAAATAGACAATATATTAATGAGTATATTATATGTTTACTGGCATTATCATTTATTAACTGCAAACATCGTTTTATGTCTCATTTTTACTTTGTTTTGACCTAAAAACTTTTAAAACATTTTATTGTGAAACTTTTGCTGTGAAATGAGAAAAAAATACCTGATAACCTTTGTTTGTTTTTGTGAAGCCTACTTTAAAAAGAACCATGTAAAGATAATATAAAGTGAATTATTATATAGAACACAGCATGCACAGTTATACTGACTCATTAAATGGAGGTTGAAACTATGAAACATACGTAATATTCCAGCCGTCCTCTCTGTGGAGGCCATAATGGAGACGCAGCTCTCTCTGCTGCACTGACCTGTCCTCACCACTGAGGGGCAGCAGTGAGTAACTCTTCATGTGAGAGGGACACCCTGCAGAGGGCAGCATGTTAATCAGCTACACTTTAGGTTTTATAAAACTGGATCATATGTTGACTTTCTGTATCATAAATAAAAATGCAGACATGAAAACATGAAAACACACATGCTGTCATGGAGGAAGACACATTTGTTCTCACAGAGGGGCAGCAGACAACATTAATTCTTCCCAAGTTGTTACAAAACAAATAGATTAAAATAATGTTTTCTAAAGTGAAACAACAACTTTCTTAATGAGCTTGTGGAGAAGTTTGAACTGTATCCACACCTTATAATCTGTTCATGTATCCAAATATATCATCTTTCTTTTCAGTCTCTGAAAGATCTCATCCTGTAGTCTGATGGCTACACACTGTACACGACACACTTCACACTACACAATGAACACCACACACTGCACACTGTACAATATACACTGAAAAATGCAAACTGCACACTGAACACTACATACTACACACTACTCACTGCACACCACATAACACCCACTACACACTGCACCCTAAACACTACAAACTAAGCACTGCTAACTGTACACTGCACACTGCATACTATGCACTACACACTGCTACCTGCACACTACACACTGTACAATACACACTGCACACTACACATCACACACGACAAACTGCACACCACACACTACTCACTGCACACCACAAACTACACACTGCACAGTACACACTCTACACTACACACTGCAAACCGAACACTGCACACTACACATTGCACACTACACACTGCACACTACACAACACAAACTACACACTGCACACTACACACTACTAACTGTAGACTAAACACTGCAAACTACAAACTGCAAACTACACACTGAACAATACACACTTAATACTACAAACTGCACAATGCACACTACACACAGCACATTGCACACTACTCACTGCACACTACACATTGCAGACTGCACACTACACACTGCAAACTACACACCAGAAACTACACACTGCACACTACACACTTCTCACTGCACACTACACACTAAAAACTGAGACTAAACACTGCAAACTACAAACTGCAAATTACACACCACACACCAGACACTACACACTGCACACTCCACACTAAACACCGCACACTACAAACCACACGAGACACTACACACTGCACATTACACACTACACACTGCACAGTACACGACATACAACACACACCAGACACTACTCACTGCACACTCCACACTAAACACCGCACACTACAAACCACACGTGACACTACACACTGCACATTACACACTACACACTGCAAACTACACACCACACATTGCACACTGAACAATACATACTTCACACTACAAACTGTACAATGCACACTACACACAGCACATTGCACGCTACTCACTGCACACTACATGCTACACACGACATACTACTCACTAAACACTGCACAGTACACATTATTCACTACACACCATACACTGCAAACTACACACAACAAACTACACACCACACACTATTCACTGCACAGTACACACTGCACAGTACACACTACACAGCTAACATTGCACACATCACATCTTATTTTTCACTGTAAAAGATTCTCTTCATCATCAGGAGGGGCTCTGGTGGAGACACATCCTCCAAATTATATTGATTATATATTATATGACAAAGGCCTTCCGTGGCTATCAGTGCTATCAGCTAAAAGTGGAACATATATTAGTGATTAAAATGTTTCATCTCAAGATATATTTATCACAGGAAATATATGTTGAATTGTATGCTTGTTTGTAGAAAAGAAAGTCAAAGACACCATCTAGGTTACAGTAGAATTTAATTAAAAGTGGAAACTACATAATGCACTTCCCCGCTGTTAACCATCAGTTAGAGAGTATGCAGTCACATACAGCTTATTTCAAGAACACCATAGAAAAAAAGCATGGGAGCTGTTAATGTAAGTTGTTTAGTATCAAACAAAGTATCAATAAAAGACAGAGATTTAAAAACACCATTCCATCCCCTCTCATTTACAAACAACTTTGACACATTAATTTGAAACATTTTGTATATTTTTAAAACAAACACAAGAGAGAAAAAAGAAAACATGGAAGAATAAAAAGAATGAAAGCTGTTCAGGCTCTTACCAACACATTTACTTCATTTGCCTTCAACAAAAAACTGAATAGAAAGATTTCTATTCTTTGTGGACTTTCAGGTGTCGATTTAAACTTAGTTTCCACTTAAATCTTTTACCGCATTCATCACAACCAAATGGTATCTCTCCTGTGTGAACTCTCATATGTGTATTCAGATGCCCCAGTTCTGTGAACCTTTTCCCACAGTAATCACAACCAAATGGTTTCTCTCCTTTGTGCCCTCTCATGTGTCTCTTAAGATTTCCATTTTCTGTAAATCTTTTCCCACAATCATCACAACCAAATGGTTTCTCTCCTGTGTGAACTCTCTTATGTGTCTTCAGATGTTCCAGTTCTGTGAGTGTTTTCCCACAATCGTCACAACCAAATGGTTTCTCTCCTGTGTGACCTCTCAGGTGTCTCTTAAGACTTCCGTTTTCTGTAAACCTTTTCCCACAATCATCACAACTAAATGGTTTCTCTCCTGTGTGAACTCTCATATGTTTCTTCAGATTTCCCTGATGTGTAAATCTTTTCCCACAATCATCACAATTAAATCCTTTCTCTCCTGTGTGGGCTGTCATGTGTGACTTCAGGTTGCACTGCAGTGTAAATCTTTTCCCACAATCATCACAACCAAATGGTTTCTCTCCTGTGTGACTTCTCATGTGTGAATTCAGATTTGCCTGACGTGTAAATCTTTTCCCACAATCATCACAACTAAATCCTTTCTCTCCTGTGTGGACTGTCATGTGAGACTTCAGGTTGCACTGCCGTGCAAATATTTTCCCACAATCATCACAACCAAATGGTTTCTCTCCTGTGTGTTCTTTTAGATGTCTGTTCAGACTTCGCTTTTCTGCAAATCTTTTCCCACATTCATCACAACCAAATGGTTTCTCTCCTATGTGGACTCTGGTCTGGGTGTTTGACTTTTGTTTCACTGTAAAACATTTTTTACTATCCAAGCTGCTAGTGAGGCTAAAGGACTTTTTCACAGTGTTAGATGTCACATCACTTACAGGAGCTTCCTCATCTTCCAAAGCATTCACAGCAGACTCACTTGACCTGGTCTCCATACAATCATCATCACTGTCTTCAGGTTCAGGTTCAGAATCTGACAAAGGGTTTTGAGAGACTGAAGTCTTTTCATCATCAGTGTTTGGTTGTGAATGACTGTCTGGCTCTCTCTTCCTGGCTAGTTCTGATCCTCCACAGTCCTCTCCACCAGTTTCTGGTTTTATCTGCACAGCTGAGCTGCTGGCTGGACGCTCTGCCTCTCTGTTGTCCTCCGCTTGGCTGTGATGAAGCAGTGAGCTCTCACATTTCTCTTCTTCATCTTCACACTTCACAATAACCACAGTGAATGGAAACCTGGTGATATCGGCCTCCTCCAGACCATTATGCTGCTCTCCCTCTGGACTGATCCGGAGTTCTTCTTGTTCCCCTTTAATCTGGAGGAGCTCTGGGTCCTCCTGGTCCAGGCTGGGGCTCCACTCAGGCGGGACCTCTTGTTTAACCAACAGCTGCTGGACATCTGCAGAGAGAACATTGTGGACAGCTGTAACTTCACACTAATAACTTAGGTATCATTACTTTATGTCTGTGAGATTAGTGATAATTTCTGATGGTACATATTTCCTTTACATCAAAGAATCCTTTTGATTGGTCTGAGGGAACTACCATAACAGCCTTAATAACTGTCCAGTGTCTGCTGCAGTAATAGGTGGGGATTTCAATATGAAACTAGATCACAGCATGGACTTCTGCCCCCATGAGAGTCTACTTCAGTTAATTAATTCATTTAACTCTCAATCAAACAATCCAAAGAATAAGAGAAACACAAAATGTAGTGTATTTAAATCTGCTCTGTATGTACCTGGGCTGTACCACTACACTCGCTGTCTTTGGAGCGTCTGCCCCCCTTCCTTCCTTCACATAATAGTATGATCCTAGTCTGTGCTCGCATGTGATTGGCCGCATGGTGTGCCCATCAAAATGAGGACCTGCCCCACCCTGCATAGATCCAGTAGCGTATTTTAACGACACTTAACCAACTTTTACTAACGTTAAAATGAACACAAAGAGTGAGAGAAACACTGAAAATATACAAACCTAATCTGTTCAGTCGGACTTCAGGGTTAAAAGCAGCATACAGTAGTTTGTGTCGTCGCTCGTTTTCCATGAAAGGAGACAGTTCCTCCTCTTGCTCTGCTTTCATTCTGTCTGTGAGGGGAATTCTGCCTTTTCCCCTCATTTTTTTATGTAGCTCATTCTATAAAAGTCATCACTTTGAGGCCTTTCTCCACAGAGCACAGTGAGCTTCTCCTGTTAGTGATGTGTCCTTCTGTGTCGAGGCTTCGCAGCGTCTGTCAGTAATCCACGAAGATGTTTGTGAAGTCTCGCGAGCGAGCCGGTGTTGTGCAGAGTTATGTCTGCCCGCCGAGATGTGCACGTCCCTCGCGGGAGCGTGCACATCGAGAACTACATTGTGATGATTTCTACGGTAAAGTCTGAATTAAAAACCATATATCCCTCTTTGTGGGCTTCATCAGTGGTGATATATGACCTGCTGTCTTTAGTTTATGAACGTTTACACTCATTGATGTTTTATTAGACTCAGCTTTGTCAAATAATATATAATGTCAAATCCATCGTCAATCCACTCTGTAACTCACACTATCAATCTGAAATGGCCCGATATATGTGTTGAAATAAAGTTACAATGTGGATGCAGTATGCAGGGGTGGGACTATATTTTATTACCTGCTGAGATCTGCATCATTCCTTTCTCAGACCAGGTAAGTATTAAATTTATGAAGTGTCCACTCAAAAGAGTCTAACATGTGATCTGGTAAAATCTTTTAACTCCTAGATATCCAGAGACAAAGTTAGGGGTGCATGCATTATTTGGCAAGTCTCATATTTTACCTGTCAAATTGTGCATTCCCTTGTTATGTCAGTCAAAATTAATTTTATGTAAGGGGCCATGAAACTCAGTGGACCTCCCTGTCAATCCACATGTTCTGCGAAAGGTATTTATAAAGCAGGTGAAATCATCTTTAAAACTATTTATTTAAGACAATAATGAAAGAGTGAGTGATATACATCGATCTTCTCTGTTCAGAATTCACAAGCTGCTAAGCAGTTAGCTGTAACCACCTCCCAGAAAAGGATGCCTATTTTTACTTCAGTGTTTCATCTGCTTGCCCTCAAATATGTGGTTATGTGCAAAACGTTATCAGTATGTCCTTTCTGTTGATACTCCTTATTTCTGTGTGCAGTGCCTGGCATATAAAATGTGTGTTTTATGCTTTGCTAAATGCATTTTAAGCAGTATTTTACCTAAGGTCATAATGCAGATTATTGCTAATTTTATTCATCTCTAACAGTCCCTCCCTTTACTCCAATTTTGTCCCTAGTGGAGAGAAAAGTTAAAACTCCCTCCTTTTACACCCTTTAAGGTGTAATAAACTGATTATTCTGTAGGGACTGTCGGGGATTTTTTTTTTAAGTTGGCAAGCATATCTAAATTTTAGCTTATTTACAAAAAGCAGTAGAGAGAGGGAGAGAGAGAGACAGAGAGAGACAGAGAGAGACAGAGAGAGACCCAGACACACACAGAGATGGACACACAGAAACAGACAAACACAGAAACAGACAGGCACACAGAGACAGACAGAGACATGTGCCATTTCATCTACTAAAATCGTATGTTTGACCCCCTAAATCCCACAATGATTTAAATTGTCCAACAGTCGTTGAACAGATCATTCATCAGGTTATGTAAGTTTCTTTTAGAAAAAATAACCATATTGAAGCTTAAAATTTTGATATTTCTGTCAAAATCACTTTATTCTACATGTCTCATTTATAAAGTCGCCAAAAATAAACCTTTTGGAATAACTAGATCCTGTAAATATTAAATTCACCTCCTCAGAGACACTGTGAAGCCATGATGGATTCTGCTGAGAAAGGCATCCCAACCAGTCAGTGCCTCAGTATGCAGGAATGTCATAGCGATAACACAGCAAGTTGCCATGGAGACAGGATTGGTCAGGTTCCAGACAGAGTCAACAATCAGCAGGTGTCTGTGGTAAGTGGGGGAGGGGAAGCAAGAGCGTCTCACTGCAGTGTTTTTCCAGGGGAGTTGTTGTCCTGGCAACAGCCTTGAGGCCAGAGCTGGTTGAGGGGGCCGAAAGTAGATACGATTTGGATTGTTTGGGCTTAGTGGCCACATCCAACTTACACGACTACTCTCCTTGTCCGTTCTGGTCTCCGATCAATTTGCCTTTGCAACTACAGGTTGTAAAAATGCAAATAGTTCAATATGTATAGCATGTGGAGACTGAATTTTTTAGAGAGATTTAACTTGAGTTTGTCTTTTTTATGATTCATGTCATTATAACAGTGTTAGTCTGGACAAAAGACATTTTTGAGTTGTTCCCACTCATGCTGATTCAATACAGCTGCAGGACTCTTACATATGAGAGAGAGACAGAGAGAGAGAGAGAGAGAGACCTTCAGCTGATCCTTTGTATTCCCTGTTCAAGCCATCCTTTTTGACCTGGAGCTTTTAACCTTCTTATTGATAACCAACTGGTATCTCTCTACACCTCAGTAGGGGGGGGGGGGGTGATTGCATATCTGTATATAAGTCCGTGTATGTGTGTATGTATATATGTAGAAGGTTGTGTGTGTGTCGGGGCCTGGTGAGTCGCCTCGCCTAGCATCCTAATCACTCAGTGCCTCAGTTCACAGGAATGTCATAGCGATAACACAGTTGCCATGGAGACAGGCTTAGTCAGGTTCCAGACAGAGTCTGTTGTCCAGAAATCTGCAGAAATTTCAGACAGTGAAGAGGTTTTCTGCTCTCCTTTTATTTGGGGCGTAAGTCGGGTGGCGTAACCTTCTACTTCTACCTCTCCTTGGGCGATGTGTCAGGGGACAAGTTCTGCTCCGATGGCCTGGCTGCCCACAAAGAAAGCATGCAGGTCTTGGCCTTCCGCCACTAGCAGGGGGCTGCAGTGGTTGTTGAGGTTGGACTGGTGCTTGCACCTGGATCAGTTTAGGGCAAGGAGGGCGTAGGGTGTCATGTACCAGGGGACCAGGTGTGGCAGTCTGTAGCTCACCTGCCTTTTTATTTTTTTCTCTGTCCATGATTTATCTAATTCTGACTGGTGTCGTCTGTCAGCTTCCTCCACTGCCCATGCTTTAAACTCCTGTAATGTGTTAAACTCCTGTAATGTGTTAAACTCCTAAGCTATTAGACATGAAATGTATTATTTTTTGTTGACCTTAGCAGGTAGATCAATAGCTTTTCATAAATTTTGCTAAATCATATATTATTATTAGTAGTATTATTAGTATTATTATTATTATCAGATTATTACTCCAACAGCATAATTTCAATCAACATATGTCATTTATATACTCAAAGAGAGTTTTTACAAATGTATCTTTCAATCAATTAGGACTTATTCTACGCAGTATGTTTTGGTCTAAACTCAAACCAAATTGAAATTTAACAAAACAGATCAAATTTCTGATCAATCTTTAACTCAAATAAATATGTCTAGGCGACTTCTGGGGCCGAACAATGAACTCAAATAAAAATGTTTAAACCCTTCCATTACTGTCATTCAATCTTCATCATTAATTTATAATTATTATTTCATTTGTATCATCCTCCTGTCACCTCCTTTCCACTCACAAAAATTTAGAATAATCAATTCATAGGAATTTGATTCTTCGAATAACAGGTTTCCTGTTTACGTTTTATTTGAGTCGCCTCAGTGAGTAAACGGAGGGTTGCCGGAGTATGATGTCCGGTCCTGGACAGAAAACTCCAGTCTGGATGTTCCAATTTTCCTCTCAGGTCCATTACTGCACTGCAATCCCGGGTTTCGGCACCAATTGTTTTTGTTTTTTGTTTTTTTTGCAGAACAGATGAGAGGAGAGTAATATCCTTTTGACTATTCATTTAAGACAATAATGAAAAAGTGAGTGATGTACATCGACCTTCTCTGCTCAGAAATGACAGGCTGTTAAGCACTTAGCTGAAACCACCTCCCAGAAAAGGATGCCTATTCTTACTTTTACACAGAGTTTTAGAATGTGAATGTGCGACTATCTGATTGGTCAAAACTGTTGAGGCAGCACCCTTCATCACACCGGGATTCCACTGGATGCGTAACGGCTGCAGATCCGTCGTCGGAGCCGTTACGCACTGCTTATAATCAATGTGTGAGATTCCACCAACTCCAGATCCGCTGCGTAGTGAGTCCGACGTCGCATGGCCATCCGACAGCCCTCGCAACACTTGCACAGAGCTTCTATTTTTGTCGGACGACGGAGCACGACGCATAAATTCAGCACAGAGCAGATCGTTCGGGACAGGAAGTCGTGCACAGACACAAAATAAAACATCCGGTATATTTTCAAAATAAAATACCTCGGGTTCACGGCGGATCGTATTTCACAACTTGAAGACGTCATGATGGACGGGGACAGACCTGAAGTCAACAGGTTAGAGGTTTTCACTCGTCTTTTCACCCCACTGACACCGCTCACTCCGGTGCTTGTTGTAAACAAACAGAGATTGCTAAGTGAACACCTCCTGCAGCAGCAGCACATACACACTGAGCTACAGAGCTAACTGTAGCTAACTGCCGCTAACAAGGTCGGCCGGCTTGTTAACAAGTGGCTCTTGTTAACAAGCCGGCCGACCTCGTTAGCGCTCGTTAAGACGGAGTCGCTGGATTTGTCTCCAGTCATTAATGAGGAGATGTTGATTCTCTTCCAGTTATATCAATTGATTACGCGTGAATTCGCGAGATTTCGTGCGTCCTCGGGACTCCGCTGTCCGCAACAGCTGTACACAGATGGACTGCGGAGATACGCAGCCGTTGCGGACAGACCCCTTTTGGAGTCGGTCCGCCAATTTCGTTGGCAGGCAGGCTAGTCCTAGCCTTTTAGTGCTTGTTGAGAAATGCCTTGAGGAAACCATTAAAATTAAATTATCTGACTCCAACACAAAATCCTCAAAAAATCTCTGTGCCGATCGTTTGATGGGGAAAGGATGAGCAGATGATGTCCGAGTTCTCCGTTTAACTTCACTTTATTACAATACGTCAAGAATTGTGCAGTTACAGAGTCTCTGGGTTCGAAACTACACATCCCTTGCATGACATAGGCTGTTCATTTAATGAAGTCTGGACACAGTCTAATTTCCCTTAACCCAGTTTTATAACCTAACAGAGGTTTTATGAAAAAATGTAGCTTGATTTCCTCCAGAAGTCGCCTCCTTTTGATCTGCTGATTTGTCACTTTAATCAATACATGGACATGGTCATGTCACATAGCAGAGAAGTCAGATATCTCTCTGCTTTGCACATCCTGTCCGTGACCCAACCTGTAACAAACTTTCAAATCACAAACTCCTGCCTTGATATGACTTGCAGAGATATTATTGGACACACAGATTTTGCAACAAACAATAAAACATAAAAATATATCTTTTTGTGATAATAGAATCTTACTCTAAGTACGGCAGAGAAAGTTTAAGCAGATGGAGTAAATGTATTTAGTTAAATCATAGTTTAGAAACAATATTAGCACATGAGCATTATAGCAAAGCAGCTTGCATGATCAATCTTTCAATGAATAGAGAGGGCACATACACATAAAGTGAATTACGCACGCATAGATAGTGACGTACGTCAACAGATAGTGACCCCCATCCACAGAGACAGACAACAGAGACAGGATAACAGATTATTCTAACAGCAGCCAAATTGTTTGACAAAATATTAGAACAAGAATATTATAACGGCAATTAGGCAGACAAAAATATTTTTGAAAGTGACTTAAATGGAAAATAATACATTTTCAGACTTTATTGATGTTTTATTAATGGATCCATCAGAATAAACAAACAAACTCTATCATCAAACAATGCTAGCATTGCATTGTTTCCTGACATCTCCTGCATACTCTCTTGGACCTCTTTATTATCAGGAGGGACTCGTCCTCAAACGTCCTCAAACTTATAAAGCCCTTCAGTGGCTATCAGCTAAAAGTGACAAATATAATAGTGATTAAAATGTGTCATCTCGAGATATATTTATTAAAGGAAATATATGCTGAACTGGATGCTTGTTTATAGAAAAGAAAGTCAAAAACACCATCTAGGTTACAGTAGAATTTAATTAAAAGTGGCAACTAAATAATGCACTCTCCCCACTGATAACCATCAGTTAGGGAGTTTACAGTCACATACAGCTTATTTCAAGAAAACTACAGAAAAATGGGAACTGTAAATGAATGTGTTTTAGTACCAAACAAAGTATTAATGAAAAAGAGAGAGTTAAAAGCACTGTTTCATTCCCTCTCATTTACAAACAACTTTGATACATTCATTAGAAACATTTTCTATACTTTCTACTTTCTATACTTAAACACAGGATGAAGAAAAAATTAAAAGACATGGAACGATAAAAAAGAATGAAAGCTGCTCAGTCTCTTACCAACACATTCATTTCATTTGCCTTCAACAAAAAACTGGATAGAAAGGTTTCTATTCTTTTTGGTCTTTCAGGTGTTTATTAAAATTTGCTTTTCTGTGTGAATTCTCATGTGTTTCCTCAGACTTCCATGGTCTGTAAATCTTGTCCCACAAGCATCACAACCAAATGGTTTCTCTCCTGTGTGAACTCTCAGGTGTCTCTTAAGACTTCCATTTTCCGTAAATCGTTTCCCACATTCATCACAACCAAATGGTTTCTCTCCTGTGTGGACTCTCATGTGTAAATTCAAGTGCCCCTTCCGTATAAATCTTTTCCCACAATGATCACAACCAAATGGTTTCTCTCCAGTGTGAACTGTCATGTGTAAGTTCAACTGGCCCTTCCGTATAAATCTTTTCCCACAATCGTCACAGCCAAATGGTTTCTCTCCTGTGTGAATTCTCATGTGTGACTTCAGACTTCCCTGCTCTGTAAATGTTTTCCCACAAACATCACAACCGAATGGGTGCTCTCCTGTGTGAATTCTCATGTGTGACTTCAGACTTCCCTGATGTGAAAATCTTTTCCCACAATCATCACAACCAAATGGTTTCTCTCCTGTGTGCACTCTCATGTGTGACTTCAGACTTCCCTGCTCTGTAAATCTTTTCCCACAAAAATCACAACCAAATGGTTGCTCTCCTGTGTGAATTCTCATGTGTGACTTCAGACTTCCCTGCTCTGTAAATGTTTTCCCACAAACATCACAACCAAATGGTTTCTCTCCTGTGTGGATTCTCCTGTGACTCTTCAGATTTTCCCGATGTCTGAACTTTTTCCCACAATCATCACAACCAAATCGTTTCTCTCCTGTGTGAACTCTCATGTGTGACATCAGACTTCCCTGATGTGTAAATCTCTGCCTACAATCATCACAACCAAATGGTTTCTCTCCTGTGTGAATTCTTATGTGCTTCTTCAGACTTCCATGCTCTGTAAATCTTTTTCCACAAACATCACAACCAAATGGTTTCTCTCCTGTGTGAATTCTCATGTGTGACTTCAGATTTCCCTGCTGTGTAAATCTTTTCCCACATTCATCACAAACAAATCGTTTCTCTCCTGAGGGAACTCTCGTCTGGGTGTTTGACTTTTGCTTCACTCTAACACATGTTTTACTATCCAAGCTGCTGGTGAGGCTACATGACTTTTTCTCAGTGTTAGATGTCACGTCACTTACAGGAGCTTCCTCATCTTTCAGAGCATTAACAGCAGACCCAGGTGACCTGGTATCCATCCAGTCATCATCACTGTCTTCAGGTTCAGGTTCAGAATCTGACAAAGGGTCTTGCCAGTCACCATAATGGATTTCCGTCTTAGGAGAGACTGAAGTCTTTTCATCATCAGTGTTTGGTTGTGAATGACTGTCTGGTTCTCTCTTCCTGGCTGGTTCTGATCCTTCACAGTCCTCTCCATCAGTTTCTGGTTTTATCTGCACAGCTGAGCCGGCTGGACGCTCTGCCTCTCTGTTGTCCTCCGCTTGGCTGTGATGAAGCAGTGAGCTCTCACATTTCTCTTCTTCATCTTCACACTTCACATGAACCACAGTGAATGGAAACCTGGTGATGTCGGCCTCCTCCAGACCATTATGCTGCTCTCCCTCTGGACTGATCCGGAGTTCTTCCTGTTCCCCTTTAATCTGGAGGAGCTCTGGGTCCTCCTGGTCCAGGCTGGGGCTCCACTCAGGGGGGACCTCTTCTTTAACCAACTGCTGCTGGACATCTGCAGAGAGAACATTGTGGACAGCTGTAACTTCACACTGATAACTCAGGTATCATTACTTTATGTCTGTGACATCAATGATGAGTGCTGATGGTACAAATTTCCTTTACATCAAAGAATCCTTTTGATTGGTCTGAGAGAACTAGGATGGCAGAGCAAAGATTAAAAAAGTACTTTAGCTAACAATTAAGTAATCCTAAACAGCTAAACTCTGCATACTGTTTGTATTAATTACTGACCATCTGAATTACTTTCTGTCGTTAAATTAAAGAGCACATGGATGTATTAACAGAATCCACCACAGACTTTACAAGAAGTCAAAATAAGATGCTTTAAATAAAACAAGAACCTTATTCTCCTTTACAATAATTCATTAAAATATACAGTGATTAAGATCAGTGTATATGATGGAATAATGGCATTAGAATATGTGAGAGGCCACCAAATTTGGGCTTTTACAGAAAAAATATTCTCCGGGGGGGATGCTCCCGGACCTCTGAGCCAGCTACTTTTCCCCACTGGCTGCCTGCTCCATGTCCGAGTGGAAAGACCTGTTAACAGCAATTAAAGATGTCATGATAGGATAATGACAAAGATTCTATATTACAGTATCTTCGACTGTGAAATACAGTGTGTGAGGTGTTTGCTTGCATTTAGCTCTCAAAGTGCACAAGATTGATGCATTTTACTTAGAAGGTTCGGGTCCCCCCACCATAGTCTCATTAAATCCTGTGGGTTTGGCACAGGAACACACTCAGTCAGCAGTCTGCTTATATTAGACATTGTGTGTTCTGTTGTTAACTTTACTTTTCTTATGAATAAATGATTTCTTGGAACACACATGCTGCCCATTTAATGTTTTAAATGTATGAATGATACCTGAATGAATACGTTTTATTAAGATAACACCAAATTCCTTCAACCTTTACTTATTATTAATATAGTAATTCGGTAATAAATATTAGGTTAATTATTTATCAGTGTTCCAATAACTTTAAGAGACTGATTTGGTCAAATTGGCTTTAACTCTTTTCTGTTTTAAGGAGTGGGGGCCCCCCCTCAATGTCAGGTACGCTTCAGTTTATCATTTGAGATCTAAGTTGATCTTACAATTATACTGAGATTCACTTATATAGAAGTTAAAAAGGTGCAGTTTATGAGAGTTAGGTAATACAGTCAACTTTATCCAACTTCACTTTCTGTATTTTTGTTCTAATTTTTATCAAAATGTCTTTGTTATTGTTTCTCCTAATACCATGTGGTTAAGGAGTCATGTTAAGCACACAGCTTTATTTTTTTCAGACTTTTCTGCTTTCTATCAGAGATACATCAGGTTATTTTATTGTTCAGGTCCGAACCACAGACAACTTCATCTTAATAGTTATCCACATATATGGCTATAACTCCAACTGTGAGAATGATAAACTACATGGAATATTAGAGCATCATATCCATAACAGCCTTAATAACTGTCCAGTATCTGCTGCAGTAATATGTGGGGATTTCAATATGATACTAGATCACAGCATGGACTGCTGCCCCCATAAGACTCTACTTCAGTTAATTAATTATCTTAAGTCAGTTGAACTTTGGAGGACTAACAAGCCAAACAATCCAAAGAGTGAGAGAAACTGTAGTATTGTATTTAAATCCGCTCTGTGTGTACCACTAGCGGTGCCAGGATTTTGATTGTGGGTGGGCCTCCAGAAAACTGGATGGGCCAGTTAAAATAAGCCAAAAAAAAAAAAACCTGTTCCCCTTCATCTCTGTTTCAGCACTTTTCTGCAGCACTGAGGACAGCGAATCAGTGTGTGGCTCTTGTGTCGATGTCCTCAGCTCAGTGCTGAAGCGGACAAAGACATACCTTGGCAATAAGCCTAACTTCATTTATCTCTTCTGGACGTTCAATACACAAAAAGACTGAAACAGAATTATATCTTTGGAGGGTCTGTTTCTCTCTCCGTTTATTTACCCAGCACGGCGGGCAGGGAACTGTCCAAAATTATTTAACAGTTTTTTATACAGAATGACAGAAGACATGACAAATGATCATTATTTATTATTTATCCTATAGCTTATTCCTTCAGAATAATTCAATTTATACCATATCTAACCATTTGAACAACAGCATAACAACCCGAGATAGCTGATAAATAATCACACATGCACACAATTCAACTCAAACTCGCTTGTGGGACTTGGGGCTTGTTAAAGCAGGAGACAGTGGGGTTTCATGCTGAACACAGCAAGAATTTCTTGATACTCCACCATAGACTGTATAAAATATGGATGTAGCCTCCATGACGTCACCCATAGGGATCTGAAGAGCGCAAATGAAGCTTTGTGGGCGTTCCCACAGTCA
Source organism: Centropristis striata (assembly GCF_030273125.1). Classification (NCBI taxonomy): domain Eukaryota; kingdom Metazoa; phylum Chordata; class Actinopteri; order Perciformes; family Serranidae; genus Centropristis; species Centropristis striata. The sequence continues at coordinate 25,078,216 of NC_081537.1, read as the reverse complement.
CCATTTAGGCTAAGCTGACTCCGCCCAACTCCCCAGATAATCCAAAAATTGGCATAGAGCTGTAGCTGAGGCGGCCGAAACACGCCCACCTAGCCTGAGGCTACCAAGCTAGTGGAGGCTACCGGGGCTCACAAGCTAGGCTACATGCTATAGTGGGACAGCAACCGGACGGCTCGCGGACTAACACTGCCGTGATGTTCCTGTCTGTTGGTGTCCAAGCGTACACTGCTTAACTAACGGTAAGTTACTCTAAAATTTTACCAAAGCAACTTCAACTTGTTTTCGATTTATAATTAGGGTAATTTCAAACACTGATTTTGTCGAGACTTGTAGTAATGTCTCCAGTGTTACCTTCAATCAGCATAACGTTTATGTATACTTACATGAGGCAAACATGCTAACCTGGTTTTAATTTAATTTTACTTTAAATCGAAGTTGTTTATTGATTAAACTTTATTATGAGCTGATTGATATGTAATTAGGTTAGTATTTTTTACCGTAGAGGTTGGATTGATACTGGTTTATAATTATTATTTTTTTGCCGATTATTAACTTATACTCATAGGTATGATTATCACAAATGTATTACATTTGAAAATCTGCGGGTTGTGTCTCAGTGCAGATGTGTCAGTGTGTATGTTCACATGTAAAATGATAATCCCCCACAGTGCTATTGTAAACAGTATCCATTTACCGTTATGATGTGACACTGACAGGCTGTCTGGAATTATTATCTGGAATATCAATTAAGGAAGAAAGGCCTTTTTATATTTATTTATTTCAGTACATTTGTCAATAAAATTAACTTCCAGTCTTGGTAACTTGACTTTAGACAGCTGACATTATGATCACACTATCTGTCTTCAGAGGACAACAAAATTAATTAATTTGAAGAATGTTATTTATTTTTGAGGTGTGGGTCTACTTCCCTTGTATCCCACATATGTCACACACTAGTATTTTCAACATAATTTAGGCACCCTTCATATTTTTTTTGTTATATATATATATATATATATATATATATATATATATATATATATATATATAGATTTGTTTTTACCTGAAGCATTTAATACTCATTTATTTTCCTCCCATAGTCACAGTGTGAATCATTGGTGACAGCTCTGTGTCCAGCTGGGTGTCCAGTGAGCTGCTGGACATCATTGTCTGCTAGTGTGGCTGGGTGGACTGTGGTGGAAAGACCGTCTCCCCTTCTGTGAGGAAGAGCTGCCCAGATGTCTTCTTCATCCACTGTGACGGCAGCAGGTCGAGCTGCTCACCATCATGGAGAACTTGCATTTACATTTTCTATTCTTAAATATTGTCCACCTTTTTGGAGCTTTCACTCGCCCAATAGTAGCGTGTGTACCTGGCCTGTACCACCTTCCTTCCTTCACATAATGAGCCCAGTCTGTGCTCGCATATGATTGGCCGCATGGTGTGCCCATCAAAATTAAGTCCCGCCCCTGCCTGCATGGATTTAGTTGCGCATTTAACGACACTAACGACACTTAACCAACGTTTACTAACGTTAAAAATGAGTGGGAGAAACACTGAAAATGTACAAACCTAATCTGTTCAGTCGGACTTCAGGGTTAAAAGCAGCATACAGTAGTTTGTGTCGTCCCTCGTTTTCCATGAAAGGAGAAAGTTCCTCCTCTTGCTCTGCTTTCATTCTGTCTGTGAGGGGAATTCTGCCTTTTCATCTCATTTCTTTATGTAGCTCATTCTATAAAAGTCATCACTTTGAGGCCTTTCTCCACAGAGCACAGTGAGCTTCTCCTGTTAGTGATGTGTCCTTCTGTGTCGAGGCTTCGCAGCGTCTGTCAATAGTCCACGAAGATGTTTGTGAGGCGCGTATCGAGGGCGGGGCTTGTGTTGGTGACGTGGACAAGTGTCGTTCGAAGCCTCGCGAGCTAGACGGTGTTGTGCAGAGTTATGTCTACCCGCCGAGATGTGCATGTCCCTCGCGGGAGCGCGCACAGCGAGCACTACAATGTGATGATTTCTACGGTAAAGACTGAATTAAAAACCATATATCCCTCTTTGTGGGCTTCATCAGTGGTGATATATGACCTGCTGTCTTTAGTTTATGAACGTTTACACTCACTGATGTTTTATTAGATTCAACTTTCTCTTACAATGTTTTTTTTGCTGCGTCTCTTGCTGCATCTTCAGACCGTTTCCGGAACAGGTTTTCTAAATTGAGGTCTTAAAATGCTGGGAAATAATGATGAATAATGATTATTATTATTAATGCATTTACGTAAGCAGCATTTTTACTGTTACTGTTGAAAAGGCTCATTTTAACTACTTAATACTGCATTGTGTTTTAATTCATAAAAAATGCTAATTCATTTTAAACTGATCATGTTGTTATGTTAAATCTCGACCTGTAGAGAAACTAAAGCTGTCAGCTAGATGTAGTGTAAAAAGTACAATACTTGCTGAGATGTAGTGAAGTAGAAGTATAAAACTACATATGGGGATATACTCAAGTACAAGTACCTCAAAATTGTACATGGGTACAGTACTTGAGTAAATGCACTTAGTTACTACATCAAAGGCCCAGCCGACAAACTGCCTGTAAGCTGTGTAATTTAAGTGTCTGCCGAATGCCGATACAGTTAAACTTCATAAACGTCATCAAAAGGGTAGGTAGTGATGGTGTAAATATGGGAAACTTGTAACAGAGTACAGAAAGTTACTCTGATTCAATTTTAATATCTCAAATGTGATTCATCTATCATTTATGCAAGTTTTTGTGATGTAGTTTCTGGGTGAGCACATGCATTTATGGGCAAAAACTGAGGTCAAAGAAACATCTGATTGAATTTTGCTGTCTTGAAATTGCTATACACTTTTTTGACAATGGTTATATCAAGTTTAACTATCCACAGACACAAAACAGTTAAAGAGCTTACACACAGGTTCCCTGCTGGGCCTTCTCTGTAGGCACATTATATAGTCATGAGTGGTGTCTGCCATCAGAAGAGGAATTTAACGGTTTTGAATAGTCACATTTGATGACAATCAATAAAAGTAATCACAATCACAAGGTGTCTTACTGTAAAAAAAAAAAACAAGCAAACAAAACAAACAAAAACATTTATATAATACACAGTTAGATATTATGCCACCAAAACCATTCTCACTCTGTCTCCATTTTCCTTATCTAATCTGTCTTCGGCCAATAATCTAATTATTTAGCAGATTTTATCAACAATATATGTCACAATAAACAAATGTGACTGTTGATATGAATTGTAATCAGCTACAGAATCAGTCACGTGGTACGGACGGCTCGCACGCGACGCTTGGAAAGTCACCACCTACGTCACCAACACAAGCCCCGCCCCTATAGGTGCTTCACAAGTATCTTTGTGGATTACTGACAGACGCTGCGAAGCCTCGACACAGAAGGACACATCACTAACAGGAGAAGCTCACTGTGCTCTGTGGAGAAAGGCCTCAAAGTTATACTTTTATTGAATGAGCTACATAAAGAAATGAGGGAAAAGGCGGAATTCCCCTCACAGACAGAATGAAAGCAGAGCAAGAAGAGGAACTTTCTCCTTTAATGGAAAACGAGCGACGACACAAACTACTGTATGCTGCTTTTAACCCTGAAGTCCGACTGAACAGATTAGGTTTGTACATTTTCAGTGTTTCTCTCACTCTTTGTGTTCACTTTAACTTTAGTAAACGTTGGCAAGTGTCGTTAGTGTCTGCCATGCATGCAGGGGCGGGACTTCATTTTGATTGGCACACCATGCGGCCAATCACATGCTAACACAGACTAGGATCATACCATTATGTGATGAAAGGAAGGAGGGCAGACGCTCCAAAGACAGCGAGTGTAGTGGTACAGCCCAGGTACACAGAAAGCACAGGCAGCAACCTCCGGGTCTGAGCAGTGAGGCAAACCAGGAAATGCTTTTAGCCTGCATTCCATCGAAAAATCCAGCAAAATGACAAACTTCTCACTTGATTTATTACCTCAGACTTTTTTTTTAAGACAACACTATGGTCTCAATCGCTAGTAAAAAATCTTCTTCAAGACAATTTTAGGTTAATAGTATAAATAATGGCTGCATTTAGAAGAAAATAGAAGGTGAAGAATCATATGATTTGGGGCGTGGCTACCTTTGATTGACAGGTGGATAACAAGGCGAGCCATCATCAGGAGAGAAGCAGAACAATGCGTATCCACAGCAACATATCAAAAAAGTTATATATAACGTTATATAGATATAGAAAAGGACGTTTACCGGTTTGGTCTCATAACTTTGACCCTTTCACTGTATTTTCACTTTATTTATTATTTTATTTGAACGTTTTGTTCATTAAATGTCTTGTTCAGCATTTGGTTGGACTAACAGACACTCCAAGGAGTTGCTGTTCATTTTTCTTATGTAAGTAACTTACATTTAGTGTTTTTTTTGGCTAGCCAAAACGAACATCCCAGTTAATCCTCCAGTTAATGCTAACATGAATTAGCAGCGACTTCGCTCAGTCAGGTTGAGGTGTAGAGAGGCTGTAGTCAGTGATCAGATCCCTCTCGCTCCTCCACAGTCCAAACATGGTCTGCTTTCCATATCGGAAACAAGATGGCGACACAAGATAGCAACGAGTGTAAAGCTGAACTCAATGCTTCCAACAGGCCACAAACCAATGGGTGATGTCACGGTCACAAAGTCCGTTATTTATACAGTCTATGGGATTTAAATACAATACTACAGTTTGTGTTTCTCTCACTCTTTGTGTTAATTTTAACATTAAATGTAGTGAGACAGTTCAGAAAATAATCAATGAGATAAGAAGATAAATAAGTCATTATCTGGAGAAACAAAAGGTTGGCTGCAGCAGCTGTGGTCATGTCGGACATCTTATCAAGGTTCATGTTGTCAGAAACAAGACGGAAGTCCAATCGTGAATGTGTGGTGCCGTTTCCATCATTCCAAGTGAAGTGTTGTGTTTGGATTGATAGTCCTCCAAACATCGACTGAGTTAAATCAATCAATTAACTGAAGTAGAGTCTCATGGCGGCAGCAGTCCATGCTGTGATCTAGTATAATATTGAAATCCCCATCTATTACTGCAGCAATGACTGAACAGTTATTAAGGCTGTTATGGATATGATGCTCTAATATTTCAAGTAGTTTATCAGTGTCGCAGTTGGAGTTATAGCCATATGTGTGGAAAACTGTTAAGATGAAGTTGTCTTTGGTTCGGACATGAACAATAAAACGACCTAATGTATCTCACATAGAAAGCAGCACCACTCTGTAAAACAGAAAAGAGTGATAGCTAATTTGACTAAATCAGTCTCTTAAAAGTGTTAAACTATCAATTTGGAACTCTGATTAATGATAAACTTGATATTTATAACCAAATTACTATAATAATATTTAGTAAAGATTGAAGGAATTTGGTGTTCTCTCTCCAAGAAATCATTTATTCATAAAAAAAAGTAAAGTTAACAACAAAACACACAATGTCTAATATATACAGACTGCTGGTGGAAAAAAGTAGCTGGCTCGGGGGTCAGGGAACATGCCCCCCGGAGAATATTTTTTCTGTAAAAGCCCATATATGGTGGCCTCTCACATATTCTATTGCCTCCATTTTGTACCATCAGAAATCGTCACTGATCTCACAGACAAAGTACTGATAGCTGAGTTATTAGTGGGAAGTTACAGCTTTCCACAATGTTCTCTCTGCAGATGTCCAGCAGCTGTTGGTAAAAGAAGAGGTCCCCCCTGAGTGGAGCCCCAGCCTGGACCAGAAGGACCCAGAGCTCCTCCAGATTAAGGGGGAACAGGAAGAACTCCAGATCAGTCCAGAGGGAGAGCAGCATAATGGTCTGGAGGAGGCCGACATCACCAGGTTTCCATTCACTGTGGTTCATGTGAAGTGTGAAGATGAAGAAGAGAAATGTGAGAGCTCACTGCTTCATCACAGCCAACCGGAGGACAACAGAGAGGCAGAGCGTCCAGCCAGCAGCTCAACTGTGCAGATAAAACCAGAAACTGATGGAGAGGACTGTGGAGGATCAGAACCAGCCAGGAAGAGAGAGCCAGACAGTCATTCACAACCAAACACTGATGATGAAAAGACTTCAGTCTCTCCTGAGACTGAAATCCATCACAGTGACTGGCAAGACCCTTTGTCAGATTCTGAACCTGAACCTGAAGACAGTGATGATGATTGGATGGAGACCAGGTCACCTGAGTCTGCTGTGAATGCTCTGAAATATGAGGAAGCTCCTGTAAGTGATGTGACATCTAATACTGAGAGAAAGTCCTTTAGCCTCACTAGCAGCTTGGATAGTAAAACATGTTTTAGAGTAAAGCAAAAGTCAAACACCCAGACCAGAGTTCCCTCAGGAGAGAAACGATTTGGTTGTGATGAATGTGGGAGAAGATTTACAGAAAAGGGAAATCTGAAGAGACATATGAGAACGCACACAGGAGAGAAACCATTTGGTTGTGATGAATGTGGGAAAACATTTACAAATCAGGGAAATAAGACGAAACACATGAGAATTCACACAGGAGAGAAACCATTTTGTTGTGATGATTGTGGGAAAAGATTTGCAGAACCGGGAAGTGTAAAGAAACACAAGAGAATTCACACAGGAGAGAAACCTTTTTGTTGTGATGTTTGTTGGAAAAGATTTACAGAACAGGGGAGTCTAAAGAATCACATGAGAATCCACACAGGAGAGAAACCATTTGGTTGTGATGATTGTGGGAGAAGATTCACAGAACGGGGACAGCTGAACAGACACATGCGAATTCACAGAGGAGAGAAAAGATTTTGTTGTGATGATTGTGGAAAAAGATTTACAGTAAAAGAAACTCTGACGAGACACATGAGAGTTCACACAGGAGAGAAACCATTTACTTGTGATGATTGTGGGAGAAGATATAAATGGAGAGCAAATTTAAATAAACACCTGAAAGACCACAAAGAATAGAAACATTTCTATTCAGTTTTATGTGGAAGCAAATGGTGTAAATTATTTGTAAGGGCCTGAGAAGCTTTCATTCTTTTTTTTATCGTTCCATGTAGGCCTGGGACGATAACAAATTTTGCTGGACGATATATTGTCCCACAAATGATTGCCGATAAACGATATTATTGTCAACATGAAAATATATCATAATAATGCACACCCTTTCAAATACAATACACTTTTATTTCTCAGTGTTTTTTACCATTGTAATTGTAATTTTAAGAACGTTTAAATATCCTAAATAAATAAAACAAACATTTTTTTTTTTAAAAGGGCAGCATTTATTTTGCGATGTAGCAAACTCCCCTTTCTGTGAGCGCACATCGTTTATATTTACTTTGTCGACCAGTGTTGTCTGTCAGGACGAAGGCTCTGCATCTCCAGGTGCAGTTTTTTTCCCCAGCTGGGAAAAATGGGTCGGGTGGTTCTGCTTTAGATGGGCATGCAAGTTTGTTGTGGTGGCTTTTTTTGTTGCCACCACTTTTGAACAAATTCGGCATACAGGCTCGTCCGTGTGCTGATGGGCTCACCTTTTTCATTCGGTTTGAAACCAACATATTCCCACACCGGGGCTGTGGCATTTGGCTTTGCAATCATCTTTTTTCCTTGCGTTGCTCCGCACGAGGCTCACCTGCTGCACTCTGTGTGTAGCCAATGCTAGCGGCCCAGCCTTCCCCACAGAGACAAAGAGACTGGATGACTGACAGGAGGGTTCACTCCGCTCATTCTGCTATGGAACAAAAGCGCCCAGGTGCTGAGATCGAGCACAGAGTGAACCCTCTTGTCATCCAGCCTGCTTGGAGGCAACAGACGAGAAAAACAAACACGCATGCGCATGGCGATATATCGAGGCCGGCAAAATTATTGAGTTCATTTAATTTATCGTGCGATTAATTGATTTATTGATTATCGGCCCAGGCCTAGTTCCATGTCTTCATTTTTTCTTTATGCTGTGTTTTTTTTAAAGTATATAAAATGTTTCTAATGAATGTGTCAAAGTTGTTTGTAAATGAGAGGGAATGCAACAATGTTTTTAACTCTCTCTTTTTCATTACTTCAATACTTTGTTTGGTACTAAAACACTTTCATTTACAGTTCCCATACTTTTTTTCTGTAGTTTTCTTGAAATAACCTGTAAGTGACTGTAAACTCCCTAACTGATGAGTATCAATGGGGAAAGTGCATTATTTAGTTGCCATTTTTAATTAAAGTCTACTGTAACCTAGAGGGTGTTTTTGACTTTCTTTTCTTCAAACAAGCATACAGTTCAACATATATTTCCTGTGTTAAAATAATTGATTATTTTCTATATTGGTAAATGATTTTATGCTTGATTTCTGCTTCTCTGTTGTTTGACTCCCTTGTGTCTGTCTCTGTTGTCTGACTCTGTGTCTGTCTCTGTGTGTGACTATCAGGTCAGCCTTGGTAAATATCTCTATGCATTTATATTAAATCAGGCAATATGATTTTGATACAATGATTGTGTTTGTGTGTTAATGTTGGTTTAGACACTTTGATTACATATATTTCATTGTCTGTTTCATATTTTTTAGACTTTTAGAATCCATGTGAGACAGTGAAAATCCTTTGGCTCTGTAAGACATACTATCTTTGTAAGACATAACAAGGCAGAATGTTTGTCCTAACAAAGTTTGTTAGTAGGTCAAGGCAAGGCCTTGTTCGGGGCAGCAAGATCGTATGCCCAGGTGGCATGACGTGCTGTTGTGTTGATTGGGACTGGCGAATCGGCAGGTGAGGAGGACGGAACTTCCTGGAAGAAATCGACCAGCATGTTTTGTAAACAAATGTTAGTATTTTAATGGGTTCAGGGAGAGAGACGTGGTTCAGACTTCACAAACTGAAACCCGTCTGTTTGTATTCAGGGACATGAGTTTTGAACCCGGAGAATCTCTGTAAAATGCACATTTTTTGACGTATTGTAATAAAACTATGTTAAATTGAGAAACTTTTTTTAAGGTTTCCTCATGCAATTTTTCTAACACCTGTAATAAATATATCTTGAGATATATATATATCAGAGTCCCTCCTGATGATAAAGAGGTACAATAGAGTATGCAGGAGATGTCAGGAAATGATGCAACGCTAAAATTGTTTGATGATGGAGTCATTTTCAATTTAAGTCACTTTCAAAAATATTTCTGCCTAACTGCTGTTATAATATTCTTGTCCTAATATTTTGTCATAGCAATTTGGCTACTTTTCGATTGTTTTACATCATACTATAAATGACTGATGCAGTTTTGTTTGGATCTTTGTGTCCTGGACCAGTCATATGGAAATGTAAGGGTGGGGGGAGGGATCCTCTGAGGTCAAAAGTCTGCTGAGAGAGGGGGAAGTAGCAGAAGTACTGAAGAGGGGTGGCAGGGACTCCAGCAGAGGTGTGAATGGGAGCAGAGGTGCTAAGTGGTGACCTCGCCTCACTGTCTGAGCACACCAGGGTGGGGATTTGGTCAAACTTATTAAAAAAACAGTTGAGCTCAGATGCAAATTCAACGTCGCCCTGTGCTCCAGGTGAAGGCACACTGCAGCCTGCTATGCAAATCATGCCATTACACACCTCTGTTGTGTTGTTCTGTCCCATTTTAGCCTCAATCTTCTCCCTGTAGCTGTTCTTAGCCTCTCTCAGCTTCCTCTTCAGCTCATTCTGAACAGCCCCAAGTTCCCCTCTATGCTATAAGCCATGAAGGCCCTCTCATTCCTACTGAAAAAGGTCCTTGATTTCTCTGCTGATCCACGGCTTGGTATTGCGGTAACAGCGGACCTTCTTAGTGGGAACAATGATGTCCTGACAGAAAAGAATGTAGTCTGTAAAGAAACAAAAGAGGCCCTCGATCTACTCCCCGTAGTGAGAACAAATGTGTCTCTCTTTCCTCTACGACAGCATGTCCTGAAGCATGTGCTGACATTAGGATTATAGTGTGTTTGTATCGTGCTGAGCTCATCCTCTGTTATCGTCGCCTTTTTAAACATGAGGCATGAATCAACAAACAGCACAGAAAGCTGTTTTCATGTCTGCATTTTCATTGATGATACAGAAAGTCAACATATGATCCAGTTTTATAAAACCTAAAGTGGAGCTGACTAACATGCTGCTCTCTGCAGGGTGTCCCTCTTACATGGAGAGTTAGTCACTGCTGCCCCTCAGTGGTGAGGACAGGTCAGTGCAGCAGAGAGAGCTGCGTCTTCATTATGGCCTCCACAGAGAGGACGGCTGGAATATTACATATATTTAATAGCTTCACCCTCCATATTATGAGTCAATAACATAGCTGTGCATGCTGCATTTTATATAATAATTCACTTTATATATATATTTATATATATAGGAGGCTACACAAAAACAAACAAAGGATATCAGGTTTTTTTTTCTCATTCTGCAGCACACAGTTTCATAATAAAATGTAAGTTTCTAGGTCAAACCAAAATAAAAAAGAGACATAAAATGATATATGAAGTGCTAAATGTTGGTGATTGTACTGAACTGCCCCATCCTGATTATGACATTGTTGAAATATAAATGTTCAAGTTTTTTCACAAGAGTAAACCTTGAAAATTGAATAATCTGACACCAACAGGAAAATACCTCACCAATTATTTCTGCGCAGTCTTTGATGGGGAAATGATGAGCTGGAGACGTCCGAGTTATCAGTTTAACATAGTTTTATTACAATACGTCAAGAAATGTGAATTACAGAGCTCTGGGATTCACTTTAGGAATCAGTTTAACTGTCCCTGATACACACAGACAGGTTTCAGGTCATGAAGTCTGAAAACCTCGTCTCTCCCCCTGCAAAAAACCCCAGTTCCACACTAACATTGTTTAATTATATCATGAAGGTAGATTTCTTCCAGGAAGTCCCGCCTTCCCCCTCCGCTGATTCGCCAGTCTTCTTTCATACCGTCACACCTCAGGCCACCTGGGCAACACAATCACTGCTGCCCAGGACAAGGCCTTGTGACCTGCTAACAAACTTGTTATGACGAACATACTGCCTTGTTATGTTCTACAGAAATATAACAAGAGCCCAACTATTTTTCAATGTCTACATGTTCTTTTAAAGTTTAAAAAATATAAAACAGACAATACTATTTTTTGTGATTATAGAATCTTTATTAGTTTAAGCAAATGGAATATATGTAATCAAAGTAATCATAGTTTTCTACATCAACATTAACACACAAACACAATCATTGTATCAAAATCATATTACCTGATTAATATAAATGCATAGAGATAGACATTATCAAGGTTTAGTGAATTACGCATGCATAGTGACCTGTGATGACTGTTGGAGAAAAATCATAAAGAGAAAAAAGAGACAGTAACATTTCATTTTAAACAACGTATAATATTCAAATTATTCTAACAATTTGGCAAGAATATAAATTCAGGCTGATTGTGAGTTCAAATATTCATTTAAAAAAAATGCTTTTAGAAAATCCTTTTCAAAAATCTATTATAAAATAACTTTGACCAATGGGGTAAAAATAGACTGCATTTAAAACGGCTGCAATTTCTGAATCATGTATGTTGTTTTTAAGCCAGGTTTCTGTTAGGACCAGGATGTCTGGGTCAGTCTGTGATATTAGAATTTCCAGTTGGTCTAATTTAAATTGATTGCACAGACTTCTCATATTCAGATGCATCAATCACAGGCCACGTCTTGATTTAAAAACCTGTGGGTTAAATAACTCTTCCCTGGAGTCATCAGAGAAGTTAGTTGTGGATTTTGGATTAATAATTATTTTGGAAGGATTTATAGTTATTAAATGTTTTGGCCTGTGAATTCTATTGGGAATAGTCAGGCTGTGTTTTTGATGAGAGTGTAACCTTACTTAATGGAAAAAATATGTTTTGGGTTATTTAATCATTTAAGTTATTATTATATACAATAATCATTTCATTATTATTTATTGAACTTTCACTATAATTTATGTATTCATTTTCATGTGTTATATTTAAGTTGATATTACTTGTCCCCTTGCCAAAGTTAATTAGTTCCTACCTGCCCTGCCCTTGTTTTGGGGGACAAGTATAGGTGAGGGGTCGTCAATCGGATGTGGTAGTTTCGCGGGGTTTCTCTTGTGCTGTGACCCGTGAAGTGGAATGCTGTATGCTGTCCTGCCGGTATTGGTTATTAAAGAAGATAAAGCAATAAGTGTGGAGTTATCTTGTAGCCCGCTCATTACCCATCAGCCCGAGAGACTGGAGAACGCTACAAGAAATAAGGGTTACAAGCGTTTGTAATAAGAACAGGGATACTGAATACAGGAGGAGAGACAGAGAGTGGAGGATAGGGTGTGTTTTGGTTGTCATACCTTCATTGCAGGAGCGGAGTGTAAGTTCAATGATGAAGCCCACAAAGAGGGATATATGGTTTTTAATTCTGACTTTACCGTAGAAATCATCACAATGTAGTTCTCGCTGTGCGCGCTCCCACGAGGGACATGCACATCTCGGCGGGCAGACATAACTGCACACCGGCTCGCTCGCGGGCCTTCAAACGTCACTAACTACATCACCAACACAAGCCCCGCCCTCGATACGCGCCTCACAAACATCTTCGTGGATTACTGACAGACGCTGCGAAGCCTCGACACAGAAGGACACATCACTAACAGGAGAAGCTCACTGTGCTCTGTGGAGAAAGGCCTCAAAGTGATGACTTTTATAGAATGAGCTACATAAAGAAATGAGGGGAAAGGCGGAATTCCCCTCACAGACTGAATGAAAGCAGAGCAAGAGGAGGAACTTTCTCCTTTCATGGAAAACGAGGGACGACACAAACTACTGTATGCTGCTTTTAACCCTGAAGTCCGACTGAACAGATTAGGTTTGTACATTTTCAGTGTTTCTCTCACTCTTTGTGTTCAATTTAACGTTAGTAAACGTTTGTTAAGTGTCGTTAAATGCGCTACTATATCCATGCAGGCAGGGGCGGGACTTCATTTTGATGGGCACACCATGCGGCCAATCACATGCTAACACAGACTAGGATCATACCATTATGTGATGAAAGGAAGAGGGCAGACGCTCCAAAGACAGCGAATTTAGTGGTACAGCCCAGGTACACAGAGAGCATTTAAATACAATACTACAGTTTGTGTTTTCTCTCACTCTGTGTTAATTTTAACATTAAATGTAGTGAAACGGTTCAGAAAATAATCAACAACATAAGAAAATGAATAAGTCGTTATCTGGAGACAAAAAGATGCGATGGGTCGGACATCTTATCAAGGTTCATGTTGTTAGAAACAAGCCGGAAGTCCAATCGTGAGCGTCTGGTGGTATTTCATTCCAAGTGAAGTGTTTGGATTGTTAGTCCTCCAAACATCGACTTAGTTTAATGAACTAATTAACTGAAGTAGAGTCTCATGGCGGCAGCAGTCCATGCTTTGATCTAGTATAATATTGAAATCCCCACCTATTACTGCAGCAGAGACTGGGCCGTTATTAAGGTTGTGTAACCCTTATTTCTTGTCGGGGTAGCGTTCTCCGGTCTCTCGGGCTGATGGGTGATGAGCAGGCTACAAGATAACTCCACACTCCACACCAACATATTTTTTCCATTAAGTAAGGTTACAGTTGTTATGGATATTATGCTCTAATATTTCAAGTAGATTATCATTCTCGCAGTTGAAGTCATAGCCATACATGTGAATAACTGTAATGATTAAATTTTCTGTGGTTCGGACATGAACAATAAAACGACCTGATGTATCTCAGATAGAAAGCAGTAAAGTCAGGGGGCGCAACTCTGTCAAACAGAAAAGAGTTATAGCCAATTTGACTAAATCAGACTCTTAAAGTTGTTAAACTATCAATTTGGAGCTCTGATACATAATGAGCTTGATATTTATAACCAAATTACTATATTAATATTTAGTAAAGGTTGATGGAATTTGGTGTTCTCTTCATAAAACAGGTTGGTATCATTCATACATTTACAACATTAAATGGACAGCATGTGTGTTCCATGAAATAATTTATTCATGAGAAAAGTCAAGTACAAAACACATAATGACTAATGTATGTAGACTGCTGACTGTGTGTGAAGTGTTTCCCACAGGATTTTATAAGACTATGGTGGGGGGACCCAAACCAGGAAAGTAGAATGCATCAATCTTGTGCACTTTGAGAGCTAAATTCAAGCAAATAGCTTACATACTGTATGTCAAAGTCGAAGACACGGTTATATTATAGAATCTTTATCATTATCCTACTGTGACAATTTTAATTGCTGTTAAAAGGACTTATTTTGACTTCTTGAAAATGCTGTGGTGGATTCTGTTAATACATCCATGTGCTCTTCTTTTGAAAACTGCATACATTTAATGAGAGAAAGTAATTCAGATGGTCAGTCATTAATACGAACCGTGTGCAGAGTTTAGCTTTTTGGGATTAACACAACTTTAATTGTTAGCTAAAGTGCTTATTAATATTTGCTCCGTCATCGTAGTTCTCTCAGACCAATCAAAAGGATTCTTTAATGTAAAGGAAATTTGTACCATCAGAAATCATCACTAATCTAACAGACATAAAGTAATGATACCTGAGTAATCAGTGCGAAGTTACAGCTGTCCACAATGTTCTCTCTGCAGTACAATGTTCCAGCAGCTGTTGGTGAAAGAAGAGGTCCCCCCTGAGTTGAGCCCCAGCCTGGACCAGAAGGACCCAGAGCTCCTCCAGGTTAAAGGGGAACAGGAAGAACTGCGGATCAGTCCAGAGGGAGAGCAGCATAATGGTCTGGAGGAAGCCAATATCACCAGGTTTCCATTCACTGTGGTTATTGTGAAGTGTGAAGACGAAGAAGAGAAATGTTCACTGCTTCATCACAGCCAAGTGGAGGACAACAGAGAGGCAGAGCGTCCAGCCAGCAGCTCAGCTGTGCAGATAAAACCAGAAACTGATGGAGAGGACTGTGGAGGATCAGAACCAGCCAGGAAGAGAGAGCCAGACAGTCATTCACAACCAAACACTGATGATGAAAAGACTTCAGTCTCTCCTGAGACTGAAATCCATTACGATGACTGGCAAGACCCTTTGTCAGATTCTGAACCTGAACCTGAAGACAGTGATGATGATTGGATGGAGACCAGGTCACCTGAGTCTGCTGTGAATGCTCTGAAATATGAGGAAGCTCCTGTAAGTGATGTGACATCTAACACTGAGAAAACATCCTCAAGATCCTTTGAGTGTAGTCAGCGATTGTCCAACAAGGGGTTTCTCCAAAGTCACAGGAAATGTGAGTCCTCCAGCAGCTTGGATAGTAAAAAATGTTTTGGAGTAAAGCAAAAGGGAGACACAAAGACCAGAGTCCCCTCAGGAGAGAAACCATTTACTTGTGATGAATGTGGGAAAAGATTTACACAGAAGGGAAATCTGAAGTCACACATGAGAACTCACACAGGAGAGAAACCATTTGGTTGTGAAGAATGTGGGAAAAGATTTTCACAGCACACAAGTGTGAAGAAACACATGACAGTACACACAGGAGAGCAGCCATTTGGTTGTGATATTTGTGGGAAAAGATTTACACAGCAGGAAAGTCTGAAGAAACACATGAGACTTCACACAGGAGAGAAACCATTTGTTTGTGATGTTTGCAGTCAAAGTTTTATATGGAAGTACCAGTTGAGTTTACACATGACAGTTCACACAGGAGATAAACCATTTGCTTGTGATGATTGTGGGAAAAGATTTATAGAAAAGGGAAGTCTGAAGAAACACATGAGAGTCCACACAGGAGAGAACGCATTTGGTTGTGGTGAATGTGGGAAAAGTTTTGCACAGCAGGAACAGCTGAATAGACACATGAGAGTTCACACAGGAGAGAAATTATTTGGTTGTGATGTTTGTGGAAAAAGATTTACAGAACAGCTCCACTTGAATAGACACATGAGAGTTCACACACAAAAGAAACCATTTGGTTGTGATGTTTGTGGAAAAAGATTTAAATGGGAAGTAAGTTTAGATCAACACCTGAAAGTCCACAAATAATAGAAATCTTCCTTTTCAGTTTTTTGTTGAAGGCAAATTAATTAAATGTGTTGGTAAGAGCCTGACCAGGTTTCATTCTTTTTTATTTTTCCATGCCTTTTATTTCTTTCCTTTGTTTGTTTTAAAATATGCAAAATGTTTCAAATGAATGTGTCAAAGTTGTTTGTAAATGAGAGGGAATGACAGTGTTTTAAATCTCTGTTTTTTTATTAATACTTTGTTTGGTACTAAAACACTTTAATTTACATCTCCCATACTTTTTTCTGTAGTTTTCTTGAAATAAGCTGTATTTGACAGCAAACTCTCTAACTGATGGTTAACAGTGGGGAAAGTGCATTATTTCGTTGCCACTTTTCATTAAATTCTCCTCTAACCTTGATGGTGTTTTTGACTTTCTCTCCTACAAACAAGTATACAGTTCAACATCTATTTCCTGTAATAAATATATGTTGAGATGACACATTTTCATCAGTATTACATTTCCCACTTTTAGCTGATAGCACTGATAGCCACTGAATGGCTTTATCATTTGGAGGACATGTCTCCACCAGAGTTCCTCCTGATGATGAAGACAAACTGTTACAGTGAAAAATTAGATGTGATGTGTGTGGTTTGTAGTGTGCAGTGAGTAGTGTGCGGTGTGTAGTTTGTTGTGTGCAGTCTGCAGTTGTAGTGTGTAGTGTGTAGTGTATATCTTGTACTGTGCAGTGAGTAGTGTGTAGTTAGTACAGTGTAGTGTGCAGTGTGTGGTGTGTAGTAAGTGACCATATTCATGGCGTTTTAACCACGGATCTGCAACAAACTACTAGTTAGTTAAGTTCTTTAACTGCCTGTAGTTAACCAACTACAACTTTGCCCGATCCTGGCAACTGAAGACGCCTCAGGTATCTGACTGCCACTTAGCTGTCAAGAGGTTAGCTCCTAGCACTGATACCACCCAGTCGCGGTGTAGCCCGGTCACACAGAGTACCCTGGGGTCTCTTCCTCTCCGCCACAACACCGGACATCTGGACCCAACAGCTCATGTCACAGGATCTCCCCGTCCTGGTGCCGACAGTGCTGTTGGGTTTTTGTTGTTCTCCTCACGCTGGCTATCACCATCGGCTGTCACGGCACTCGATTGATCCATCCAAGGCGGCTAACAGGCTGGGAGCCCGACCACGTCTTCTAGTCGGCTTAAGTCAGGCTGGTGGTCCCCCGGCTACATCTCCTCCACGGAAAAGCTCGCATCACACCATCAGAGGACCTCTGCGAGGACTTTGCAGGCCACTTCAGAAGTAAGATCAATGGTATCAGATCCAATATTTTATCCCAGAACATATTTTTTTACACACCTGAGCCATTGCTTTTATCTGAGGAAACACTGGACAGTTTTGCCCTGGTTGATGCAAGGACACTTGGTCAAGTTTTCTCAAGTTTTCTCCTCCTCTACCTTTCACAAAACATGTGAATTGACAGGAAAGTCCATTGAGTTTCGTTGCCTCTTATATAACATTCATTTTGACTGACATAATGGGGGATGCACATCTTGACAGGTAAAATATGAGTCTTGCCAAATAGTACACGCACCCCTAACTTTATCTCTGGATATCTAGGAGTTAAAAACTTTTACCAGATCATATTTTAGACTATTTTGAGTGGACAGTTCATACATTTAATACCTACTTGGTCTGAGAGAGGAACGATGCAGAGTTCAGCAGGTAATAAAATATAGCCCCAACTCTGTATATTAATAGACAACAGTCTACTTGTAAATGTCCCCCGTGTTTCAACTGGACTGGGAAAATTGCATTCTCTTACTCAGCACCCTGGCAATGGAACAATCCACAGAAAAAGCTTAAACTAGAAAGTCTGATATCAATCAATGACTTTAAAACTACTATCAAGAATGTGGTGATAGAGACATGTGCTTTTTTTTCTTAATAAGGCTCATTATTTTTTAATATTGTATTATATTGCACTTGCTATTGTGTTATAATGCACTTGTTTTATTGTAAATGTTAATCTTTGACACTTTTGTTGAGTTTTGGCTGCTATTTTGGCCAGGTCTCTCTTGAAAAAGAGATTCTGAATCTCAATGGGACATCCTGGTTAAATAAAGGTTAAATAAAAAAATAAAAAATATTGCATCCACATTGTAATTTCATTTCAGCACATATAATGGGCCATGTTTGATTGATAGTGTGCGTTACATTCATTTAATACCAAGGTAAGATGAAATAAGGACTGCTGTCAAGTGAGGCATCATTCGCTTCTCCGTAGTCTAACCAGCCGTCCCTATATAATGTAGTGCGCCCATATTGTGATATTTATGGCACAGTCATTGAAACTGGTCCAAGCGAGCTGCCATGAAGGATAAACACTTTACTTTCATTCTTTCTCACTTTTTTTCAGTATAAAACTCTTACCCGCAGAGAGGAGATGAAGTATTAACTTTACATGAATGCATCACGTGAAATAATCAAATTGCGTTGAGCCGAAAGCAGTTTTCAGAATAAAGTCTTACACAACCAGGCCCAAATACCAAATAAATATGGAAATAAGATCAATTGCATGATATTTACAGATTGGTTCACTGTGGATTAAAAAAAAAATGTCATTCATACATTCTGGAGGACCCCAGGTATCTTCTCACAAACTTACTTAGAACGTCTCACTGTGGAAATTCACAAAAAAAATGCATTTGGATATTTACTGTACAGTCGAATATTACATATCTTCTCACAAACCTACATGATTTTTTACTGTGGAATATCAGAATAAAATGAACTTGAATATTTATGGTACGGTAAAATATTACATTATATTAAATTAATTCATTAAAATTAAACTGTCTGTTTCCAGTCACTAATTCCACTCCAGATAGCCTATGCCTACATTCTGGAGGACCTCAGGTATCTTCTCACAAACTTACAGGACTTTTCACTGTGGAAATTCAGAATAAAATGCACTTGAATATTTACTGTACAAGCAAATGATGGCTCACTTGACCGCAGTAAATTAGGGGGGTACATATAAAATAAATAAAAATGAATAAAACTGTGATAGGAATCAGCATATTCTTTATTTGACCGACTTTGAAAGAATGGATTTTACATTAGGCCTATTTTCCCGAATTTTAAAATCTCATTTTAGAAAACCTGTTCCGGAAACGGTCTGAAAATGCAGCAAGAAACGCAGCAAAAAAACAATTGTAAGAGAAAGTTGAGTCTAATAAAACATCAGTGAGTGTAAACGTTCATAAACTAAAGACAGCAGGTCATATATCACCAGTGATGAAGCCCACAAAGAGGGATATATGGTTTTTAATTCCGACTTTACTACCTTACTGTAGAAATCATCACAATGTAGTTCTCGATGTGCGAGGGACATGCACATCTCGGCGGGCAGACATAACTCTGCACAACACCGGCTGGCTCTCGAGGCTTCGAACGTCACTACTTCCGTAACCAACACAAGCCCCGCCGTGGATACTGACAGACGCTGCGAAGCCTCGACACAGAAGGACACATCAGTAACAGGAGAAGCTCACTGTGCTCTGTGGAGAAAGGCCTCAAAGTGATGACTTTTATAGAATGAGCTACTTCTCCTAATTCCCCTCACAGACAGAATGAAAGTAGAGAACAAGGAAGAACTTTCTCCTTTCATGGAAAACGAGCGACGACACAAACTACTGTATGCTGCTTTTAACCCTGAAGTCCGACTGAACAGATTAGGTTTGTACATTTTCAGTGTTTCTCTCACTCTTTGTGTTCATTTTAACGTTAGTAAACGTTAGAAAAATGTCGTTAATGTCGTTAAATGCGCAACTGAATCCATGCAGGAAGAAGCGGGACTTCATTTTGATGGGCACACCATGCGGCCAATCACATGCTAGACTAGGATCATACCATTATGTGAAGGAAGGAAGGGGGGCAGACGCTCCAAAGACAGCGAGTGTAGTGGTACAGCCCAGGTACATACAGAGCAAATTTAAATACAATACTACATTTTGTGTTTCTCTTATTCTTTGGATTGTTTGATTGTTCGTCCTCCAAACATCAACTGAGTTAAATCATTTAATTAACTGAAGTAGAGTCTCGTGGGGGCAGCAATCCATGATGTGATCTAGTATAATATTGAAATCTCCAACTATTACTGCAGCAGATACTGGACAGTTATTAAGGTTGTTATGGATATGATGCTCTAATATTTCAAGTAGTTTATCATTCTCACAGTTGGAAGTCGGATAAACTTCAGTGTATTACCTAACTCTCATGAACTGCACCTTTTTAACTTCTATATAAGTGAATCTCTGTATAATTGTAACAGAACCAGATCAACTTAGATCTCAAAAGATAAACTGAAGCGTCCCTGATATTGAGGGGGGCGCCACTCTGTAAAAAGAGTTATAGCCAATTTGACTAAATCAGTCTCTCAAAGTTATTAAACTATCAATTTGAAACTCTGGTTAATAATTCATATTTATAACTAAATTACTATATTAATATTTAGTAATGGTTGAAGGAATTTGGTGTTCTCTTCATAAAACAGGTTGGGATCATTCATACGTTTACAACATTAAATAGACAGCATGTGTTTTCCAAGAAATCATTTATTCATGAGAAAAGTAAAGTTAACAACAAAACACACAATGTCTGATGGAAGCAGACTGCTGACTGTGTGTGTAGTGTTTCCCACAGGATTTAATGAGACTATGGTGGGGGGACCTGAAGCATCTTGTGGTAAAGTAAAATGCATCAATCTTGTGCACTTTGAGAGGTTAATGTGAGCAAACCTCACATACTATATTTCACAGTTGAAGACACTGTAATATAGAATCTTTGTCATTATCCTATCGTGACATTTTTTAAATATTGTTAACAGGACTTTCCACTCGGACATGGAGCAGCCAGCTGGTGGGGAAAACTAGCTGGCTCGGGGGTCCGGGGGCATGCCCCCCGAAGAACATTTTTTCTGTAAAAGCCCAAATTTGGTGGCCTCCCACATATTCTAATGCCACTATTCCATCATATACACTGATCTTAATCATTGCATATTTTAATGAATTATTGCAAAGGAGAATAAGGTTCTTGTAAGTTTTATTTCAAGCATCTTATTTTGACCTCTTGTAAATTCTGTGGTGGATTCTGTTAATACATCCGTGTGCTCTTATTTTGAAAGCTACATGCGTTTTAACAACAAACTAATTCAGACAGTCAGTAATTAATACGAACAGTGTACAGAGATTAGCTTTTTGGGATTAACACAACTTTAATTGTTAGCTGAAGGGCTTTTTAATCTTTGCTTTGCCATCATTGTTCTCTCAGACTAATCAAAAGGATTCTTTGATGTAAAGGAAATTTGTACCATCAGAAATCATCACTAATCTCACAGACAAGGTAATGATAGTGGAGTTATCAGTGTGAAGTTACAGCTGTCCACAATGTTCTCTCTGCAGATGTCCAGCAGCTGTTGGTTAAAGAAGAGGTCCCCCCTGAGTGGAGCCCCAGCCTGGACCAGAAGGACCCAGAGCTCCTCCAGATTAAAGGGGAACAGGAAGAACTCCAGATCAGTCCAGAGGGAGAGCAGCATAATGGTCTGGAGGAGGCCGATATCACCAGGTTTCCACACACTGCGGTTCCTGTGAAGTGTGAAGATGAAGAAGAGAAATGTTCACTGCTTCATCACAGCCAAGCGGAGGACAACAGAGAGGCAGAGCGTCCAGCCGGCAGCTCAGCTGTGCAGATAAAACCAGAAACTGATGGAGAGGACTGTGGAGGATCAGAACCAGCCAGGAAGAGAGAGCCAGACAGTCATTCACAACCAAACACTGATGATGAAAAAACTTCAGTCTCTCCTGAGACTGAAATTCATCACAGTGACTGGCAAGACCCTTTGTCAGATTCTGAACCTGAACCTGAAGACAGTGATGATGATTGGATGGAGACCAGGTCACCTGGGTCTGCTGTTAATGTTCTGAAAGATGAGGAAGCTCGTGTAAGTGATGTGACATCTAACACTGTGAGAAAGTCCTTTAGCCTCACCAGCAGCTTGGATAGTAAAAAATGTTTTAGAGTGAAGCAAAAGTCAAACACCCAGACCAGAGTCCACACAGGAGAGAAAGAATTTGGTTGTGATGAATGTGGGAAAAGATTTACACAGCGGGGAAATCTGAAGTCACACATGAGAACGCACACAGGAGAGAAACCATTTGGTTGTGATAGTTGTGGGAAAAGATTTACAGAGAAGGGAAGTCTGAAAAAACACAGGAGAATTCACACAGGAGAAAAACCATTTGGTTGTGATGATTGTGGGAAAAGATTTACACATCAGTCAAATCTGAAGTCACACAGGAGAATTCACATGGGAGAGAAATCATTTGGTTGCGATAATTGTGGGAAAAGATTTACACATCAGGGAAGTCTGAAGAGACACATGACAATCCACACTGGAGAGAAACAATTTGGTTGTAGTGATTGTGGGAAAAGATTTACACATCAGGCAAACCTGAAGGCACACATGACAATTCACACAGGAGAGAAAGCATTTGGCTGTGATGAATGTGGGAGAAGATTTACAAAACAGCGATATCTGAAGGCACACAGGGTAGTTCACACAGGAGAGAAACCATTTGGTTGTGATGAATGTGGGAAAAGATTTCTAGAAAAGGGAAGTCTGAAGAAACACATGCTAGTCCACACAGGAGAGAACTCATTTGGTTGTGGTGAATGTGGGAAAAGATTTGGGCAGCAGAACCATCTGGAGTCACACACGAGAGTTCATTCAGGGGAGAAACCATTTGGTTGTGATGTTTGTGGAAAAAGATTCACACAGCAGGGTAACCTCAAAGTCCACATGCAAGTCCACACAGAAGAGAAACCATTCAGTTGTGATGATTGTGGGAAAAGATTTAAATGGAAAATAAGTTTAAGTCAACACCTGAAAGTCCACATAGAATAGAAACCTCCCTATTCAGTTTTTTGTTGAAGGCAAATTAATTAAATATGCTGGTAAAACCTGAGCAGGTTTCATTCATTTTTTTTATTGTTCCATGTCTTTAAATTTTTTCCTTTCTCCTGTGTTTGTTATAGTATATAAAATGTTTCTAATGAATGTGTCAAAGTTGTTTGTAAATGAGAGGGGATGAAACAGTGTTTTCAAATCTCTGTTTTTTATTAATATTTTTTTTGGTGACTGTAAACTCCCTAACTGATGATTAATAGTGGTGAAGTGCATTATTTAGTTTCCTCGTTTAATTAAATTGTCCTGTAACCTAGATGGTTCAACATATATTTCATGTAATAAATATATTTTCACACTGTTAAAATAATCGCCAAACTCATTTTTTCAAGTTTTGCAGGAAACACAAAAAACTTCACCGAAAGTGTAACATATGACAATTATGGATAATTTCACTCAAAAAGGACGTAACAGCGGATGGCTATTGGCATAGTAATAACACTGTGTGTAAATTATGTAACTTAAGAGAAATAAATGACTTAGGAAATTTTTTGAACATGCCTTTGTGACTTAAGCAAGATATGGTAACACTTTATTTTGAAGGTGTCTACATAAGAGTCACACAAGCCTGTCAGAAACATGACATGACAAGTATCATGAGCATTAATGCTACTTCAAAGTGTCATTAATGTTCATGACACATCCCATGTCATGTTTATGACACGCTCATGTCACTCTTATGTAGACACCTTCAAAATAAAGTGTTACCATATCTTACTTAAGTCACAAAGGCTTGTTCAAAAATTGCCTAAGTCACATTTTATTTTGACTTAGGCATAATAAATCATCTTAAGTCACACATTTGACATAGGCCATTATCTTAAAGGGGTAAAATCACATGATCTGATCAACTGAGGATGAAGGCGATTTTACCATAGGTGGCCGGCGTCAAGAGGAGATGATTTAGGCAAAAAAAACAAGTTTGACAAAAAATGATTTAGGTGATTATTTTAACAGTACGACGACATGTCGAGATTACACATATTAATCACTATTATGCATGAAGTTTGCAGTGGATACTGTTCAGTGAGTAGTGTGCATTGTTGTTAGTACTGTGCAGTGAATAGTGTGTCGTGTGCAGTGAGTTGTGTGCGGTGTGTAGTTTGTTGGGTGCAGTTTCCAGTGTGTAGTGAGCAGTGTGTAGTTTGTATTGTATATTGTGTACTGTGCAGTGAGCAGTGTGTAGTTTGTATTGTATATTGTGTACTGTGCAGTGAGTAGTATGTAGTTTGCAGTGTGTGGTATGGAGTGTGTAGCGTGGAGTGTGCAGTGGATAGTGTGTAGTTTCTATTATACTGTGTGCAGTAGGATGTGTGTAGTGTGTGTTTTGTGGTGTGCTGTGAAGAGTGTGTAGTGTTTATTTTGTAATGTGCAGTGTGTATTGTGTTTAGTGTGCTGTGTACTGTGCAGTGTGTAGTGTAGCGAGCAGTGTGGAGTTTGCAGTGTGTAGTTTGCATTGTGGAGTGTGCAGTGTGTAGTGTAGAGTGTGTCCTGTGTGGTGTGTAGTTTGCAGTGAGTAGTCTGTGGTTTTCAGTGTGCAGTTTCTAGTGTGTGTTGTGTTGTGTGTAGTGTGCAGTATGTATTGTGCAGTGAACAGTGTGTAGTTTGCAGGTAGCAGTGTGTAGTGTATAGTTAGCAGTGTGAGTTTGTACTGTGTAGGGTGCAGTGTGTAGTGTGTGTTATGTGGTGTGCAGTGAGAAGTGTGTAGTGTTTATTTTGTAGACTTTCCAGTTCTCGCGATAAAATATCGTGTTGAAAGTTCTGACGGGACCCTCGATGGAGTGGCCGAGTACTGGATCAAGCCTGCCACTGTCAGGTGGATGGGCAGTAGAAAGAGCCAGGAACAGACAAACAGGATGTATGTCCTACCAGCCCACATTGTGGACAAGGACTCAGGCAGCGCTGACGGCCGGAAAACGACAGGTGAGGCTCACACCTGGACAGGACAGGTGAGCGAATAGTGACAGC
Organism: Centropristis striata; assembly: GCF_030273125.1. Lineage (NCBI taxonomy): Eukaryota > Metazoa > Chordata > Actinopteri > Perciformes > Serranidae > Centropristis > Centropristis striata. The sequence continues at coordinate 25,053,200 of NC_081537.1, read as the reverse complement.
TCATATAGTGTTGGTAAGTTGTAAAAGTATCCCAAAATGAGGGCAATTACACTGTCACAAAAGTTTCACAATAAAATGTAAGTAAATAATAAGTTTTCAGGTCAAACCAAAATAAAAATGAGACATAAAACAAAATATGCAGTAAATACATGATAATGCCAGTAAACATATAATATACTCATTAATAAATTGTCTTTTTTCTGACAGAATCATGGCAGGGACAAAGGGGGGAGTTGAAACAAATTGGGGAGAGGGTTGTGACAGTATCTTATTCATTTTTATTTAAAAATGACAACTGTGAAGTCTCTCATTGTAATGTCCGAAGCACATAAGCACAACAGAAATTTGCTGGAATAAATTAACTTCAAATACTTCACTAATGTCCATAATAGGACACATTAGGAAAGTTATACATGAACATGAAACAGTAATATTACTGACCTGGTCTCACATTTCCACCTCACATTTCCCACAATGCCCTCAAATCAGACTGTGACCCTTATTGTGGCGTGTATCAGGAATGGACAGGAATCTGAATATAGGGATCTGATAAAAGCTTTCAGTGACTGGAGTCACAAGAACTCTCTCTCCTAATGAACACCTCAAAGGCTAAGGGAATGATCATAGATTTCCACAGATTTTCCACTGTAGTAAGATGCTGAAGATGTTTTATCAGACCAGATGATCAGATGATCAGATCTTCTAATCCATCTTGAAATACCGCTACACAAAACCTTTATGGACCAAAAAACCAGCAGTGGACGTCTCCTCTCTCTCCGTTGCAGGATGGAGAGATTCAAAAGATCTTTCGCTCCTACAGCCATCAAGCTGTCTAATTCTAACAGACCTAACAGACTAACTGAATTTCCCCTCAGGGATAAATATAGTCATTTTAAATTTGAATTATACTTGGCAATAAAAGTCCCACATGAAGGCAATACATTTTAAGTATCCTTTAGACATATTTATGAACCGTTTTAATATCTTATCTATTACATTTTAATCACATTTTAATGACTTTATGACCTATAATGATTATGAATTTATAAACAACAAGCACAAAAATGAAAATGTCTCTGAGACAGTGACACCCTGATATCAGTCACGTGGTACAGTCAGCTTGCTCGCGAGGCTTCGAACTTCCCACCTACGTCACCAATACAAGCCCCGCCCTCGATACGCGCCTCACAAACATCTTCGTGGATTATTGACAGACGCTGCGAAGCCTCGACACAGAAGGACACATCACTAACAGGAGAAGCTCACTGTGCTCTGTGGAGAAAGGCCTCAAAGTGATGACTTTTATAGGATGAGCTTCTTAAAGAAATGAGGGGAAAAGGCGGAATTCCCCTCGGACAGAATGAAAGCAGAGCAAGAGGAGGAACTTTCTCCTTTCATGGAAAACGAGGGACGACACAAACTACTGTATGCTGCTTTTAACCCTGAAGTCCGACTGAACAGATTAGGTTTGTACATTTTCAGTGTTTCTCTCACTCGTTGTGTTCATTTTAACGTTAGTAAACGTTGGTTAAATGCATAGACTGTATAAATGTCGTAAGTGTCGTCAAATGCGCGACTTCATTTTGATTGGCACGCCATGCGGCCAATCACATGCGAGCACAGACTAGGATCATACCATTATGTGAAAGAAGGAAGGGGGCAAACGCTCCAAAGACAGTGAGTGTGGTGGTACAGGCCAGGTACACACAGAGCGGATTTAAATACAATACTACAGTTTGTGTTTCTCTCACTCTTTGGATTGTTTGGACTGTTAGTCCTCCAAACATCAAATCAAAATCAATCAAATCAAAATTACTTTATTCATCCCCAAGGGGAAATTCAGTAATCAATCAACTGAGTTAAGTTAATTATTTCACTGAAGTAGAGTCTCTTGGGGGCAGCAGTCCATGCTGTGATGTAGTTAGGGGCCCGAGCACTGATTCAGTCAGTGAGAGACCTATTGTATCCACAAGGATTATTTTTCTTACTTATTCTTTTTCTTATTAGAGAAAACTAAACTAAAAACTAAACAAACTGCTGTCCATCATGGACAATGATCAGCACCCTCTCCATCACACAGTAGAAAGACAGCGGAGCACCTTCTCTCACAGGCTGCTCCAGCTCCGCTGTCATAGGGACAGATATAAAAAATCTTTCCTGTCACATGCCATCACACTGTACAATAACAAATAATAACCTGGTTCATTACATACTGTCTATGCACTTTATGTGTTTTAATGCACACTGTTCATTGCACCTTATTTGTTTCATAGCACCAACATTTTTATACTGTGTATTCATATTTATTCTGCACTGGAATTCTATTCTACTCCTTCTTTAGACACTTTATATTTTATTGTATTTTTATTGTATTTTTATATTTTATTGCTTGAAGTATGCCTAGGTTGTTCTTTTTACTTAATTGTGTTGTTATTATCTCTGTGTGTAATGCTGCTGCTGCACTGTAATTTCCCAGCTTGGGATAAATAAAGTCTGTCTATCTATCTATCTATCTATCTATCTATCTATCTATCTATCTATATATATATATATATATATATCACCTTGGAGGAAAAAATGAGGTGCTTGGGCTATTCGAAAACAAACTAAATTTGGCACAGTTGTCGGGCTTGGCAAAAATTGCGATCTGATATGGGTTTCAGGAATGGGTGACTATTTAAACAGGTTAATCTTGTTGCTATAGTTGGCTGGTTGCAGCAGTTATGCTGTATGTTGGAGTAATGTGTAAATATTAGCGCCATAGAGATGCAAATATATGGGGCAATGCTGCCTTTGTGTTGTATGAGGGGGGTGAAAGCATGGGTGCGGTGGCATGATAGCATTAATAGTTGCTTTCCCGCAGTTGTTATTGGCGTTGTGTTGTTGAGACTTGTTTTATCCACAGTTGCAGTGGAGTGCAATGGATTGTACAAGTATGTGATTTTTTTTTGCCCCAAATTTGTTATGATTCATAAAGGGTCCATGCCTGAACACATCCCTATCTCAACATGCAGTCAAAGTCATAACGCCCCCTACTGACAACAGGAAATCAGCCTCATACTACAAACTTCATCCGATTTACATGACATATTCAGTGTCTGAAACCACTACAGCCACTCTGTAAAACAGAAAAGTGTTGTAGCCAATTTGACTAAATCCGTCTCTAAATGTTATTAAACTATCAATTTTGAACTCTGGTTAATAATTACCTTGATATTAATAACCATATTAGTATATTAATATTTAGTAAAAGTTGAAGGAATTTGGTGTTCTCTTCATAATACAGGTTGGTATCATTCATACATTTACAACATGAAATGGACAGCATGTGTTTTCCAAGAAATCATTTATTCAAAAGAAAAGTAAAGTTAACAACAAAACACACAATGTCTGATGGAAGCAGACTGCTGACTGTGTGTGTAGTGTTTCCCACAGGATTTTATGAGACTATGGTGGCGGGACCTGAACCTTTTTGCGGGGTCCAAATTTCTAAGTAAAATGCATCAATCTTGTGCACTTTGAGAGCTGAATTCAAGCAAACAATTTTTTTGGCCTCTCACATATTCTAATGCCACTATTTCATCATAGACACTGATCTTAATCATTGTATATTTTAATGTATTATTGTAAAGGAAAGCATCTAATTAAAGCATCTTATTTTTACTTACGTAAGCTCTGTGGTGGATTCTGTTAATGCATCCATGTGCTCTTATTTTGAAAGTTACATGCGTTTAATGACAGAAAGTAATTCAGACGGTCAGTAATTAATACAACAGTGTTCAGAGTTTAGCTTTTGGGGATTAAAACAACTTTATTTGTTAGCTAAAGCACTTTTTAATCTTTGATCTGCCATCCTAGTTCTCTCAGACCAATCAAAAGGATTCTTTGATGTAAAGGTAATTTGTACCATCAGAACTCATCACTAATCTCACAGACATAAAGTAATGATATCTGAGTAATCAGTGTGAAGTTACAGCTGTCCACAATGTTCTCTCTGCAGTACAATGTTCCAGCAGCTGTTGGTAAAAGAAGAGGTCCCCCCTGAGTGGAGCCCCAGCCTGGACCAGGAGGAACCAGAGCTCCTCCAGATTAAAGGGGAACAGGAAGAACTCCGGATCAGTCCAGAGGGAGAGCAGCATAATGGTCTGGAGGAAGCCGACATCACCAAGTTTCCATTCACTGTGGTTATTGTGAAGTGTGAAGATGAAGAAGAGAAATGTTCACTGCTTCATCACAGCCAAGCGGAGGACAACAGAGGGGCAGAGCGTCCAGCCAGCAGCTCAGCTGTGCAGATAAAACCAGAAACTGATGGAGAGGACTGTGGAGGATCAGAACCAGCCAGGAAGAGAGAGCCAGACAGTCATTCACAACCAAACACTGATGATGAAAAGACTTCAGTCTCTCCTGAGACTGAAATCCATTACGGTGACTGGCAAGACCCTTTGTCAGATTCTGAACTTGAACCTGAAGACAGTGATGATGATTGGATGGAGACCAGGTCACCTGAGTCTGCTGTGAATGCTCTGAAATATGAGGAAGCTCCTGTAAGTGATGAGGCATCTAACACTGCGAAAAAGTCATTTGGCCTCACGAGCAGCTTGGATAGTAAAAAATCTTTTAGAGTGAAGCAACCAGCAGAAACAAAGACCAGAGTCCACACAGGAAAGAAACCATTTGATTGTGATGAATGTGGGAAAAGATTTACACATCAGGGAAGTCTGAAGAGACACATGACAGTCCACACGGGAGAGAAACCATTTGGTTGTGATGATTGTGGGAAAAGATTTACACATCAGGCAAATCTGAAGGAACACATGAGAATTCACAGAGGAGAGAAACCATTTGGTTGTGAAGAATGTGGGAAAAGATTTACACATCAGGGAAATCTGAAGTCACACATGAGAATTCACACAGGAGAGAAACCCTTTGGTTGTGAAGAATGTGGGAAAAGATTTTCACAGCACAAAAGTGTGAAGAGACACATGACAGTACACACAGGAGAGCAGCCATTTGGTTGCGAGGAATGTGGGAAAAGATTTACAGAGCAGGGAAGTCTGACGAAACACATGAGACTTCACACAGGAGAGAAACCATTTGGTTGTGATGTTTGTCAGCAAAGATTTATGTGGAAGGACCAGCTGAATTTACACATGACAGTTCACACAGGAGAGAAACCATTTGGGTGTGATGAGTGTGGGAAAAGATTTACAGAACAGGGACAGCTGAAGAGACACATGCGAATTCACAGAGGAGAGAAAAGATTTGTTTGTGATGATTGTGGAAAAAGATTTACAGAAAGTGGAGGGCTTAAGAGACACCTGAGAGTTCACACAGGAGAGAAACTATTTGGTTGTGATGTTTGTGGGAAAAGATTTAAATGGAAAGCACATTTTAATAAACACCAGAAAGACCACAAAGTATAGAAACCTTTCTATTTAGGTTTTTTGTTGAAGACAAATTAAGTAACTGTGCTGTAAGAGCCTGAGCAGCTTTCATCTCTTTCTCCTGTGTTTGTCTTAAAGTATATAAAATGTTCCTAATGAATGTGTCAAAGTTGTTTGTAAATGAGAGGGAATGAAACAGTGTCTTTAACTCTCTGTTTTTTGTTAATACTTTGTTAGGTACTAAAATACTTTCATTTACAGCTCCCACACTTTTTTCTGTTGTTTTCTTGAAATAAGCTGTATGTTACTGCAAACTCCCTAACTGATGATTATCAATGGGGAAAGTGCATTGTTTAGTTTCCACTTTTAATTAAATTCTACTATAACCTAGATGGTGTTTATGACTTTCTTTTCTACAAACAAGCATACAGTTCAACATATATTTCCTGTAATAAATATGTCTCGAGATGATACATTTTAATCACTGTTATATTTGCCACTTTTAGCTGATAGCACTGATAGCCATGGAGGGCTTTATATGTTGGAGGACGTGTCTCCACCAGAGTCCCTCCTGATGATGAAGAGAATCTGTTAGTGTGAAAAATAATATGCGAGTTGTGTAGTTTGTACTGTGCAGTGTGTAGTGAGTTGTTTGCGGTGTGTAGTTCGTTGTGTGTAGTTTGCAGTGAGTAACGTGTAGTGTGTGTTTTGTGTTGTGCAGTGAGTAGTGAGCAGTGTGCAATTTGTAGTGATTAGTGTGCAGTGTGTTGTGTGCAGTGTTTATTGTGCATTGAGTTATGTCCAGTGTGCAGTGTGTTGTGTGTTTTTTGTATTGTGTAGTGAGCAGTGTGTAGTGTGTACTGTGCAGGGAGTAGTGTGTAATTTGTAGTGTGTAGTGTCCAGTGTGTTGTCTGTAGTTTGCAGTGTGCAGTGTGTAGTTTGCAGTATGCAGTGTGAACTGTGCAGGGAGTCGTGTGTGTTTTTTTAATGTGTAGTGTGTAGCCACCAGACTGCAGGATGATGCCTTTCTGAGACTGAAAAGAAACAGGATACATTTGGATACATGAACAGATTAAATGGTGTGGATACTGTTCAAAATTCTTCATGAGCTCATTATGGCAGGTTTTGTTTCACATTAAAAACATTATTTTAATCTATTTGTTTTGTGACACCTTGGTAAGAATTAATGTTGTCTCCTGACCTCTGTGAGACCAAATGTGTGTCTTATTCCTCCATGACAGCATGTCCTGCAGCATGTGCTCACATTAGGATTATCCTGTGTTTGCATCTTACTGAGCTCATCCTCTGCTATCGTCGCCTTTTTAAACATGAGGCATGAATCGACAAAAAGCACAGAAAGCTGTTTTCATGTCTGCATTTTTATTGTTGATACAGAAAGTCAACATACGATCTACTTTTATAAAACCTAAAGTGTAGCTGAGTAACATGCTGCTCTCTGCAGGGTGTCCCTCTCACGAAGAGTTACTCACTGCTGCCCCTCAGTGGTGAGGACAGGTCAGTGCAGCAAAGAGAGCTGCATCTCCATTATTGCCTCCACAGAGAGGACAGCTGGAATATTACATATATTTAATAGCTTCACCCTACATATCATGAGTCAATATATAGCTGTGCATGCTGTATTTTATATAATAATTCATTTTTTATTCTCTTTACACAGTCCTTTGCAACAAAGGCTTCACAAAAACAAACAAAGGTTATCAGGATTTTTTTTTCTCATTTTACAGCACAGCAAGTTTCACAATAAAAGTTGTTAGATCAAACCAAAATAAAAATTAGACATAAAACGATATATGCAATAAATAATGAGTGTGCCTGTAAACATATAATATACTCATTAATATACTGTCTATTTTTCTGATAGAGTATGGGGGCATGGAAAGAGGGGGAAGTTGAAACAAATTGGGGAGAGGGTTGTGTTGTTAATGTGCTTGTGTTACTAGGGACAATATTTTATTCATCTTTATTTAAAAATAATTTTCCACAGTGCTGGGCGGTTGTTAGAGATTAATAAAAATTAGCAATAATCTGCATTATGACTTTAGGTAAAATGGTGCTTAGAAATGTATTTAGCAAAGCATAAAACACACATTTAATATGCCAGGCACAGCACACAGAAATAAGGAGTGGAGGAAGCTGACAGAAGACGCCAGTCAGAATTAGATAAATTATGGACACAGGGGGAAAAAAAGGCAGGTGAGCTACAGACTGCCACACCTGGTCCCCTGGTACATGACACCCTACGCCCTCCTTGCCCTAAACTGATCCAGGGCAAGCACCAGTCCAACCTCAACAACCACTGCAGGCCAAGACCTGGCTGGTCGAACACATGCTTTCTTTGAGGGCAGCCAGGCCATCGGAGCAGAACTTGTCCCCTGACACATCACCATAGGAGAGGTAGAAGTAGAAGGCTTACGCCACCCGACTTACGCCCCAAATAAAAGGAGAGCAGAAAACCTCTTCACTGTCTGAAATTTCTGCACATTGGGCACAAAATGGATCAATTCGGAGACCAGAATGGACAAGGAGAGTAGTCGTGTAAATTGAATTCGGCCACTCGCCCTAAGCCCAAACAATCACAATCTTATCTGCTTTCAACCAGCCCTGGCCTCAAGGACGTTGCTGGGACAACAGACTCTGTCCGGAATCTGACCAAACCTGTCTCCATGGCAACTTGCTGTGTTATCGCGATGACATTCCTGTGAACTGAGGCACTGACTGATTAGGATGCCAAGCGAGGCGACTCACCAGGCCCCTACACACACACAACCTTCTACATACATACATACACACACACACACACACACAGACTTATATACAGATATGCAATCACCCACTCCTTCGCCGCTTTGTACCCCCAGTCACTCCCCCATTCCCCTCCCCCGTTGCAAGTCACGAGTTTTCATGTTGTAAAGTTTATTGAGTAAGTGCTTATGTTGCTCCTCCCCTCTCCTCATGTATCTCTTTTTCGGATGTGAGAGGACGCTGGCGCTGTTTGTTCGTCGCTTCTCCATCTGAAGTTTATTGTATGTATGTTTATGTCTGTCCACCCCTATTGCCTGTTAAGCGTCTTTGAGTGTCTAGAAAAGCGCTCTATAAATTAAATGTATTATTATTATTATTGTTATATTATTATTATTATTATTATTATTATCATTATTAATAATGATAATAATAAAAAAACAACAACAAAAACAAATTTGTCTAATTAATGTTATTCTCTGACTGCCAAAATGTATGATAATAACTGCATGAAACTGTTTGTTAAAATTAACGAGAGTGTGATCACATGTAAAGTTTGAAAACATTTAGTCTCACATTCTGCTCCTGTGCAGAAAATTCTTGACTGGGTCCCTTAACTTGGGCACTACGCCATTCCCAAACCTGATAACACGTGTAAAAACATTTTAACATGTCTAATGTCTACAAGCTGTTGATAAATGTCAGGAATGGTAAGTGAAGAGACATTTTTTAGAAATTATCAGCCCTTTTTAGGAGAAGTTATATTCTTCATTCAAACACAGAAGTGAAAGACCTGGAATTTTTCAAGAGATACAGAGGAAGTCACAACATAACACTCTCTTTGCTCACACAGAGCAGGCACAGCAGCCTGTTCACTTCAAAGTTTGGGGGCCTGTTTGGCTGAGCGTCACTACAAAGCTATAACACAAATAACAGTCATACAGACATACATTACATTACATTACATTACATGTCATTTAGCAGACGCTTTTGTCCAAAGCGACTTACAATAAGTGAATACAGTCCTACCTGTGTTTGATTGACATGATAAGATCATGTCAACAGGGGGATATTGTTATATTTGAATAACTACAATGCTGTGCAGAGAAAATGTAACTTTCCACTTCACTAGTGTTATATTTGAATAATGATAAGTAGGCAGAATAGCCAATGTGTTTTTCTCTACTGTAGTTTTTTTGGCCTGAGACAGTACAGTGTGGTTCTCACAATATGTTATCTTGTTTAAGTTTTGTAGCTCATAGATACACCTTTACTACAAACAACACACCACAGTAAGAAAACTGGCTCTGACTCTGTGACCATGCTGTGTATTCATTCTCCCAGCAGGGTGGGGAGGAGTTTTGCACCTTAGTTTTAAATGAATAGATAGGAACTTATGAAATGTGGTAACCTAAAAGTCACACCCTTGAATGTTTCCAGACATGAACTTACCGCTCCAACATTGTATGGTGTTAGATATATTGACAGCCAGCTCAGGTGGTGTGTGTGCTGTCATAGTTAAGACGTGTTGTACCTAAATAGATGAAGGAGAAGATTACACCGAGGTGTAGAGAGATACCAGTTGGTTATCAATAAGAAGGTTAAAAGCTCCAGGTAAAAAAGGATTGCTTGAACAGGGAATACAAAGGATCAGCTGAGGGTTATTCTCTCTCTCTCTCTCTCTCTCTCTCTCTCTCTCTCTCTCTCTCTCTCTCATATATAAGAGTCCTGCAGCTGTACTGAATCAGCACGAGCATGGCTCGAAGTGGGAACAACTCAAAAATATATTTTGTCCAGACTAACACCGTTATAATGACATGAATCATAAAAAAAGACAAACACAAGTTAAATTGAAATGAAATGTATAAATACAGCACTTTTCCGAGTGGCCACAAGTGTCATGAATACTGGAAAAAGAAATTCAGTCTCCACATGCTATACATATTGAACTATTTAAATTTTTACAACCTCTAGTTGCAGACCAGAATGGACAAGGAGAGTAGTCGTGTCAATTGAATGTGGCCACTTGCCCTAAGCCCAAACAATCCCAATCTTATCTGCTTTCGGCCCCCTCAACCAGCTCTGGCCTCAAGGCCGTTGCCGAGTACCAACAGAAAGGACATACTAATAACTTTTTGCACATAACCACATATTTGAGGGCAAGCAGATGAAACACTGAAGTAAGAATAGGCATCCTTTTCTGGGAGGTGGTTACAGCTAACTGCTTAGCAGCCTGTGATTTCTGAACAGAGAAGGTCGATGTACATCACTCACTCTTTCATTATTGTCTTAAATAAATAGTCAAAAGGATATTAGTCTCCTCTCGAAAGCGAACTCTAACACAGTGTCTCTCTCTTTTTTTAAGATGATTTCACCTGCTTTATAAATACCTTCACAGATCATGTGAATTGACAGGGAGGTCCATTGAGTTTCGTTGTCCCTTATGTAACATTAATTTTGACTGACACAACAGGGGGATGCACAATTTGACAGGTAAAATATGAGACATGGCAAATAACGCATGCACCCCTAACTTTGTCTCTGGATATCTAGGAGTTAAAAGCGCTGGTCAGATAATATTTTAGACTCTTTTGAGTGGACAGTTCATACATTTAATACTTACCTGGTCTGAGAAAGGAACGATGCAGATCTCAGCAGGTAATAAAATATAGCCCCACCTCTGCATACTGCATCCACATTTTAACTTATTTCAGCACATATATTGGGCCATTTTCGATTGATAGTGTGAGTTACATTCATTTAATAACAAGGTCAAATGAAATTAGGGGGAACATATAAGATAAATAAAACTGCGATAGGAATTAAATGGTATTATCAGCAAATTCTTCATTTGACCGACTTTGACAGAGTAGATTTGACATTATTTCCCAGTATTTTAAGACCTCATTTTAGAAAACCTGTTCCGGAAACGGTCTGAAAATGCAGCAAGAGACGCAGCAAAAAACAACTGTAAGAAAAAGAGAAAGCTGAGTCTAATAAAACATCAATGAGTGTAAACGTTCATAAACTAAAGACAGCGGGTCATATATCACCACTGATGAAGCCCACAAAGAGGGATATATGGTTTTTAATTCGGACTTTACAGTAGAAATCATTACAATGTAGTTCTCGCTGTGCGCGCTCCCGCGAGCGACATGCCCTTCTCGGCGAGCAGACATAACTCTGCACAACACCGTCTAGCTCGCGAGGCTTCGAACGTCACTACTTCCGTCACCAAAACAAACCCCGTCCTCGATACGCGCCTCACAAACATCTTCGTGGATTAGGCTACTGACGGACGCTGCGAAGCCTCGACACAGAAGGACACATCACTAACAGGAGAAGCTCATTGTGCTCTGTGGAGAAAGGCCTCAAAGTGATGACTTTTATAGAATGAGCTACATAAAGAAATGAGGGGAAAGGCGGAACTCCCCTCACAGGCAGAATGAAAGCAGAGCAAGAGGAGGAACTTTCTCCTTTCATGGAAAACGAGCGAAGACACAAACTACTGTATGCTGCTTTTAACCCTGAAGTCCGACTGAACAGATTAGGTTTGTACATTTTCAGTGTTTCTCTCGATCTTTGTGTTCATTTTGACGTTACTAAACGTTGGTTAAGGGTCGTTAGTGTCGTCAAATGCGCTACTGTACTGAATCCATGTAGGCAGGGGCGGGACTTCATTTTGATGGGCACGCCATGCGGCCAATCACATGCGAGCACAAACGAGGCTCATACCATTATGTGAAGGAAGGAAGAGGGGCAGACTTATTTTGACTTGTTGTAAATTCTGTGGTGGATTCTATTAATACATTTATGTGCTCATATTTTGAAAGCTACATGTGTATAACGACAGAAAGTAATTCAGACGGTCAGTGATTAATATTAACAGTATGCAGGGTTTAGCTAATGGGGATTAAAACAACTTTAATTGTTAGCTAAAGTGCTTTTTAATTTTTGCTCTGCCATCCTAGTTCTCTCAGACCAATCAAAATGATTCTTTGATGTAAAGGAAATTTGTACCATCAGAAATCATCACTAATCTCACAGACATAAAGTAATGCTATCTGAGTTATCAGTGTGAAGTTACAGCTGTCCACAATGTTCTCTCTGCAGATGTCCAGCAGCTGTTGGTTAAAGAAGAGGTCCCCCCTGAGTGGAGCCCCAGCCTGGACCAGAAGGACCCAGAGCTCCTCCAGATTAAAGGGGAACAGGAAGAACTCCGGATCAGTCCAGAGGGAAAGCAGCATAATGGTCTGGAGGAGGCCGATATCACCAGGTTTCCATTCACTGTGGTTCCTGTGAAGTGTGAAGATGAAGAAGAGAAATGTGAGTGTTCACTGCTTCATCACAGCCAAGTGGAGGACAACAGAGAGGCAGAGCATCCAGCCAGCAGCTCAGCTGTGCAGATAAAACCAGAAACTGATGGAGAGGACTGTGGAGGATCAGAACCAGCCAGGAAGAGAGAGCCAGACAGTCATTCACAACCAAACACTGATGATGAAAAGAATTCAGTCTCTCCTGAGACTGAAATTCATAACAATGACTGGCAAGACCCTTTGTCAGATTCTGAACTTGAACCTGAAGACAGTGATGATGACTGGATGGAGACCAGGTCACCTGAGTCTGCTGTTAATGCTCTGAAATATGAGGAAACTCCTGTAAGTGATGTGACATGTAACACTGAGAAAAAGTCCTTTAGCCTCACCAGCAGCTTGGATAGTAAAAAATGTTTTAGAGAGAAGCAAAAGTCGAACACCCAGACCAGAGTCCCCTCAGGAGAGAAACGATTTGGTTGTGATAATTGTGGGAAAAGATTTACACAGCAGGGAAATCTGAAGTCACACATGAGAATTCACACAGGAGAGAAACCATTTGGTTGTGATGTTTGTGGAAAAAGATTTACAGAACAGGGAAGTCTGAAGAAACACATGAGAATTCACACAGGAGAGAAACCATTCGGTTGTGATGATTGTGGGCAAAGATTTACACATCAGGGAAGTCTGATGTCACACATGAGAATTCACACAGGAGAGAAACGATATGGTTGTGAGGAATGTGGGAAAAGATTTAGACATCGGGAAAATCAGAAGAGACACATGAGAATTCACACAGGAGAGAAACCATTTGGTTGTGAGGAATGTGGGAAAAGATTTGCAAGTCAGGGAAGTCTGAAGTCACACATGAGAATTCACACAGGAGAGCAACCATTTGGATGTGATGTTTGTGGGAAAAGATTTACAGAGCAGGGAAGTCTGAAGAAACACATTAGAATTCACACAGGAGAGAAGCCGTTTGGTTGTGATGATTGTGGGAAACGATTTATACGGAGGGCCCAGTGGAATTTACACATGACAGTTCACACGGGAGAGAAACCATTTGGTTGTGATGATTGTGGGAAAAGATTTATAGAGCAGGGAAGTCTGAAGAAACACATGAGAAGACACACAGGAGAGAAACCATTTGGTTGTGGTGAATGTGGGAAAAGATTTACAGAAAATGGAAGTCTTAAGAGACACCTGAGAGTTCACACAGGAGAGAAACCATTTGGTTGTGATGCTTGTGGGAAAAGATTTACAGACCAGGGAATTCTGAGGAAGCATGTGAGAATTCATGCAGGAAAGCAAATTTTAACCAACACCTGAAAGACCATAAATAATAGAAACCTTTTTTTCAGTTTCAGCGTCTGAGCAGCTTTCATTCTTTTTTATCGTTCCATGTCTTATTTTTTCTTTCTCCTGTGTTTGTTTCATAGTATATTAAATGTTTCTGATGAACATGTCAAAGTTGTTTGTAAATGAGAGGGAATGAAATAGTGTGTTTAACATAATTTTGTGTTAATACTTTGTTTGGTACTAAAAAACTTTCATTTACAGCTCCCATACTTTCTTCTGTATTTTTCTTGAAATAACTGTATGTGACTGTAAACACCCTAGCTGACGATTATCAGTGGAGAATGTGCATTATTTAGTTTCCAATTTTAAGTAAATTCTACTGTAAACTAGATGGTGTTTTTGACTGATGATTGATCTTTTCTATGAACAAGCATATAGTTCAACATATATTTCCATACAAATATTTTTTGTCTGCCTAACTGCTGTTATAATTTTCTTGTTCTAATATTTTGTCATAGCCTCAATCTTCTCCCTGTAGCTGTTCTTAGCCTCTCTCAGCTTCCTCTTCAGCTCATTCTGAACAGCCCCAGGTTCCTCTCGATGCTTATTCATGAAGGCCCGCTCATTCCTACTGGAAAGGCTCTTGATTTCTATGCTGATCCACAGCTTGTTTTTGCAGTAACAGCGGACCTTCTTCATGGGAACAATGGTGTCCTCACAGAAACAAATGTAGTCTGTAAAGCAACAAGAGACACCGTCGATGTCCTGCATACGCGGACAGTCAGATATCTCTCTGTCTTGCATATCATGTCTGTGACACGACCTGCAAAAAAATCACAAACTCCTGCCTTGATATGACCTGCAGAGATATTACTGGAGACACAGATTTTGCCATATATATATATATATATATATATATGTATATATATATGTATATATATATATAATGTCCATATAAAATATATATTTTTGTGATGATAGAATCTTACTCTAAATAGGGCAGAGAAAGTTTAAGCAGATGTAGTAAATGTATTTAGTTTACCAATAGTTTAACAACAATATTAGTACATGAGCATTATAGCAAAGCAGCTTGCATGATTCATTTATCAATGCACAGAGAGGGAACATACACAGTGAGTAAATTACACACGCATAGACCTACGTCAACAGATAGTGATCCACGTCCACAGAGACAGACAACAGAGACCGAATGACAGATTATTCTAACAAGTGAGCAGTGTGCAGTGTTAGGTGTGTAGTGTGTAGTGTGTAGTGCATCTTTGTAAGAATTAATGTTGTCTCCTCACCTCTGTGAGAACAAGTGTTTCTCTGATTCCTCCATGACAGCATGTCCTGCAGCATGTGCTCACATTAGGCTTACAGTATGTTTGTATCGTGCTGAGCTCATCCTCTGTTATCGTCGCCTTTTTAAACATGAGGCATGAATCAACAAACAGCACAGAAAGCTGTTTTCATGTCTGCATTTTTGTTTTTGATACAGAACGTCATCACATGATCCAGTTTTATAAAAAATCTAAAGTGTAGCTGAGTAACATGCTGCTCTCTGCAGGGTGTCCCTCTCACATGAAGAGTTACTCACTGCTGCCCCTCAGTGGTGAGGACAGGTCAGTGCAGCAGAGAGAGCTGCATCTCCATTTATGGCCTCCACAGAGAGGACAGCTGGAATATTACGTATGTTTCATAGTTTCACCCTCCATATCATGAGTCAATATATAGCTGTGCACGCTGTATTCTATATAATAATTCACTTTTTATTGTCTTTACACAGTTTTTTGCAAAGGAGGCTTCACAAAAACAAACAAAGGTTATCAGATATTTTTTTTCATTTTACAGCACAAATTTTCACAATAAAAGTTTAAGGTCAGACCAAAATAAAAATGAGACATAAACTGGTATATGCAGTAAATAAATGATAATGCCTGTAAAAAATATAATATACTCATTAATATATTGTCTATTTTTCTGATAGAATTATGGCAGGGACAGAGGGGGAAGTTGAAACAAATTGGGGAGAGGGTTCTGTTGTATTCAACTGTATTTAAAAATAACTTTTCCACAGTGCTGGGCTTCAGGCGGTTGTTAGAGATTAATAAAATGAGCAATAATCTGCATTATTACCTTAGGTTAAAATGCTATTTAGAAATGCATTTAGCAAAGCATAAAACACACATTTTATATGCCAGACACAGCACACGCTTTGCACATAACCACATATTTGAGGGCAATCAGATAAAACACTGAAATCAGAATAGGCATCCTTTTCTGGGAGGTGGTTACAACTAACTGATTAGCAGCCTGTGATTTCTGAACAGAGAAGGTCGATGTACATCACTCACTCTTTCATTATTGTCTTAAATAAATAGTCAAAAGGATATTACACTCCTCTCAAAACGAACTCTAACACAGTGTCTCTCTCTTTTTTTTAAAAGATGATTTCACCTGCTTTATAAATACCTTTCACAGCACATGTGAATTGACAGGGAGGTCCATTGAGTTTCGTTGTCCCTTATGTATATAACGGGGATGCACAATTTGACAGGTAAAATATGAGACTTGGCAAATAATCCCTAACGTTGTCTCTGGATATTTAGGAGTTAAAAGCTTTTACCAGATCATATTTTAAACTCTTTTGAGTGGACAGTTTATACATTCAATACTTACCTGGTTTGAGAAAGGAACCAATAAGTTCTCAGCAGGTGATAAAATATAGCCCCACCTCTGCATATTGCATCCACATTGTAACTTATTTCAGCACATATATTGGGCCATTTTCGATTGATAGTATGGGTTACATTCATTTAATAACAAGGCAAAATTACATTAGGGGGGTACATATAAAATAAATTAAACTGCGATAGGAATCAAATGGTATTATCAGGTTTTTTTATTTTTTATTTGACCGACTTTGACAGAGTGGATTTGACATTTTTTTCCCGCATTTTCAGACCTCATTTTAGAAAAACTGTTCCGGAAACGGTCTGAAAACGCAGCAAGAGACGCAGCAAAAAAAAACAACTGTAAGAGAAAGCTGAGTCTAATAAAACATCAATGAGTGTAAACTTTCTTAACTCCTGTTAAGACAGCAGGTCATATATCACCACTGATGGAGCCCACAAAGAGGGATATATGGTTTTTAATTCAGTCTTTACCGTAGAAATCATCACAATGTAGCTCTCGCTGTGCGCGCTCCCGCGAGGGACGTGCACGACACCGGCTCGCTCGCAAGGTTTTGAGCGTCACTACTTACGTCACCAACACGAGCCCCGCCCTCGATACGCGTCTCACAAACATCTTCCTGGATTACTGACAGACGCTGCGAAGCCTCGACACAGAAGGACACATCACTAACAGGAGAAGCTCACTGTGCTCTGTGGAGAAAGGCCTCAAAGTGATGACTTTTATAGAATGAGCTACATAAAGAAATGAGGGGAAAGGCAGAACTCCCCTAACAGACAGAATGAAAGCAGAGCAAGAGGAGGAACTTTCTCCTTTCTTGGAAAACGAGGGACGACACAAACTACTGCATGCTGCTTTTAACCCTGAAGTCCGACTGAACAGATTAGGTTTGTACATTTTCAGTGTTTCTCTCACTCTTTGTGTTCACTTTAACGTTAGTAAACGTTGGTTAAGTGTCGTTAAATGCGCTACTGAATCCATGCAGGCAAGGGCGGGACTTCATTTTGATGAACACACCATGCGGCCAATCACATGCGAGCACAGACTCGGATCATTATGTGGAGGAAGGAAGGAAGGGGGGCAGACGCTCCAAAGACAGCGAGTGTAGTGGTACAGCCCAGGTACACACCACCCGCGTCGCTACTATTGGGCGAGTGAAAGCTGAGTGAAAGCTTCTCAGCCAATCAGCGGCTTCTACCCCACGTGTGGACTCTTAAGCCTGCCCACAGGCTGCATGTCACTAGCAAGTGATGCAATGAAATTAATTAAGTTTGAGCGCAAGCTTTTCAAGCAAGCTCAAGACAGACACAGACGGTAGCTAGCTAAAATAAAACTTCAATATGGCAAAGCAAAGGAGTTTGTTTTCATTTAAATTCACAAACAAAACACTCCGAGGAGCAGGAGGAGGAAACTCCTGCCATTTTACCATTCAGCTGAGCCGCCCTCTCCCCATCAAGTCCTCTCGTAGCCACCCCCTCACACCAGCAAGGCAAGTAACAGTAGGCCAACATTAGTGTCTGGCTGTCTGTATGCAGATTTTCAGGAGGGAAAAATAATATTGGCAGTTGGCAGAGGTAATTTATGATAGCATTTTATGTGTGGAATTGTGTGCATGTGTGACTATTTATCAGCTATCTCGGATTGTTATGCTGCTGTTCAAATGGTTGGATATGGTATTAATTTAATTTTCTGAAGGAATAAGCTACAGGATGAATAATTTTCCAGTTTTCTGGAGGCCCAACCACAATCAAAATCCTGGCGCCGCAAGTGGCACACAGAGCGGATTTAAATACAATACTACAGTTTGTGTTTCTCTTACTCTTTGGATTGTTTGATTGTTAGTCCTCCAAACATCAACTGACTTAAGTGAATTAATTAACTGAAGTAGAGTCTCGCGGGGGCAGCGGTCCATGCTGTGATCTAGTATCATATTGAAATCCCCACATATTACTGCAGCAGAGATTATCACAGTTGGAGTTATAGCCATATATGTGAATAACTATTAAGATGAAGTTGTCTGTGGTTTGGACCGGAACAATAAAACGACCTGATGTATCTCAGATAGACAGCAGCAAAAGTATGTAAAATATAAAGCTGTGTGCTTAACATGATTTCTTAACCTCCTGGCTTTAGGAGAAACAATAACAAAGACATTTTGATAACAATTAAAAAAAAAAATACAGAAAGTGAAGTTGGATAAACTCTCATGAACTTCACCTTTTTAACTTCTATGTAAGTGAATCTCAGTATAATTGTAACAGAACCAGATCAACTTAGATCTCAAATAATAAACTGAAGGTTACCTGACATTGAGGGGGGTGCCACTCTGTAAAACAGAAAAGAGTTAATAGCAAATGTAACTAAATCAGTCTCTTAAAGTTATTAAACTATCGATTTGGAACACTGATTAATAATTAACTTAATGTTTATTACCAAATTACTATATTAATATTTAGTTTATTTATTTGGTGTTCTCTTCATAAAACAGGTTGGGATCATTCATACATTTAAAACATTAAATAGACAGCATGTGTGTTCCAAGAAATCATTTATTCATAAGAAAAGTAAAGTTAACAACAAAACACAAAATGTCTGCTATAAGCAGACTGCTGACTGTGGGTGTGCAGTGTTTCTCACAGGATTTTATGAGACTATGGTGGGGGGACCTGAATCTTCTTAGGGGTTCAAATTTCTAAGTAAAATGCATCAATCTACTTAAAGCTTTCATAGCAGACACAAAATTGCAATCTAAAATCTTCCTCCCAACTGAATGCATATCATATACAACAACAACAACCTGGAATGAATTAACTAAACTATACGGCTTGGAAGGGGAATCTAAAATTATGCGATGGTGTGCAAATGACTCAGAATTCACTACTAATAAATACGATGATCGATTCAAAACATGGATTTCTAAAGGATTAACCGACTACAACTAATTTGTCCACAAGGGGGCCTTCCAAACATTTGACAATCTGAAACAAAAGCATGGGTTGGGCTATGAAAATGTTTTTAGATACCTGCAAGTAAGACACTATTTCAACCAGAACATTAAATACCATCAACTGACCAAGAGTCACTTCAAACATTTATATAACTTACAAAATCAATGTTTCCCTCCAAAATTATTTTGAAGCTGTATAACAAAATGCTGCAGGGTGGGAGGGCACATATTATGTGAAAGAAAAATGGGAAAGAGAAGGGAGCTTTACGATAACTGAGGAAGACTGGGAGCACATCTGTAAAATCCAGTGGGTCTCAACTGGGTCAAATGTCTGCCATGAATTTTGTTGGAAAACTATGATGCGTTTTTTCATTACACCAGCTCAAAAAAGATGAAGATGCCTGCTGGAGGTTTGGTATTGAAGGAGCTAATAATTTCCATGTATTCTGGAACTGTAAAATTATTCAAAGGTATTGGGTTGAGATTCATCATCATGTACAGAATGTGTTCTCAATTGTTTTCCCCTTTTTATTTGAAACTGTGTATCTCTGTAACATAATACTAGACGGCTTTAGCAATGGAGACAAGAAACTTCTTTATATTCTTTTAGCAGCAAGCTAAAAGGCCATTACCAGAAGATGGCTCAAGCCTGAGCAACCACAAAATGAGGACTGGATCAACATTATACAAGAAATCTACAAAATGGAAAAAGTGACTTTTCAACTAAAATTGCAAGCAAATGGACTTATTTTACAAAATATGGTCAAAATGGACTGAATATGTCAAGCCTATAAGTTCTGACTTTATGTAAAACTGTCGTTTGACTAACGTTTAACTAACAACGACTGCTGCAAATGATGATGCTGTGTGATATAGGTACCCCCCACCCCAACTGTTCCTGTTCTTTGTTCTGTATAAAATGTTTAAAAATTCCTCAATAAAAAGTGAATTTTTAAAAAAAATTCACCAATCTTGTGCACTGTGAGAGCAAAATTCAAGCAAACACCCCACACACTGTATTTCATAGTTGAAGATACTGTAATATAGAATCTTTGTCATGATCCTATCATGACATTTTTAATTGCTGTTAACAGGACTTTCCACTCGGACACAGAGTAGCCAGGCAGTGGGGAAAAGTAGCTGGCTCAGGGTCCGGGTGCATGCCCCCTGGAGAATATTTTTTCTTTAAAAGGCCAAATTTGGCCGCCTCTCACACATTCTAATAACACTATTCCATCATATGCACTGATCTTAATCATTGCCTATTTTAATGAATTATTGTAAAGGAGAATAATGTTCTTGTAAGTTTTATTTAAAGCATCTTATTTTGATCTTTGCTCTGCCATCCTAGTTCTCTCAGACCAATCAAAAGGATTCTTTGATGTAAAGGAAATTTGTCGTTCAGAAATCATCACTAATCTCACAGACATAAAGTAATGCTATCTTCGTAATTAGTGTGAAGTTACAGCTGTCCACAATGTTCTCTCTGCAGATGTCCAGCAGCTGTTGGTTAAAGAAGAGGTCCCCCATGAGTGGAGCCCCAGCCTGGACCAGAAGGACCCAGAGCTCCTCCAGATTAAAGGGGAACAGGAAGAACTCCGGATCAGTCCAGAGGGAGAGCAGCATAATGGTCTGGAGGAGGCCAATATCACCAGGTTTCCATTCACTGTGGTTCATGTGAAGTGTGAAGATGAAGAAGAGAAATGTTCACTGCTTCATCACAGCCAAGTGGAGGACAACAGAGAGGCAGAGCGTCCAGCCAGCAGCTCAGCTGTGCAGATAAAACCAGAAACTGATGGAGAGGACTGTGGAGGATCAGAACCAGCCAGGAAGAGAGAGCCAGACAGTCATTCACAACCAAACACTGATGATGAAAAGACTTCAGTCTCTCCTGAGACGGAAATCCATTATGGTGACTGGCAAGACCCTTTGTCAGATTCTGAACCTGAACCTGAAGACAGTGATGATGATTGGATAGAGACCAGGTCACCTGAGTCTGCTGTGAATGCTCTGAAATATGAGGAAGCTCCTGTAAGTGATGTGACATCTAACACTGTGAGAAAGTCATTTAGCCTCACCAGCAGCTTGGATAGTAAAAAATGTTTTAGAGTGAAGAAAAAGTCGAATACCCAGACCAGAGTCCCCTCAGGAGAGAAACGATTTGGTTGTGATAATTGTGGGAAAAGATTTACACAGCAGGTAAATCTGAAGTCACACATGAGAATTCACACGGTAGAGACAAAATATGGTTGTAAGGAATGTGGGAAAAGATTTAGACATCGGGAAAATCTGAAGAGACACATGAGAATCCACACAGGAGAGAAGCCATTTGGTTGTGAGGAATGTGGGAAAAGATTTGCAAGGCAAGGAAGTCTGAAGTCACACATGAGAATTCACACAGGAGAGAAACCATTTGGTTGTGATGTTTGTGGGAAAAGATTTACAGAGCAGGGAAGTCTGAAGAAACACATGAGAATTCACAGAGGAGAGAAAAGATTTGTTTGTGATGATTGTGGAAAAAGATTTACACACCATGCAAGTCTGAAGTCACACATGAGAATTCACACAGGAGAGAAACCATTTGGTTGTGATGTTTGTCGAAAAAGATTTAGAGAGCAGGGAAGTCTTAAGAGACACATGAGAATTCACACAGGAGAGAAACCATTTGGTTGTGATGATTGTAGGCAAAGATTTACACATCAGGGAAGTCTGATGTCACACATGAGAAGACACACAGGAGAGAAACCATTTGGTTGTGGTGAATGTGGGAAAAGATTTAGAGATCAGCAAAATCTGAAGAATCATATGAGAGTTCACACAGGAGAGAAACTATTTAGTTGTGATGATTGTGGGAAAAAGTTTACACAACACGGAAGTCTTAAGAGACACCTGAGAATCCACACAGGAGAGAAACAATTTGGTTGTGAGGAATGTGGGAAAAGATTAGCAAGTCTGGGAAGTCTGAAGTCACACATGAGAATTCACACAGGAGAGAAACCATTTGGTTGTGATGTTTGTGGGAAAAGATTTACAGAGCAGGGAAGTCTGAGGAAACATATGAGAATTCACACAGGAAAGAAACCATTTGGTTGTGATGATTGTGAGAAAAGATTTACAGAGCAGGGAAGTCTGAAGAAACACATTAGAATTCACACAGGAGAGAAACCATTTGGTTGTCATGATTGTGAGAAAAGATTTACAGAGCAGGGAAGTCTGAAGAAACACATGAGAATTCACACAGGAGAGCACCCATTCGGTTGTGATGTTTGTGGGAAAAGGTTTACAGAGCAGGGAAGTCTGAAGACACACATGAGAAGACACACAGGAGAGAAACCATTTGGTTGTGGTGAATGTGGGAAAAGATTTCCACAAAACGGAAGTCTTAAGACACACCTGAGAGTTCACACAGGAGAGAAACCATTTGGTTGTGGTGCTTGTGGGAAAAGATTTACACAGCAGGGAAGTCTAAGGAAACATATGAGAATTCACGCAGGAAAGCAAATTTTAACCAACACCTGAAAGACCACAAATAAAAGAAACCTTTCTTTTCAGTTTCAGAGTCTGAGCAGCTTTCATTCTTTTTTATCGTTCCATGTCTTATTTTTTCTTTCTCCTGTGTTTGTTTAATAGTATAATAAATGTTTCTAATTAATATGTGAAAGTTGTTTGTAAATGAGAGGGAATGAAATAGTGTGTTTAACATAATTTTCTATTAATACTTTTTTGGTACTAAAAAACTTTCATTTACAGCTCCCATACTTTCTTCTGTATTTTTCTTGAAATAACTGTATGTGACTGTAAACACCCTAACTGACGATTATCAGTGGAGAAAGTGCATTATTTAGTTGCCAATTTTAATTAAAATATACTGTAAACTAGATGGTGTTTTTGACTGTCTTTTCTATGAACAAGCATACAGTTCAACATATATTTCCATACAAATATTTTTTGTCTGCCTAACTGCTGTTATAATTTTCTTGTTCTAATATTTTGTCATAGCCTCAATCTTCTCCATGTAGCTGTTCTTAGCCTCTCTCAGCTTCCTCTTCAGCTCATTCTGAACAGCCCCAGGTTCCTCTCGATGCTTAGTCATGAAGGCCCTCTCATTCCTACTGGAAAGGCTCTTGATTTCTCTGCTGATCCACAGCTTGTTTTTGGCAATAACAGCGGACCTTCTTCATGGGAACAATGGTGTCCTCACAGAAACAAATGTAGTCTGTAAAGCAACAAGAGACACCCTCGATGTCCTCCCCGTAGTCCTCCTGGAACAGTGTTGTGTGTAGTGTTCAGTGTGTAGTGTGCAGAGAGTAGTATGTGGTGTGTAGTTTGTTGTTTGTAGTGTGTTGAGAAATACATTGAGGGAACCTTTAGAATTAAATGATCTGACTCCAACACAAAATCCTCAACTATTTCTCTGTGCTGATTGTTTGATGGGGAAAGGATGAGCAGGAGACGTACAAGTTCTCAGTTTAACTTCACTTTATTACAATACGTCAAGAATTGTGCAGTTACAGATTCTCTGGGTTCAAACTACACATCCCTGACATGACATAGGCTGGTCAGTTCATGAAGTCTGGATGCAGTCTACTTTCCCTGAACCCTTTTTTATAACCTAACAGAGGTTTAATAAGAAATGTGGGTTGATCTCCTCCAGAAGTCGCCTCCTTTCAGTCCGTTGGTTTGTCAGATTATTGCATACGTGGACACGGTCATGTCACCAAGCAGAGAAGTCAGATATCTCTCTGCCTAGCATATCATTTCTGTGACTCGACCTGCAACAAACTTTCAAATCACAAACTCCTGCCTTGATATGACCTGCAGAGATATTACTGGAGACACAGATTTTGCCATATAAATATATCTTTTTGTGATGATAGAATCTTACTCTAAATAGGGCAGAGAAAGTTTAAGCAGATGTTATCGTCACCTTTTTAAACACGAGGCATGAATCAACAAACAGCACAGAAAGCTGTTTTCATGTCTGCATTTTTATTTTTGATACAGAAAGTCATCACATGATCCAGTTTTATAAAAAATCTAAAGTGTAGCTGAGTAACATGCTGCTCTCTGCAGGGTGTCCCTCTCACATGAAGAGTTACTCACTGCTGCCCCTCAGTGGTGAGGACAGGTCAGTGCAGAAGAGAGAGCTGCGTCTCCATTATGGCCTCCACAGAGAGGACAGCTGGAATATTACGTATGTTTCATAGTTTCACCCTCCATATCATGAGTCAATATATAGCTGTGCACGCTGTATTCTATATAATAATTCACTTTTTATTGTCTTTACACAGTTTTTTGCAAAGGAGGCTTCACAAAAACAAACAAAGGTTATCAGGTATTTTTTCTCATTTTACAGCACAAAGTTTCACAAAAAAAGTTTAAGGTCAGACCAAAATAAAAATGAGACATAAACTGGTATATGCAGTAAATAAATGATAATGCCTGTAAAAATATAATATACTCATTAATATATTGTCTATTTTTCTGATAGAATTATGGCAGGGACAGTGGGGGAAGTTGAAACTAATTGGGGAGAGGGTTCTGTTGTATTGTATGCATCTGTATTTAAAAATAACTTTTCCACAGTGCTGGGCTTCAGGCGGTTGTTAGAGATTAATAAAATTAGCAATAATCTGCATTATTACCTTAGGTTAAAATGCTATTTAGAAATGCATTTAGCAAAGCATAAAACACACATTTTATATGCCAGACACAGCACACACTTTGCACATAACCACATATTTGAGGGCAAGCAGATGAAACACTGAAGTAAGAATAGGCATCCTTTTCTGGGAGGTGGTTACAGCTAACTGCTTAGCAGCCTGTGATTTCTGAACAGAGAAGATCGATGTACATCACTCACTCTTTCATTATTGTCTTAAATAAATAGTCAAAAGGATATTACACTCCTCTCAAAAACGAACTCCAACACTGTGTCTCTCTCTTTTTTTAAAAAGATGATTTCACCTGCTTTATAAATACCTTCACAGAACATGTGAATTGACAGGGAGGTCCATTGAGTTTCGTTGTCCCTTATGTAACATCCATTTTGACTTACATAACAAGGGCATGCACAATTTGACAGGTAAAATATGAGACTTGCCAAATAATGCATGCACCCCTAGCTTTGTCTCTGGATATCTAGGAGTTAAAAGCTTTTACCAGATCATATTTTAGACTGTTTTGAGTGGGACAGTTCATACATTTAATACTTACCTGGTCTGAGAAAGGAACGATGCAGATCTCAGCAGGTAATAAAATATAGCCCCACCCCTGCATACTGCATCCACATTGTAACTTATTTCAGCACATATATTGGGCCATTTCAGATTGATAGTGTGAGTTACATTCATTTAATAACAAGGCAAAATGACATTAGGGGGGTACATATAAAATAAATAAAACTGCGATAGGAATCAAATGGTATTATCAGCAAATTCTTTATTTGACCGACTTTGACAGAGTGGATTTGACATTATTTTCCCGCATTTTAAGACCTCATTTTATAAAAACTGTTCCGGAAACGGTCTGAAAACGCAGCAAGAGACGCGGCAAAAAAAAACAACTGTAAGAGAAAGCTGAGTCTAATAAAACATCAATGAGTGTAAACTTTCTTAACTCCTGTTAAGACAGCAGGTCATATATCACCACTGATGGAGCCCACAAAGAGGGATATATGGTTTTTAATTCAGTCTTTACCGTAGAAATCATCACAATGTAGCTCTCGCTGTGCGCGCTCCCGCGAGGGGACATGCACATCTCGGCGGGCAGACATAACTCTGCACAACACCGGCTTGCTCGCGAGGCTTAGAACGTCACTACTTACGTCACCAACACAAGCCCCGCCCTCGATACGCGCCTCACAAACATCTTCGTGGATTACTGACAGACGCTGCGAAGCCTCGACACAGAAGGACACATCACTAACAGGAGAAGCTCACTGTGCTCTGTGGAGAAAGGCCTCAAAGTGATGACTTTTATAGAATAATCTACATAAAGAAATGAGAGGAAAAGGCGAAATTCCCCTCACAGACTGAATGAAAGCAGAGCAAGAGGAGGAACTTTCTCCTTTCATGGAAAACGAGGGACGACACAAACTACTGTATGCTGCTTTTAACCCTGAAGTCCGACTGAACAGATTAGGTTTGTACATTTTCAGTGTTTCTCTCACTCTTTGTGTTCATTTTGACGTTAGTAAACGTTGGTTAAGGGTCGTTAGTGTCGTCAAATGCGCTATTGAATCCATGCAGGCAGGGGCGGGACTTCATTTTGATGGGCACACCATGCGGCCAATCACATGCCAGCACAGACTTGGATCCTATAGCAGCACCCTTGGTGCGCTCGACACAGACCCGCCTGTCTCGCTGGGGGAATGAAGCAACCGAATGCTTTGGCGGGGGGAGTGGGTGGGGTGGGGTGGGGTGGGGGGGGGGGGGGGGGGGGGGGGGTGTATGCATATCTGTATATCTGGAAGTTCAAGTGTGTAAGCCTGACACCCACTTTTGTCCAGCACCTAATCAGTTCCGTCTCAGTTCGCTGGAATAACAAAAGCGATAGCCTAGACGTTGCTAAGGGGATGACCTTCCTTCCTGCGCTCCAGGGCAAAGGCAGACAGTCAACAGGTGGTTGTGGGGGTTGAGAGGGGGAGAGGATGGGATGGTAGTGTCTCACTACAGTTCCGACAGCTCTGCCCATTGATTCAATCATCACGGGCAGCTTTGTGGGGCCTTTGATAGCTGACACCGTTTCCTGTGTGTCTCGATAAACCAGGGCAAAGCCCAGTCCAATCAGCAAAAACCCTGTTATCATGGTTCCGAATAGGTAAAGATCCTCTACAGAGAGAGCCGCCAGGCACACGACACGCCACCTGTCCCACGCGTCCATCGTGTAGCCAGCAGAAAGCGTCCCCGCAGGGCAGGAGGGCTCCCCTGAGCCCAGGCTTCTCATCGAGAAGATAGTGTCAATTGCATTGAGAGACCAGCTGATCAAATCCATGGTTTTTGAGAGCAGTGTAGAGAGAGTCTACCAAAAAAGTAAGACAGTAGACAAGACGAGACGAGAGGAGTGAAGCAGGGAAAAACATGGGAGGGAGAGAGAAAAAGAGTGCGACCGGCTCCGTCGAGAGCCAAGAGAAAAATCTTAAGCCTGCATCTTCACTAGCAAGTGATGAAATTAAATTAATTAAGTTTGAGCACAAGCTTTTCAAGCAAGCTCAAGACAGACACAGACGGTAGCTAGCTAAAATAAAACTTCAATATGGCAAAGCAAAGGAGCTTGTTTTCATTTAAATTCACAAAGAAACTCTCAGAGGAGCAGGAGGAGGAAACTCCTGCCATTTTACCATCCAGCTCAGCCGCCATCTCCCCATCAAGTCCTCTCATAGCCTGTGGTTCGGACCTGAACAATAAAAAGACCTGCTGTATCTCAGATAGAAAGCAGCAAAGTCTGAAAAAATATATAGCTGTGTGCTAAACATGACTTCTTAACCTCCTGGCATTAGGAGAAACAATAACAAAGACATTTTGATAACAATTAGAAAAAAAAATACAGAAGGTGAAGTTGGATAAACTTGAGTGTGTTACCTGTCTCTCATGAACTTCTATATAAGTTTATCACAGTATAATTGTAACAGAGCCAGATCAACTTAGATCTCAAATAATAAACTGAAGCGTACCTGACATTGAGGGGGGTGCCACTCTGTAAAACAGAAAAGAGTTATAGCCAATTTGACTAAATCAGTCTCTTAAAGTTGTTAAACTATCAATTTGGAACTCTGGTTAATAATTAACTTCATATTTATAACTAAATAACTATATTAATATTTAGTAAAGGCTGAAGGAATCTGGTGTTATCTTCATAAAACAGGTTGGGATCATTCATACATTTACAACATTAAATGGACAGCATGTGTGTTCCAAGAAATCATTTATTCATAAGAAAAGTAATGTTAACAACAAAACACACAATGTCTGATGTAAGCAGACTGCTGACTGTGTGTACAGGTTTTCCCACAGGATTTTATGAGACTATGGTGGGGGGACCCGAACCAGTAACGTCAAATGCATCAATATTCTGCACTTTGAGAGCTAAATGTGAGCAAACACCTCACATAACATTTTTCCTAATCAATTATACCTTAATATAGAATATTCATCATTATCCTACTGTGACAATTTTAATTGCTGTTAAAAGGAAGGACTTTCCACTCAGACATGGAGCAACAAGCCAGTGGGGGAAAGTAGCTGGCTTGGGGGTCCGGGGGCATGCCCCCCCGGAGAACATTTTTCTGTAAAAGCCCAAATTTGGTGGCCTCTCACATATCCTAATGCCACTAATCCATCATATACACTGATCTTAATCATTGCACAATTAAATGAATTATTGTAAAGGAGAATAAGGTTCTTGTTTCATTTAAAGCATCTTATTTTGACTTCTTGTAAATTCTGTGGTGGATTCTGTTAATACATCCATGTGCTTTTATTTTTGAAAGTAAGTAAGTCAGTAATTCATACGAACAGTGTGCAGAGTTTAGCTTTTTGGGCAAAACACAACTTAAATTGTTAGCCACCGTGCTTTTTAATCTTTGCTCTGCCATCCTAGTTCTCTCAGACCAGAAATCCTCACTGATCTCACAGACATAAAGTAATGATACCTGAGTTATTAGTATGAAGTTGCAACTGTCCACAATGTTCTCTCTGCAGATGTCCAGCAGCAGTTGGTTAAAGAAGAGGCCCCCCCTGAGTGGAGCCCCAGCCTGGACCAGGAGGACCCAGAGCTCCTCCAGATTAAAGGGGAACAGGAAGAACTCCAGATCAGTCCAGAGGGAGAGCAGCATAATGGTCTGGAGGAAGCCAATATCACCAGGTTTCCATCCACTGTGGTTCATGTGAAGTGTGAAGATGAAGAAGAGAAATGTGAGTGTTCACTGCTTCATCACAGCCAAGTGGAGGACAACAGAGAGGCAGAGCGTCCAGCCAGCAGCTCAGCTGTGCAGATAAAACCAGAAACTGATGGAGAGGACTGTGGAGGATCAGAACCAGCCAGGAAGAGAGAGCCAGACAGTCATTCACAACCAAACACTGATGATGAAAAGACTTCAGTCTCTCCTGAGACTGAAATCCATTACGATGACTGGCAAGACCCTTTGTCAGATTCTGAACCTGAAGACAGTGATGATGATTGGATAGAGACCAGGTCACCTGAGTCTGCTGTGAATGCTCTGAAATATGAGGAAGCTGTAAGTGATGTGACATCTAACACTGTGAAAAAGTCATTTATCCTCACCAGCAGCTTGGATAGTAAAACATGTTTTAGAGTGAAGCAAAAACCAAACACCCAGACCAGAGTCCACACAGGAGATAAACCATTTGGTTGTGATGAATGTGGGAAAAGATTTACACAGCGGGTACATCTGAAGAGACACATGACAGTCCACACAGGAGAGAAACTATTTGGTTGTGATGATTGTGGGAAAAGATTTACAGAACAGGGAAATCTTAAGAAACACATGAGAGTTCACACAGGAGAGAAACCATTTGGTTGTGATGATTGTGGGAAAAGATTTACAGAACAGGGAAGTCTAAAGAAACACATGAGGGTTCACACAGGAGAGAAACCATTTGGTTGTGATGATTGTGGGAAAAGATTTACAGAACGGGGAAGTCTAAAGAAACACATGAGAATTCACACAGGAGAGAAACCATTTGGTTGTGATGTGTGTGGGAAAATATTTACAACTCAGGGAAATATGATAAAACACATGAGGGTTCACACAGGAGAGAAACCATTTGGTTGTGATGTTTGTGGGAAAAGATTCACAGAACATGGAAGTCTAAAAAAACACATGAGGGTTCACACAGGAGAGAAACCATTCGGTTGTGATGTGTGTGGGAAAAGATTTACAGAACAGGGAAGTCTAAAGAAACACATGAAAATGCACTCAGAAGAGAAACCATTTGGTTGTGATGTTTGTGGGAAAATATTTAAACGCCGGAAAGCATATTTCATTAAACACCTGAAAGATCACAAAGAATAGAAACCTTTCTTTTCAGTCTTGGCAGCTTTCATTCTTTTTTATCCTTCCATGTCTTTTATTTTTTCTTTCTCCTGTGTTTGTTTTAAAATATAGAAAATGTTTCTCATAAATGTGTCAAAGTTGTTTGTAAATGAGAGGGGATGATACAATGTTTTTAAATCTCTGTTTTTATTAATACTTTGTTTGTTACTAAAACACTTTAATTTACAGATCCCATACTTTCTTCTGTTGTTTTCTTGAAATAACCTGTATGTGTTTGTAAACTCCCTAACTGATGATTATCAGTGGGGGAAGTACATTATTTAGTTGCCATTTTTAATTAAATTCTACTGTAGCCTAGGTGGTGTTTTTGACTTTCTTTTCTAAAAACAAGCATACAATTCAACATATAATTCCTGTAATAAATATATCTTGAGAAGATCATTTTAATCACTATTATATTTGCCACTTTTAGCTGATAGCACTGATAGCCACTGAAGGGCTTAATGAGTTGGAGGACGTGTCTCCACCAGAGTCCCTCCTGATGATAAAGAGAATCTGTTAATGTGAAAAATAGGATGTGATGTGTGTAATGTTAGGTGTGTAGTGTGCGGTTTGTAGTGTGTAGTGAGTAATGTGCAGTGTGAAGTTTGTGGACTGCAGGATGATGACTTTCTTAGACTGAAAAGAAAGATTATATATTTGGATATATGAACAGATTATAAGGTGTGGATTCTGTACAAACTTCTTCATGAGCTCATTAAGAAAGTTTTTGTTTCACATAAAAAACATAATTTTAATTGTTTTGTTTTGTGACATCTTGGTAAGAATCAATGTTGTCTGCTGCCCCTCTTGTGAGAACAAACGTGTGTCTTATTCCTCCATGACAGCATGTCCTGCAGCATGTGCTCACATTAGGATTATCGTGTGTTTGCATCTTACTGAGCTCATCCTCTGCTATCGTCGCCTTTTTAAACATGAGGCATGAATCAACAAACAGCACAGAAAGCTGTTTTCATGTCTGCATTTTCATTGGTGATACAGAAAGTCAACATATGATCCAGTTTTATAAAACCTAAAGTGTAGCTGACTAACATGCTGCTCTCTGCTGGGTGTCCCCAGAGTTACTCACTGCTGCCCCTCAGTGGTGAGGACAGGTCAGTGACGGTAACATGGTTTGCTTCAGTTGACAAAGTCTAATACACAAATGTCACAACCAATTCAAACCATGTGAAAACCAGGGACTTTACAGTACTGGGACCATTTATCGGTGCAGCTTTGTTATGCTTTGTGAACAAATTATTAAGTTCCAGAACCAAAAAAAAATGAATCAGTTGTGAACAAACCAATTTGCTTACTGTGGCTGACAAATGAACGAATCAAACTTGAAGATGAATAGTTGAGTCTCAAACTAATAATTTCTGTTTCCTGTCCTGACTGAGCTGATGCAGCTGCCGCGTGACGAGGGAACGTACTCCGTAAAAGTGAACAAATCACTCACTGAGACTCATTAATCCCCAGTCATATAAAAGAAACACTCACGAACGACACACCACTACTAGTTACTTTACATCACAGTTTATTGTTTTAGAAGTGTTCTGTGAGATTAAAAAGTAAAAAAAAGAACATTAAGGGGGTGTCTGCTGGATGGATAATGGAGTAGATTGTCAGCTTGTGAATGTCTCTTTATTCTGCAGCTGCAAAGACAAAAAAAGCAGGAAAAAACTGTTTCCTAACAAGTCATTTATTTCTGACTAAAGGCTGCAGCCACCAGACATTCAGGGTACTTCAGAGCTGAAGACTTAATGTGAGTCTGAAGTGAAACAGTTCAAACACAGACGTCCTTTCAACAGCAGCTACAGTAACACCAGGTTCAGCCTCCCACTCTCCTCTCTGCCAGCAGGGGGCAGCAAACAATGTAGGTTTTATTTATTTAGAAAGGGAACTTATCAGTGGGGGTTCAGCTAATGTGCAGACTGCAGGGCTGAAGTACTTGAGTCTGGTTTTGCAGTTCAGATGATATAGTTAAAGTTAATCAAACTGTGTTGTTGTAAAACATTCATTTGAGTTATTTAGTGGAGGGAGTGCCCAAAGAAAATGTGCCAAAATCCCCTGCAGTATTCTCCTGTTGGTGTTCACTTTTGTTTTGAGCTTTTAATATATTAAAATTAATTTACAGAAGCATTTTATGAGTTTTTTAGTACAACAATGTTTTTTAAAAATCCATACATTTACTGTTTTTTTATTGTGTTTTTTCCTACATTAAGTGCAAATGCCATTCATTTGAGTTATTTAGTACTAAATAACTCAAATTAATGTTTTACAACAACACAGTTTAATAAACTATTTAATTAAAAAACAGTAACATTCAGTACATTTCTGGATTTTTTAAAATATTGTTGTACTAAAAAAATAAATAATTAAAAGCTCAAAGCAGAAGTGAACACCAACAGGAGAATACTGCAGGGTATTTTGGCACATTTTTGCTTTGGGCACCCCCCAAACGTTTAGCTGTGTGGCTCATTCCACAGAAGCACGATCCTAACAAGTTGTACCTCGTTGTAAGGGCGACTAATCAGGCTTTCCAACAAAATAAAATACAACATCAGTTAGTGTTATTAAAGGGGAGAAATACTTGACCGAAATAATGCTTCCAAACTTTTTTTGAGGAGTTTGGTTACGGTATGTGATCTCCGTAGTGTTTCCTGTCTTCTTTAAGATTCAGGTCTCAGTGAAGAGGAGTTAATTATCCCACATAAAAAACACTCCAGAGGACAGTGTGAGGAAACTCATGGACATCTCAAGGTGTCTCAGTGCAACTTTAATCACACAGAGTGTATTTATTTCCCCGTGGAAATCATCAGTGTCATGATGAGCTCCAGGAAACACCTGAACACATTGGTGTGCATGCAGAATCATTTCAGAGGGAAGTATCGTCTTCAAACTCAATCTGCTGCATGGAGCTTGCAGTTTTAATATGTAGGATGTGTAACGTATAGTTTAGAGTAGGCCTCAAGCATGAAATAAGTAAAGTAGATGACACTAAATCTATTCTCAGCACATGCACTGAGTGTCTTTGATCTGGTGAATTCTTACATTACATGAGACGTTTTAATCTAAATTGATCACTTTTTTTTTTTCAATATACTCATCTCAATATATTATATGTGATGAAGGACAATAAGACTATATTTTTTATTTTATTTTGAGCAATAGCAGGTAATTTAGAAGAAGAGAATAATAATAACAACCATAATAATAACCATAATAATAATAATATTTTTTTAAATCATAAAAACAACAACAAAACAATAATTACATAACAATAGCAGATCATTTAGAAAAAGAGGATAATAATGATAATTGCATAATAAAACACAATTAGAAATATTTTTTAAATGAGAAAATAAAATAAAATTGTGCAGATAGTTTAGAAAATATATGAATAATAGTGTAATAAAAATATTATTATTATTATTATTATTATTAATAATAATAATAATAATAATAATAATAATACTTTTTTATTTGTAAGAAATAGTGTAAAAGACAAAAAAAAAGAATAACCGTAATAATAATTTTAAAATAATTACAAAAAATAACTAATAACAATAAGTTTTTAAAAAAACAGGGGACGACACAGTAAATCAGATTGGGCTTCAGTCATCATTTTACACTACAAGTGCACTGAAAGTACAGTACCGGAGTAAAGTACTTAGTTACTTTCCACCACTGAACCTGACGAACTTGTGGTGGTGGTGGTGGAGGAGGAGGAGGAGGAGGAGGAGGAGGCAGAGACTAGGCATGCTCAGCCCGGTGGGGAGGGAGGGAGAGGAGAGAGGAGGCTGGATGGAGAAGACGAAGAGAGAGAGAGAGAGAGAGAGAGAGAGAGAGAGAGAGAGTTTGGATGTCTGTGAGCTGAAAAACACCGACGAGGATCTGAACCATTTCACAGCATCACGTCTGTTTCTACCGTGAAACAGACCGCCCCTCTCCTCTCTCACACACACTCCAACACACACACACACACACACACACACACACACACATACACTGATCAGGAGGAATAAATGTGGACCGCAGTGTCTCATATGCAGCATCTCATCATCTGTGGGAGAGAAACGCTGCTGCTGCTGCAGAGATAACATCATTTCTGGTGAGTAGACAGCTTTTCCGTCTCCCGCCGCCTTGGTGTCAGTGAAGGAATGACTGGTGCGGGTTTTTTTTTTTTTTTTTTAGCTCGTTGCGTTTTGTTGCTGCTGCTGCTGCCTCAGATGCATGCAGCATTTAAGTGCACAACTTGATCCACGTACTGTGGGAGAGCACTGCATCAGCCTGGCGGACCTGTAGGACGCAGAGAGAAAGGTCACGCACCTCCACAAACGCCGCTTGTCATTGACGCATCCGTGCGTGCCTTTCAGCGCCAGGCTCCGCAGTCAAGTTGTTCTGCCCTTGGCAGGAAAAAGTTGGCTCCGGAGTGTTATCTGTGAGGTGAGTGTGTACGTGAGAGGGGTTCAGATAAGTTTGTCTGCACCTGAGCGCAGGAGGCTCACAGGTGAATGCAGAGCTGCAGAGCTGCTGTTTTTAACCGGATATCTCCTAAATAAGGTGCAGAAACACAAATAATTCTCTGTTTTTGCTTTAATTTGATGCTGCATGAAAACATCTGACTGCAGTAGAATTTTATTGAGTTTATTATTATATTTACATCCATTTATAGACTTGTTTGTTTTTTATTATTATTATATTTTTTATTATTATTTTGTGTTCCAGGTGAGACTATAAACCAGAAAGAGCTTCATGATAAATAAACATAATAACATCTTACTGCAACTGTTTTATAGATTCCCTATTTTCATTTGTTTTAACATCCATTTATGGATTTGTTTTGCTTTTATGAAAATAAATAAATAAAGCTGAAACAATTAGTCAATCAGTAAATTGATTGACCAATTAATAAAAAAAAAATTTATTTGGTGAAGCAAGAAATGATATGAGGTTCAGAGGAGACTATAAATAAAAATATTTCACTATTAACTTTAATTCAACTAAATGAATTAATCCATTCATGGACATTTCTTGCTTTTACATGACTGTCAGAAAAATATTCTGCAACAATTTTGACATTGATATTAGATTAATAAGCCACAATTTACAGGTTCTAGCATTAACTTTTGTTATAGACCTTTCTAGATTTGACATGAATTAAATCTAAAGCCAAAGAAACAATTTGTCAACTGATCAATCCATAGAAAATGTATCTGCAACAGTTATTTATTAATGTTAAGCAACATTTGTGGGTTTTAGCTTCTTAAATGTTAATATATGCGGCTTATCTTACTTTTTTTATGATACTAACTTTTAAAAACTGACATTCTACAGATCAGCCAGTCGAGGAAATAATCAGTAATGTGAATAACCAGCGATGAGGTCATCTACAAAAAACATGATAAAATGAAAAAAAAAAAACAAGTTTGATAGATTTTCCCTTGAGTGCATAATATAAAAACATGATTTGGGAAAATTTCAAAAGTTTGAAACATCTTTTCAAAACACACAAACACCAAACTGATGAATCTGTTTCTGTACAACAGAATCCAGCAGATATTCAGAGATTATGACGGGATGAGAGCAGGCTGCAGGCTGATGCTGCTGCTGATAAATGACACTGCAGGAAAAGTGTCTTCTCTGCAGCTCAGAGAGGACGGAGCTGTGTGAGACCCTGTCAAACCTCTAACCAGCAGCCAGTCCCAACCACCACGCCAAGGGCAGCTGGAAGCATTTTGTCTTCATTTGTTGCAGTTTAAGAATCCCCCTTCTGGGACCCAGTCTAGACTCTGCTCAGGGTCTCAGCGAGCGGAGAGAAAAAAGACTCTATTCTTCTGACCTTTCCTGGTAGAGAAGTTAAACACACACACACACACACACACACAGAGAAACACAGAAACACACACCTCCTTCATCATGCCTGCAGGGCCATTCGTCAGAGTCTCTGAGGAACCAGCACCGCTCGACCACAGGTTTAAAACTTCATGTTGCTTTTATTAGTGTCACAATAAGGATCAAGTTCAGGCGGTTCATCACAAAGACAGTTCAGAGTTTGACGAGAGGGAAAAAGTTGAAGGTCAAACACTGAAGACATGTTTGTCCCTCGATTAATGATTCTGTAGTCATTTCATTTTACTTAATATATTTGATAAAATGTATTAAATATAAATGTGTTTTGAGGCAGTTGTTTAAGTAACTTTAATATAAAAATGTTTGAGATAGAATCTACTTATTTTGATCACATTAAATATAATCTTTATGTGTATATAATTCTATATCAAGAGAATTTTGAATTAATCCAACACAATAGAATTAGTCCGTTTTTAATTGACAGGTACTTCCTGTTAAGTTGTTATTAACTCAACTTGTAACGTAGTTGGATTTAATTAATAATATTGCATGCAATCTGTCTCAATTTTATTAAGTAGCTATTGTTTATCTTTTATTACAGTGTACCCTGCCTGCTTCCTACTCAATATGTCAATCTGTTTAAAAAAAAAAAAGGTCACAAATATGTAGTTTTATATTGTAGTTTTATATTGTATATTTATATATGCGTCCAACAGTAGCACTACAGGTTTAATGTGGCTCCAGAGGATGATAACCACGATAAACATTCAGAAATAACTGCGATAAACAAATATTATTGTCATTTTAGGAAAGTTTAATGCAACTGGTAAGGATTAAATCATAGCATATGGAGCTCTAAGGCTCAGGATCAAGGAAGGTACAGTCATGGAAAAAATGATTTGACCACCCTTGTTTTTTCCAATTTCTTGTTCATTTTAATGCCTGGTACAACTAAAGGCACATTTGTTTGGACAAATATAATGATAACAACAGCAATAACTGATAAGAGTTTAATTTAAGAGCTGATATTTAGACATTTTCCATGGTTTTCTTGATAATAACCAAAAACATTATCAATAAAACCTTTAAATTAACAAGAAAATGAAGAAAACAAGGGTGTTCTAATCATTTTTTCCATGACTGTATATAGTTTTATATAGTTTTATATTGTATATATTTATATATGCGTCCAACATTAGCACTACAGGTTTAATGTGGCTCCAGAGACCGACAGATTTGGCCCGAAATGACTGCGATAAACAAATTTTATTGTCTTTTAAAGACAGTTTAAAACCAACCACAGAAGCAGAAACTTTGGCTCATGTGCACTTTATTTTATTACAGTACAGTACTGTGGTCATGTAAAGAATTGCAAGTAGCTACAGTGGTGCTATAGTGACAGTATTATCAAGACAAAAGTATTTTATAGAAATAACTTAATAATACTCTTATCTACTGCATTGATGCTTTGTTTCTACTGTAAAATGCTACTATTTCAACAACAAAAAGTGCAGAAAATGGACAAACAATGCACTGAAATATATTAAAACAGTATCGTTTTAGCATGTGACGAGAAATAAGAATTTAATAGACACAGTATTTTGTAAAAAAAAAAAATGCAAACAATAAAAATTCTGTTTCGGTCTCAAACATGAATATTATTTGTTACTTATCATACAGTGTTGGTAATACAACTGGCAAGGATGAAATCATAGCATATTAATGCAAGCACAACAATGGAGCTCTGAGGCTCAGGATCAAGAAAGAAGGATCATTCTTTGCTGTTCACTGAGCGTCCATGTGACTTTTCCCAGTTCTGCACAATTTTTTTCTGATTATTCAAAGATGAATGCAGCACAAAAAGCTTTATCTAACAAACCTATTGAAACTGTGTATCCGTCCCATTAACTAATGTAAATGGACGACATCAAAGCTCCACCTAAGTGAGGCTGAAACATCTGCAGCGCCCCCTGGTGGCGGGCTCCATGTTAGTGGATGGGACATCAAACTAAAAAGTCAAGTAGACGTCAAATATCGTCGTTCATCACGCTGATGTTTGTTCCAGAGTTTGTTCATTTTTCTGATCAGTTGGTTTAATTAGTTTTTTGATTCTGAGGAAGTCTCCATCGCCCCCGCATGCATAGATAGTGACATTCATTACACAGGGACAGACAACAGAGACAGAATAAGAGACAGAATAACAGATTATTCTAACACGTGTCACTATGACAGATGTAAATGAACTTGTGCAGACCCTGGCTCCGAATGACATCACCAGTCCAACATGGCTGCGGCCTTTTCCAGGATAAATTGGCTTCACTCTTCACTCGTCGCCCATACTTTACACAGTCTTTGACCTGCTGTGTGATTTGGATTGGCTCCAAAGTTTAAAGTGTTCTTCCTCTGCTCGTGCTTCACCCTTCCACCAAGTTTCATTAAAATCAGTTTGGTAGTTATTCCATAATCCTGCTGGCATCCAAACAAACAAACAAACAAACAAACCGAACTGAAAACATGACCTCCTTGGCGGAGATAACAACAGAAATATAGAATATGAGCGAGCTCGTCCTCCAGTTAGAGGATAAGAGGTTGTTGTAGGAAGCCTGTGTGAGAGCTGAGGTAACAAAGTGGTTAGCACTAACGATGTTTAGTTCCCATCAGGTCTGATTGGGGGATTGAGGCGGTCAGCACTCTCTCTATTCCCGCGTTGTTAATGGTGCTGAGAAAACTGCATTAGTGCCCAGCACGGTCTTGAATTACTGTTTTTGTCTCCTTCCCACGTCTGTTTTTATTCCTTCCTACACTCTCTCACTCTCTGATCCCTCTCCCTCTCTCTCTCTCTCTCTCTCTCGCTGCCTCTGTCTTTTTGTCATCACTTGCTCACAGTTTCTGGTTGCCTTTTTGTCTCAAAGAATGAGCAGATATTTGCAAATGCAACAGTAAAGTCATTTTGGCTTTAATGAGGAGCTATACGGTGGATTTTTCTGCCCACCAAGAATACATATCCGAGGTGTGATAGTGGGAGTATTTAGGAGGTGAGAGCGCTGGCAATGAAAAGGGCCTTTTAGCATTTGGATAGACGTGAGCCTGTGTGATGATGGCGAGCATTAGCATTTTACAATCCTGCTGTGTGTCTGTGTAACGAGCGGTCGTCTGCTGCTCGCCGCTCCAATCTGTGAGGCCTTTTCTGTATGTTGGCTGCGGTGCAGATGGAGCGCTTTGCAGTGGCCTGGATACTGTGTGATTAATGAAATCTGTTGTAGAGGCGCTTTCTCTCTCGCTACATGCTGAAATCGCCTTCTCGTCTTGTCACGCCGGTCACTCAGAGAGCGATGCAATATGAGTATGGGGATCTATACGGGCTTCAGTCTTGGCTGTTTGGTAACATTTCAATGCCAGTAATTGATTTTCCCGACGCTTGATAGCCCACAATGCTCCGCTAAGTGTCCAGCAGCAAGTGGTATCATACATCTGGTTCCAGGGAGTTTAATGGAGGTGTAGAGTTACATAAATCACAAGCTCTGAAATACACCTACAAATATTGTGACTGTTTGATTTGGTGAATCCCTGCTTTTAAGGAATACTCCAGTATTTCTTCATTCAGGTGTTAGGTTGCTTAAATGACTAGTTCATACCAAAACAATTCAAGTTGCATGTAGTCCTCTCTTGGCTCTTTATAGTCCCAGAAAATGACTTTTATTGAATGGAGTTTAGAGGAGAGAGCCTGAAAAGTTTCAGTGCAAACAAACTTTGATGGTGGTTGAACAAAAGACAGCAAAAAATATCATAAAACATCCAGGAATGTTGTTCATGATAATGCTGCTCAGGACTTTTAGAATAAGAGGAGTTTAGTACTACAGACACTGAACTTTTCCTTTGCCACACCCACCGCCACACCTCAATGAGGTCAGATTAGCAGCAGCTGTCCATTCGATTTGTTGCTTTGCAGAGCAGAAAATCTGACATTCAAACCTACTTCATGTTGAGATTTAACAGCTGTTAAGAGGTGAGAAAAGTTTTTATCTTCCTTTTGTTTCAAGTCCTGACAACAGAATTTCTGTCACTTTTAATGAGAACAATTGAGTGAACAATATTGCGTCTCTATTTCTGATATGAACTCCACTTAAACAAGTATTTATCTGCAGTAACTTTCTGTCTCATATATACCCTGATTCTACTTCAGCAGAGCTAAACAAAGATATAATTACGACAATTAGAGTGTCGAGTCATGCTAGCTGC
Source organism: Centropristis striata (assembly GCF_030273125.1). Taxonomy (NCBI): domain Eukaryota; kingdom Metazoa; phylum Chordata; class Actinopteri; order Perciformes; family Serranidae; genus Centropristis; species Centropristis striata. The sequence continues at coordinate 25,012,649 of NC_081537.1, read as the reverse complement.
ACTCTTTAGTTCAGCGTGTTACCTTGCTAACATTTGCTAAAGAAATAAAGACAATAACCAAATTGTTTGTCAATTCATCTAAAAGTTATTATGATATTTCAGTCTGGACCAAAGTGGTGGACCAAGCAACTATGCTATAAATGGCCTAAACGCTTTTGGTTGCTTTGTAGGGTCTTTGTTCTTTCCTTTCAATACATTTTGGGAAAGTGAAACAAACAGATTTTCTCCCGAATTACGTTTGTTTTTCACAAACACATTTCCTATTAATTGTATTGCACATATCACTTTTACCCGAGTGTGGATAAGCGGTTAAGATAATGAATGAATGAACAAAAGTAAACAACTTTTAATGTAACTTCTGTTTTTTCCGTTTTATTTACCGCCAAATGCTCATAGGAGTCTATGGGTGGAGCTGACAGATGGCCTGTTCTGTCGTTTAGGTTGCAGATCTTGTTGGCCGTATTTTGTAAAATATCTTTCAAACTCATTCATGAGAATACATTGAAATGACTTTAACAGTTACTTGGTTATCGCTATTGATGCCTGTTTATTCTCAGTCAATGCTTCTCTTTGTTCTTGAAGCTGACATGAGTGGAGACAGACGGTTGTGAGTGAAGGACAGACAGAAACAGAAACTCTTGACCCTCCACTTGTTTATTTTTAAACCCCCATCGATCAATGAGTGCCATTGTTGGTCTCTGCAGGACTCTCAGAGAGCGTCAGTGACCGCCGAATGCAATCAACATGATCTTTTAATGTGATTGTCCTTAACGTTATTTGTCTAAAATAGAACACAGGTCAAAATGTTGTTTGTTTGTTTGTGTGTTGTTGTGGCTGCTGAAAGCCTGAAAGCCTCCCCGCTGCCTCGGGACTGCTGACGCTGCAGTTTGGTAAAAAGCTGGCCTGGTGGTGCTTGATGCAGTCTGCAGAGACGGACGGAGCTGATCGCTGCCTGTCATCCTCACCTGTTCACACACACACACACACACACACACACAGAGGGGAACTTTAGTGCTCTGTTGAAGCAGACTTTGAGGAGCAGATTTGGTGTCAGAGGTACGTCATTGTCAAACATCTTTAAGGTATTAATATAAGTAAATATAAGCTGCTTTAGCTGATCCGTTTCTGTCGCCTTCGAGGACCCGACGGGACGATATTGTTCTTCAGACGTGATCCTCGACTGGAGGAGGCTGCTGGTGGAGTGCCAGACTCTGCTGACGTTCCTGCCGCAGCTTTATTTAGATAAATGAGCTTCCTGTTTCAAGGGCAAAGTAGAAGTCAAGGGATCTATCTATCTATCTATCTATCTATCTATCTATCTATCTATCTATCTATCTATCTATCTATCTATCTATCTATCTATCTATCTATCTATCTGTCTAGAGATCTAGACATCTAGACATCTGTCTATCTAGACATCTATCTACACATCTAGACATCTATCTACACATCTAGACATCTATCTAGACATCTAGACATCTATATAGACACCTATCTAGACATCTATCTATCTACACATCTAGACATCTATATAGACACCTATCTACACATCTATCTACACATCTAGACATCTATCTAGACATCTAGACATCTATATAGACACCTATCTAGACATCTATCTATCTAGACATCTATCTAGACGTCTAGACATCTATCTAGACATCTATATAGACATCTATCTAGACATCTATCTAGACATCTATATAGACATCTATGTAGACATCTATATAGACATCTATATAGACACCTATCTAGACATCTATCTAGACATCTAGACATCAGATGAACCTCAGCTTTCACTAATGAGAAGGGGTGTGTGAAGCATTACTTGCAACCAATGATAAGTCACTTCTCTACAGTCACTCAGAGCTGAATCCCATAAACCCATAAACACTTTACAAGCATATATGAACCAAGCAGGACACAGTGTGGACCATTTCTACAATATTGTGACACAGAAATGGAATGCCAGCCTTGTGGAAGACGGGTGTGGCTGCAGGGAAGAAGGGGATGACATGTGATGACATCATAGCAGAGTCCTGCAGAGGATTGATACATAACTTGAGGATAAACTTTCCCAGCTGCTTGTGCAAGAGATAATATTGGCTGTGATGTAGATGAAACTAAGTGGCCAGACTGAGAGGGATCTGGATGTGCATGAATTATTTACAGTACTATATATGTTGTATGTTCAGTTCCAATAAGTACTGCAATATTGTTTACAGTTCTGCACAGCTCTACCCAAAGGGAGTTTATGTTTGTATAAGGGTCTATTTTTTCACACACTAAATACAGTAATGTGTAACTTTACTGTAGTTTTCAAATCGCTGTGCAAATAGTATACAGTGCTGTCTTGAGCATTTTTAGGTAATGTCACCAAGATCTGACTTTTTTTTTGCATTTGAAAACATTTACAGAGTAAACTGTCACAATGAAAAAATGACAGAGCCATTTGACTATCTTGTTCATAAGCATGGTGTCAGGACTTTTCATCTTGATGACACTGACACATTCATTGATATGAATACTTGCTTTTGAGGTATAAGCTATCCATTTTGAGCAAGTGACACGCTTTTGCAAGTTATCAACTAGGTTTTGCAGTTTGTACTAATTGTTTTGAGAAATGTATTAACTGTTGTGAAAATGTAAATAATGATGTGAGAAATGCACCAAAGTGACTGAGAAAAACTGTAAATGTAAAAAAGTAGGAACAATTACAAGACATTCTCAGATACATTGGAAAATTATTCTGATAAAGTAATAAGAACAGAATTAGAAGGTAGAAGGAGTAAAGATGTAAAAAGTTAAGAAGTAAAAAGGAGTAGTAAGATAGAAAGCATTACATGAAACCAGTCTATAAAAGTGGGTTTTAAGAAGTGATTTGAAAGAAGTCACCATCACGTTATAAACAGTCTGACTCCATCATATGATGCCATGTTGTATTTGACTTTCTCTCCATGTGGTGGAACTTCTGAAACCAGCAGAGTTACAGCAGCTGATTAAAGCTCGTATAGTTTAAGAACGATGCACGGCAATCTAGGAAGGTGATATCATCACATCAGGCCCTGAGCCCATGAAAAAACTTCTCAACTCACTAAAACTTTGATTTGAGGCTCTGTTGTTTGTCCGAAGGCCGTTTTGGACGAGAGGAGGAGGAAGTTATAGTCGTGAGGTCAAAAGTTTATCACTGGCAGTTAATATGAGGGGGAGCTGGTGTCTCAGGGCCACGTCACCCTGATGTCAGTAGGTACAGAGAGAAATCTGACTGACTGATGACCTAATCGGACGATGATGCAGAAACTTCATGTGTAATTAGCAGCATGCTCAACTACAGTTAGAGAGAGTTATTCTTAAAGCCAAGGAGAATACCATTAACTTTAACTACATGTTACATGTACAGCTACATGTGTTAAAAAACATAACTTACAGTTTTTTTTCAGTCGCTTTGGTGCATTTCTCAGCGGTTTTCAGAGGAAGTCATTGTCTTGAAATCATGAGGAAACTAAAATATTTCCATCACATAACTCTTAGGTCTTCTTACAGATTGTCTTTTTATAATGTTTTTATAGTATATTAATTATTAATTGAATGCTTTTAAAAAAAGAAAACATACTCCCCTTTTCTACCTTTTTTAAGGTTTCCCCTGTTTGTTCTTTCTTTGGGCAGAGGGATTTGTCTTCACCATGACTGTAAAGGCTAGATTGAGAGTGCATGTCTCCAAAGCCATCCTTTCAATATTTTTTTTTGTCCATTTTTATTTTTTGAAAAAGATTTTCCTCTCCTTCTTTTTTCAAACAGCCATAACATTTTTTTAAAGTAAAAAAAAGAAATAGGTGATTGTCCATACCTGGTGTTTATCTATTCTATTTCCTTCATTATTTGGTAAACTTGTACAAAGACTGTAAAATGTTTAAAACAAACATGAAATATTTTTTACATTTTGTTATGAAAAATTGCCCAAAAAATATGTAAATTAATAGTTTGTACCTTTAAAATTCCTGAAACGTTAGCTTCATCAGCTGATTAAAGTTGTAATTCCAGCTGGTAAAGTTGAAGCTCATCTTCTAGAAACGAGAAGCTGCTTTTGTTTTAATTAATTCTGTCCGACATCAAGGACATGTTTGAAATATTAATATGAATTTCTAGTGGTAGATGTGCTGTATAGAGCATATGTGTTGACGTTAGAGCGTGTATGAAGTGTGGTACTGCAGAGTTAGACACAGTTTGAACATTTAATGATGATAAAAACTGTTTTGGCTGTTGATAAATGACTAAATACTGGAGGAAGTCCATGTAAACAGCTTTTTTGGCTCCACAGTCGATTTTTCATCAAAGCTGCAGGAGATCTGAAGGGGCAGAAACAAATTATAATTTACAGACTTTATGAAACATTAGACTGAAATGTACTTTTTTGTACCCGTTAGGAGAGGAGGCGTCATTTTTTTCAAACATTTTGCATCTGACTCTCCGCAGAATCTCACTTAGTGGAGCTGGGACGCTCAAAGTGACTCTTTTATAGCTGCATTTTGTGATTTAAGACAATAACACAGATATATTTCCACACCCAGCACAGCTTTAACCATAACTTCCACTTGGATTTGGCCATAAACAAAACACTGTGTGTGTGTAAAAACCTTCAATAACTCAGCGGCTAGAGGTGGTTTTATATTTATGGAACACGTCCTGTAGCTGTGTGGATGATGAGTCAACATGTACGTTCATGTATAAATAAGAGTGTAAAGTTTTTCCTGTGTCTCTTTAATATTTCAGTGGAGTGAGAGTGAGCTGCTTCTTCCTCTCCAATAAATCACAACTCACATATGTCACTAATATCGTCTTTTCTGTCTCCCCTAAAACAACCTTTTCTGTCTGAATAGCTGACATATAGAATAATCAGCAAACACATTTATTCCAGCAGTATTAAGAGGAACTATATATGCTGTGTTGAATTATTTAAAAACTGGCACAAAGCACCAAAAAGCACAGGCTATATGTACCAAATATAGATGTTACATAACATGGACAAAAGTTTGTAGACGGCAGAAGAAACCATGAAACAGAAAGTACACAAAGTACCGCTCACATACTGGAGCTCTGTGAGATTTATTAGGGAAAGATGGGAGAGATTTTATTTTGAAAGGGGATGTCTTTAGTCGTGAAGTTCCGTTATTAGTTAATTTGTTTGTTTTTTAAGTTTACTGTCCAAAAAAAAAAGGAAAATCTTTGGATTCACCACATTAAAAGCCTTATAGGACCATTAATGACAAACATCATATCAGCAAACAATGTGAGTTTAAAATTACATAAATACAGTTAAGAAAAACAGAGATGACTGTTTTAGTTTCTTTAAAGTCAACCGTTTGGTCAACATTTGAGAAAAGAACTCATTGATATTGCTAATGATTTTATTTTGAATTATTTTGAATTATGTTGAGCTATCTCAGATGGCAGGAAAGACAAGGAAAATATGCATACATTTGGTGCACATTTTATAGTTCGAGATGTACCAATGTGGCCATAGACGTAGTATAAAGAGCATTAAAGTCCACGTAGGTAGGAGGCATGAGCGGTTAAGGGTACAACAAACACAGGGCTTTGACTCAGGAGACGCTCGCTGTTTGTGTGAAACCAAAACTAAATGTTGACCTTTTTAAAAAAATATACACAAATAAAAAAAAAGATAGGAGCAGTGGGTAGCTGCATTTCCGCACATTCCGCGCGGTTAGGTGCTTTGCTCAAGGGCACTTCATTCCTTGACCTGTCTGTCCTAGGATTCAAACCAGCCACCCTCCAGTTACAAGCCTGATTCTTAACCTCTAGGCCACAGACTGCCCAAAGTTACCTACTTCGAGCCGGATGTAGTCCAAAATTGTTGTTATTAAAGTCTTGGAGAGTGGAGACGTTCCCAGACTAATACAGTGACGTAAACACGTGGCTCTAGAGCTTGTGGAAAAGCAAGTTGCACCAGCAAAAGAACTTAGTTTACGTTGCTCGAAAAGGGGCATTGTACACATGCTACTGCTCTGTTACAGCCACTACCACCTCCTCAAACTTCATTCTGCAATGTTGGATTGCAATGTTAATTCACAGTCTGGGGAATATTACACTGTTGTAAAATCAGTATGAATGTCCTAAAGCGGTACGACGGCTTTGTTACGGCACTTTTGCAGAAGTGCAGTATAAAACAGGCTTATGTGTGATGTTTTGTAGGGGTTGTTTAAACCCCTTCTATCAGTATTTTCATTGTTTTCCTGTCAGTTACAGCTGAAGTGTTGGGAGGAGGAGTTCACACATGCTTGAGATGTTGCATCACATCAGCCACTTTTATTCTGAGCTGTGTCCCACATGGAGAGGGTCCAGTTTGTGCCTTTAAACATTTCACGCTCCCCCTGCGTCCTCCTGCACATTCCCTCCTCGCAGCACTTCCACCGTGCCCGCACTAACTACTCCACACTGACTCAGCATGTATGTGAAAGGCAGAAAGGGAAGAGAAGGGAAGGGGGCAGGGCTAGGTGATGTGAGCCTGCTAATAGGCTGAGTGTGTGAGCGTTGCTGCCGGGGAGGGAGGTAGGAAGGAGGGAGGGATGGTAGCAGAGCGGGTCGGACAGGTCTGCACTGCTCTGCTGCTGGAGAGGAAGGAAGGAAGATGAGAGGGAAGGAAGAAGGAATAGCAACAAGGATGAGACAAGATAAAGCATGTGGGAGGTGTAAATCCTGCACGGGTGAAGCGGCTGTGAGAGGAGGAGAGGTGAGTGTGAGATTGGAGATTCTGTATGTGTGAGTGAGTGTGTGTCGTAGAAACGTAGCTGGTGGTGTGTCTGGTTTACTGCTGCCAGCTCGGACTGATCAGGATAAACAAGCAACGAGGAGGCTGACAGCTCTGCACCAACATACAGATGATCCAGATGTGAGTGTCATGGTGCAAGACTCATGAACCTGATGACTAAACTCCTCAGTGCAGTGTGTGTGTGTGTGTGTGTGTGTGTGTGTGTGTGTGTGTGTGTGTGTGTGTGGGTGGGTGAGAGTGTGAAGGCATGAATGAGAGGACATGTGTGAAATGAGCTGCTGCATATTTCTGTATAATTGAGCCATGTGAGCATGTCAATACTTGCAATAATGCCAACAGTGATCAACAACGTTATTTATATCATTAATGAGCTGTTGTGTAAGTGAGCATTGTTGACTTTCAGATATATGGAAAGGGTACCATCTTATCTGTGGTCAGAGTGAATTAAAACAGATAAGTTTAGGTTTGTAGTGCATGGAAATGAATTGCTTTGGACCGTTTTATATGTGATTTTGCATTAATTTGTGATTTTGTTACAGTGAAAACAACCCTGCTTCCAAAAAAGTTCTCTAGAACGTAAATATAACAGAACCCCATGATTTTTTACCTATGTATTTAATTTAAAACTGTACAAAGACAGTATATGCTGTGCTCAAAATTTCTGCTTAAATAGCTTTAAGGTCAGAAAAGTCTTTTTAAATTATTTACTTGGGTGATTTTGGTACGGAACAGTCAAAACTTCTGTCAAAAACTGTTATGTTTGCTAACTGTTAGCAGGCAAACAATATTTAATGTTGTTTATTAAGGTGCCCCAAAAATATAAGTAATGGAAAATGGCTAAATATCAGCTCTTAAATGAAACTTTTTTTGGGCGTTATCATTATATTTGTCCAAACAAATGTACCTTTAGTTGTACCAGGCAATAAAATGAACTTGAAATTAATTAAATTATCTTATTTTCATGTCTCTGGGGTATGAATCACGTGGTTAACTTTGGTTTTCACATGGGACACCAACACTCATCTACTGGGAAACATTTAAGGTTTTTTTTTTTGTCTTTTTTGACTATTTGGTCATTTTTGTCTCTTTTGATCACTTTACAATTTTGTTGGTCATTTTGTGTCTTTTATGGTCTTTTTTTGGCAAATTTATGAATTATTTTTGGTCATTTATGTCTTTCTTTTTTTACATCTCCTTGATTTGAATCACATGGCTAACTTTGGTTTCACATGGGACACCAACGCTGCTCTGCTGGTGAAAGGCCTGGTTTGTAGCCAGATGCTTTAACGATGCAATGGGACAGAAATTATCATGTTCACCCGAGTGTCATGTTTCCATCAGTCCGATAAATGCTTGTGATCCCTACAGAGTCATTTGTCCCGGGAATCAATGCAGATGATCACCTCTCCCCCTGAAGACAGGAGCCAGATGTTGGTGGGTTTTTTTGTCCAGTTTATATCATCCAGCACAGTCTTGAAAGTGTACTCTCTAACATATAGCTGTAATGTACTGTTGGCATTAGAGCAGAAAGATTTTTTTCATGTTGCTGTGTTTGGTGCTCAGGATCAGTCAGCTACACAGATTAACAGGTAATACAGGTACTTGTACTAATTAGTTGGCACCAGAGTTTGTCAATAGCTAAAAAAATCCATTATGGATGTTTTTGTTTGACTAGAACCCAAAGATTCAAAGTGAGTCATCTAGTTTTTTGGTCTTGAAGTGTTTAAAATCATAGAAAAGGTACACACAATCACACAGACTGTGTGATTGTGTGTACATTGACCCGTTGAGCACAGCTCAGCCCTGCAGCAGATAATAGGGTGAGCAAGGTCGCCCTGCTTTGAAACGTGAGTCATCAGCTGTGGGATGTTAAAGACGATGCAGGTCGGTAATCACAAAATAATAACTCCAAGGACGTGTTGTTTAGGCTCCAACACATCATGAGGACTCTTTTTAATCAGTGCAGCCCAGAGAGAGCGACTTTTAGACAACATTAAACAGAAGATTTCTCCACTCTTAATGTTCCGAAACCAACTAAAAATAGGCTTAAAGAATGACACAGCAGTCATTGAGAGTGTTGCTGCATGGTATTTGGGCTCATTTATGCAGATTTAACACTGGTTTTTATGCTGCATTTCAGTTTTTTTGTCTGCAAATCCAAAAAATCTGTTCCCGCGGGCATGCGAGGTAGTGAGTGGAGGAGTTGTAGAGGCGGCGAGGTCACGGCCGACGTGGTGTCTCTCCCTTCCTCCTCTCCACCAATAAGCCTCTCTGCGTCTTTCTCCTCACACTCTTCTTTTTTTTCTTTCTGTGCCTCTGCATGAGTCAGAGGACCCGTCTCTTTTGTCTGAATGTGTCTTTGAAGGCAGCGAGAGGAGGAGAGCTGAGCGAGAGACAGCGTTGTGTCAAACGCAAACAAAGTCACGTCTCCAAAAAGACGTTTTCTTCTATAATTTCTGCTCATCCTCTTCGGTCGGTTAATTCGGATTCAGTGGAAGTTCATGGAGCTTGAGTGGTGTATTTTGGGTGTGACAGTGAGCCCCTCAGCTGTTGCCAGATACAGTATGATGTAACCTAATATTACCGTGCTGCGAGCGGATGATTAGGGGTTTGGCTGAGCGTCCCTCGTCGATCCATTAACTTAATACAAACGCTCTTAATCCCCGCAGGGCTTTAATGTGTTACTACCTTAAAAAACTGCACAACCTGTCATGTTGCTGCTTTTATTGCTCAGTGCCAGCAACAAGCACGCTGGGAGCTAATATTAGCACGAGCTCCCCGCCGCCACCGCCACCTGCACCTCACCGTATCCAGGGAGCTAATATTAGAGCTGCACATGCTGCCCGGGGTTTAATTACCTGTGAGATGTGACTCGTAAACGCCCTGATGGAGTTAACCATGTGTGTGTGTGTGTGTGTGTGTGCAATGTGACCAGAAAGGACAGCAAAAGGATGAGTCATCAATATCGAGCAGCTGTGGCTCTTTCCATCTCACCAGGTGTGTGTCAGGTGATGCACTGTTACATCTTGTCCTTCAGGTGTTGCAGCTTTCCATCAGCTCTGCAGGTTCATTATAACAGAGAGTTGAAGTTTGTAGAGTTTGTAAATTAATTACTTTGGACTGTTTTATATGTGATTTTGCATTCATTTGTAAAATCATTACAGTAAAAACAACCCTGCTAACAGAGAAAAATTGTCTGAAACGTAAATAAAACAGAAGAATTACATATATATTTCATTTAAAACTGAACAAAGACAGTATATGTCATGCTCAAACTGAATAACTTTTTGTTTTAATAGATGTACTCTCCCTAACCGAACTGATGAATGAGTCTTACATGTCCCAATCCTTTGGGAATCAGGAAGTATGTACTCTCTATTCTGTAGAAAAAGTATTAAATTTGTTTTCTGTCCTGGCTACATATGACATGGATTTAAACTGCAACTTGGCTGGTTTGCGGAGGCAAAAAAACAACAATAAGTCAGAGATTCTAGTCTTTATCAGTTACTCTTTGAAACTCAGCGCCGACTGATTTGGATTGATGTTTAAATGATGTTTGGATGGAGACAAGACTGGATTTGTGGCTGAGATGACTAAAAATCTGGTTCAAACTATGAACGAAAATGTGACAAAACAGCCAAACATGGTCAGCTACGATGTTACCAAGTTGCCGTTGAACTGTTGGTGAGTCATCGATATCGAGCAGCTGTGGCTCTCTCCGTCTCACCAGGTGTGTGTCAGGTGTTGCAGCTCTCCATCAGCTCTGCAGCGTCGCCAGATTTTTTAAAAATTTCTGATGAAAGTAACCATCACGGGGACTTAATGTCACTAAAAGTCGAAGGATTATGTCATGTATTTATTTGGATTTTGGTGACGTCAGCAATTTTGTCTTTAAAAGTGTGTGTGTGTGTGTGTGTGTGTGTGTGTGTGTGTGTGTGTGTGTGTGTGTGTGTGCGCGTGTGTGTGTGTGTGTGTTCTCTGTGCAGCATGCATGGGAACTAAGAATATAACAACACACTCATGGTTCGACACAATTTACATTATTGTGTTTATGATTTGATTTATTGATTTTCTCACAAAGTTTTTGAACAGAAAAAGATTTTAGGACAAATAATGAGTTAAGTTTGAGTTAATATTCATTTGTTTCTCAGACCACAATCTACAAAATATATTTTTATTATCCTTTCTTTATTCTTTTAATCAAGAATCGTTTTAATGGAGGCATAATGTCATCTGTCTGGCCCATTCTTGTGACCGTGATATCCTTTCGACTTCTTCAAATTTGGCCAAATGTCCACTTGGACTTTAGGATGAACTGATTCAATTTTGAGGCCAAAGGTCAAAGTTACTGTGACATAGAAAATATGTTTTGGGCGATAACTCGAGAATTAATTTGCTAATCGGTACAAACATAAAATGTCCAGTTGGATAAAATAAAGACATTTTAAATCCAAAGGTCAAAGGGTCAACTTCACCGTGACATCATAGTATTTTGCATAAATACTAAGATATTGATCTTAAAACTTGTAGAGTTCTACTGAGCTGCCAGGTTGAAGATGTTTGTTCAGTTTTTAGAATTTGATGCAGCTTACAAAACTTTTATCTCAATATGAGTCATGTAGTTTTGTTGTCTAAAGTTCACCATTTCCTGTGAACACAGACCTTTATTTTGGAAAGCCACTGTGCATGTAACTGTGCATAAGTATCACACACTAAAGGCTGTTACAAATCATCAATTTCTAAAGAGTAAAGATGAGAAATGAGAATGCAACATCAGTGAAATAAATGTAGCAGCGTAAAAATAAGTATAAATATGTGAAGGTCGTGGTTTCACCGTGACACCATAATATTTTGCAAAAACACTTGGTTCTGGCTGTTATTTAATGCGAGAACAGATGATATTAATCTTAAAACTGTGCTGATTGTAGAGTTCTTCTGAGCATTGAAGCTTGACGAGCAAAGGTGTTGATTTAAGGCCCAAACTTGTTATTTTACCTCAACATTTGTCATGTTGCCTAAAGTTCAACATTTCCTGTGAACACAGACCTTTATTGTGTAAAGCACTGTGCATGTAACTGTGCGTCAGTATCACACACTGAGGGCCGTTACAAATCATCAGTTTCTGACGAGTTGAGATGAGAAATGAGTTGGTAGCAGTGTAAAAAGAAATATAAAAATAATCAAAGTACGTAGTAAGTATGTGCAGGTTGTAGTTTTCACTGTGGTTGCAGTCATAAACACTTCTTCTGCAGAACATAAATATTACAGTATGCTGTTGGATTTTGATCAGTTTACAAGTTGGTTTATTTGCTCTACAAGCTAATTGATGTGATTGAAGTGTGGTGCTGTAAATCGTGCAGAGCGTGGCAGGTGGCGAGCGCTAACGGTCTGTTTCTATTGTAACTGCTGGCAGCGCGGCGAGCGTCCCAACCGGCCCCAACGCCACCGCTGCCAGCTGGACGGCTGACAGGAACCTGGAGGGAAACACTGCAGCACCGAGACTTAAAGGAGAGGGAAGAGTAGAGTTAAGAGGATCCAAGAAAAAGAGGAGAAAAGGAAAATAACTAAGACCTACAGCTGCTCTTTATTACTCATTAAGATCCAGTTTATGCTAGTATTTCTGCCCAAGTAGCTTTAAGGTCGGAAAAGTCCCTTTTAATTTATTTTTTACTAGATAATGGTATGGAACAGTCAAAAAATGTCATTTAGCATGCAAGTACTTGTTTATTAACTCTATTTGGTGATTTTAAGTTATTTTAGATCGGAAAATGTGTTGAAAGTTATGTTTGCATTGAATTAATTCCAACAGGGAAATTAAATTGTTTGCTTTATTTTTTTATGTTTTAAAAGTGGAAATAAAACTAAATTCCGTTGTCTTTTTAGTTTGTTTTATTAAGACAAAATAATAATAATAATTTAAAATTGTAAATCTGGTTTTGTGTGAAAATAGACATTATTATTATTATTATTATTATTAATAATAATAATAATAATAATAATAATAATAATTAATATTATATTAATAATTTTGTTTTTTTGTTTTTTTCTAATGTTGCCCACAAAGCAATATACTTATTTCCTTATTTTAATGTATTTGCATGATTCATTAAATTTTTGGGTGTATTTTCATGGTTTAAATGCACTTATTTTAAAGATTTTTTTTTTGTCATTTTTGCTTATTGAAAGTGATAGATAGAAAGGGGAGACAGAGGGGAGGACATGCAGCAAAGGGACCTCAGGAAGGACTCAGCCTTAATGGTACGCGCTCTACCAGTGTGAGCCACCGGGACGCCCCTAAATGCACTTATTTTAAACAGTGAAATCTAAATAAAAATAATTTAATGTAGAATGCATACAGTACCTTCACCAATAAGTGCATACAGCCTTAGAAAGCTATTTTACTTAAATCAGATATTTTATTTATCTTTAAAACCCTCCACTAGAATTTGACCTATCTTAGATTAGACACCAGTGCAGTTCAGCAGGTGACCTGTTACTTTAAAGCGTTTCTCCTGCTGCATAGGCCGGGTTTATGTTTCAGCTGCAGTCGTGTGTTTCTAACATGGACCTTCCTGTAACTCGATCTCCCTCCTCCTCTGGCTGCCTGCCAGCAGCTCTCTCCTCCACATACATGACGTCTCTCTCTCTTTATCTTTCCTGCCCTCCATCCATCTCTCTCCTGCTCTTCCTCTCTGCGTCTTTCCACTCCCGTCAGCATCTGTCCCACGTGATGAATTAATGGATCGAATGGAGTTCAGGCTCGTCGGCTCCTTCCTACAATCGATATGGACTTCCTCTCTCTGAAGACAAATCATAACTAATGATGATCCTCCAGCAGCTCTGTCACATTTATGATGTCCCAACAGGATGTCCATATGAAGATGAAAATGCCTTTTACATGCATGTCTTTTTCTCATTGATTTCAGACCAAATTAAAACACCAAAGCAACAGAAAACAGCTTAAACTTCCTTCCCTTTGTCCTGCAAACAACAAGCAGACCTTACTGTAATTTGTACACTTATATGTCCCTTTTTAAAGTTATAATATGCAGGATTTTCCTTTAAAAAAAACATACTAGAAGTGTGTGGCGCTGTCTGTTTCTGCAAAGACCCTGCACTCTGCATGAATTTTTTTCTTATTTTGGTTTGTTCAGGACTTATTTGGTTTCAGTACTCAATTTGGGTTAACCTTTCAGCAGCTCTTCCCTCATAAACTTCCCACATTTATTAAAATTTTGTGGGTTTTCGTTTTGTCTTCTGTGCTGCAGTTCCACTTTCCGCCTGAAAGGTGTTGATGCACTGGTGGGGGCGCTGTTTCACATCCAACACCCGCACAAAAAAGTCAAAGTCAAACCCTGCTTGCGTGCAAAGTTTTAGCAGCTGATCAGCGTGCAAAATCACAAATTTTAACCTCCATTACCTGAAGCAAAACCAGTGCAGCCCCATGCATGTTTTAAAGGCAGATAATTTACAACTAAACACTGAATAACTTGACGTTATTGTTTGCAAAAGCCAGAGTTTTTTAGAGAGAGGACATAAGAGCCAAAAACAGGATGCATTGCAATGTTAAAATACAGTTTCTTGCAGTTCATCCTTTAAAGTCTCTGTCACGTTTATGATGCAGCCGAGGAGCCGCATCGTCTTCCTCACACCTTCACAGACAATAGGACTCTGTGGAGCCACCAACAACTGGACAAAGGGCCTGTTTTTTTGTGAATGGTGGATCTGTGGGAACAGTAGCTCCGAGGTGTGAAAGATGAGAGTGTGACAAATGGAGAGGCGGTAAAAGTGGAGAAAGAGAAACAGTTTTGTCCACAGTGAAGAGAGAAAAGGTCAGTCAGATGGTGAATGTTCAGGCTAACAAGAGAGAGAAATTAATGAAGAATTAGTGACGCTGAGGAGATTTTGGTGTCTTTGAAGACGAGGGCAGGAACATCATTCGGGGTCAGAGAGGGAGAGCCGGTCGCCTCTCGTTCCAACTCTCTCACAAGTTCTCTTTGTTCTGTCAACTTCCATTTCCAACACACACGTTCTCTCCCACTGCCACCATACGGACGATCCAATCTGTCGCTGCTGGCACCATCCTCCTCCTCTCACTCACTTTATTTCTTTCTCTCTTTTTTTTAACACAAGAGTTCTGTTGTCCGTCGCTTCATTGGCGTGGAAAGTCGTTCTGCATGAGCGCTAAACAGAATGGAGACAATTGGAAAGAATTCAGCTTGTTGAGTGGAGTTAGAGCCGAGGGATTTAGATCAGCAGAGAGAGAGAAAAAGAGGATTTTAACAGAATAATGATGAACACAACTATGTGATGAGAGTTGGTCTTTTGGTGCAGCTGATGTTTGACTCGTCATTGTGAGGTGGAGAGAGCATTCAGGTTTTTTATTGAGTTATTTATTATTAAATTTATGTGACCTC
Organism: Centropristis striata; assembly: GCF_030273125.1. Classification (NCBI taxonomy): domain Eukaryota; kingdom Metazoa; phylum Chordata; class Actinopteri; order Perciformes; family Serranidae; genus Centropristis; species Centropristis striata. Next base: position 24,997,445 of record NC_081537.1, on the reverse strand, counting down.
ATATTTTCACATTTATCTTTTATTTATTTTGTTATATTTACTTTTTTTGTTTTTTTATTTACATTTAAATATTGTTTGTAATTGACTTATATATCATCATCATTATTATTTATTTGTATGTATTCTATATTCTTTTATTTATTTATTTTGTATTTTCACACTTCATCTATATTTCTACATTTTTGAATTTACCTTTTTTATTCCTCTATATTTCCACATTTATTTAATTTTTTAAATTTAATTTATTGTATAGTTATTTATTCTTTGATTTATTTCTCTTTATTATTTGCATTTTTAATCTACTTATTTTTTATGTTATTTTTTTATTCATATTTACATATTTTATTTACTGATTCTTTTATCTATTCCTTTTTAAATTTCCACATTTATTTTCATATTCTTTTACAGATTTATAATGTTTTTAAATGCCACTCTTATGACTCCACAGAGATGAATTAAATAAGCTGTTTACTGTTTATAAATTAATTTGAATATTGTTGTGCACACAGGAAGTGGTCAGTATCGTCACAGTGACTCCTGAAATAAAACTGATCAGATAATCTGATTTTCTCTGATTCATTTCAGCCTCTCAGGACCAGACAGCCTCTTCCCTTTAATAGATTAATTTAAGATTGAATCCAGAGTGTTAAATTGTTTCAGATAAAGCGGCTGTCAGCAGAGGAGGAGTCAGGGATAAAGTCCTGCTGCCTGTGTGTCCTGCAGGAGCAGCTCATGTTCTCACCTCAGCACAGAACAACTTTATATTAATCCACAGAACGAGAGAGTCAAGGTCAGGGAGTGATGGATCTTTATAATGAGTGTAGTCTAGTGATTAAGTGCACTGAAAAGAATTGCTCTGTCCGTCACTAATCCGGGTTGATATCTATCAAATCTGTATGTTTTCAAGACTAATTTAAAACATCAGCTTACATTCATGTCTGTCTCACAACCAGACATCTATTTCAAACGGTCAGTCCTGTCGTTTAAGTTGGAAATCTTGTTGTTAGCAGCTCACACATGACTGTTGACAGACATTAAAACTGACACGTGTTAATGTCTGTCATCATGAGATTTTTATCTATTACAATGGTATACAATGGTTATCAGGTCCTAAGTACTAATAGTGCACTTTAAAAATAAGTATAGTCAAAAAATAATAATAATTATATATATATATATATATATATATATATATATATATATATATATTAATATACATAAATACAGATAAAAAAGATTCTTTTATATGCAAAAATGTATATTTATATTTTTAAATATGTAAATATACACAGAAATACATGAACAAATAAATGTGGAAATAAGTGAAAATACTTATTTACTTCTATACTACTTTTATATTTTATGTGCCATTTTATTCTCAAATTTTTCATTTATTTATTATTTTTCATATTTTTTTATTTTGTTTTTTGTTATTTAATTTATGTGGCCTCATACTTTCACATTTATTTTTTTATTTATTTTCCTAATATTTACAAAATGATTTATTATTTTATTTACATTAAAACTTTCTTTTGAATTGTCTGCAGCCTGCAGATGATCCATTAAAAAGTTTTAATCAGGCAAGTTTACTGTTTAATAGGTGAAATGCAGGTGAAGGTCACATGATCAGCTCCTCTGTCACCTGCAAACACATGGATTTAAAATTAAAATAAAAAATGTTTGCCTGCTTCCTCCTCGTTGTTGAAGTGAAATCAACAAGAAAGTTGAAATCGTCGAAAAATTTGCAACGTTTGAAATCACACACATCCATCACACACACACTTACTCTTGTGTAAACCCTTCAGAGAAACAAAGTTCACAGCCTGCTCAAAGAACTGACTAAAATATAAATATAGAAAACTTTAGTGGAGAATATAAGAGATTAAAACCATTTGAGCTGATTCATACAGGGCCCTGACAGCTCATCTAGTAGAGAAACTGATCCTCAGTCTGAAGGTTGTGAGTTCAAGTTCTCTCTGTGTAACTTTTGTTTTCTTTCTGTAAAGGATTAGGGTTAGAAGTCCTTAAATGCCTTGAATTTGGTTGAAAAAATGTAAGCCCCTTTAAAGGTTTTTACCTTTTAAAAATGCCCTGTAAATCTGAAGCAACCATATGAATTTCCAGATTAGATAATATCAAACCTTTTCTGCAAACTCCTGACAGCTCAGCTTGTAGAGAAACCGACCCTCAGTCTGAAGGTTGTGAGTTCAAGGTCTCTCTTTGCAGTATTTGTTTTCTTTCTGTGAATCCTCAGATTAAAACTGTTTTGACCTCCAGTTCCTGCTGGAGAAGAGAACACCTGTGTTGACGTGTCTCACCAACCATCCACATTCTGCATCATTCTGATTTTGCTGCAACTTGTTGCACTGCGACAGTCTCTGTTTGTTTGCGTCTCAGGTCACGGGAAGTGGTTTGTAGCTTTCTCTGCCATGATAATCTTAATGTCTGTCAACAAATTACATCACAAACAGTAAAGGAATAAATGTGAAGTGTGTGTGTGTGTGTGTGTGTGTGTGTGTGTGTGTGTGTGTGTATAGTCTCTTGTAAAAATGTCCAGAATGCAGTAATGCATTTTCAAGAATATTTTTTTATGATCTTGTTTGTAAAAGACACAAATACTTGCCACTGACGTGTTCATTGCAATGTACATTTCAAAGATAAACTGAGGATTGTGAGCGAGTTTTGGGCTTCTGCAGGTTCCAGTTGTGCTCTGATTGTTTTTGAAAAATGTGTTGACTGTGAGGCTGATCAGAGAACTGGTAGCTCCACTAACAGGTTCAAGCGTGCGTCACTGGAATATCTCGTGTGTGTATCTGGCGTCGCTGGAGGATAAAAACAATAACAACTCCTACTTTCTTTCATTCACAGGTATGAAGAATAGGGAGCTGTCGGAGGTGTCCCACGGGCATGTTTGTCCTCTGGCCGTTCACCCTGTGTGTCTCAGCTCTGCACACAGACACTCCGGGAGAGAGAAGAAAGACCGTCTAAAAATAAACTGACACGCACCACCAGCAGAAAAACAAACCGACAAATAGAAGAAGAGCTTTCCTTTTTTTTTCTGTCTCTCCCACCCTCTCTCCTCTCACTCTCTGCTCCATTTCTGTGTTTCTGTCCTCATTACGGCCTGAGAGGAGGTCATGTCCCAGTCTGGAAAAGTCCTTCATTTGTATGTGGAAGTGAGGTCTGCCCCAGATCAGAGCGGAGGGAAGGAGGGGATCTCAGAGGGGCATTCGGTTCAGGACAGTCCTGCAGAGCTCCTGTCTCAGCTGGCGAGCCAGAAGACCTCCGCAGCTCGCCGTCTGGCTCAGGACCGCATACACAGCCAGTCTGCTTCCAGAAACAGCTCCCCGACCGTCGGCAAGCGATGGAGTGCACCGTGTGATGGAGTGTCCGCCATCCGCTCTCCACCAATGATGCCCTTGTCCGGAAAGGTCGCTCACACGCCTCCCAACTGCAGGAAGTTTACTGAGGGAGAGGTGAGCGATGGCACGCGCTCCGTCGTCACCTTCAGCTACATCGAGAAGTCCAACGTGAAGACCGTGGACAGTCCTCGCAACTCTGCACGAACCAGAGAGGAGAGATCCACGCCTTCCCACTTCCGTAAGCGGCTCAGCGACCCCGTTTGGTTCGGGAGTCCTGATTCATCGTGCAGCTCCAGCCCCAAGCTGACTTTCCGATCTCCGGGGAGCCACCAGCAGAGTCCCGGCCTACGCCAGCCAGTCTTGGACCCCATCGGGAGGGCAGCTACCCAGAGGGCCGTTGAGGAGTTTGGCTCGCCTCTCCTGAGGATCAAACTGGCCCATGCACTCGAGCAAGCCTCGTCTTCTCGCTACAACCAGCAGCCTCGCTGTCAGTCCTGGGCCGGGAGTCCCGTCCAGCGGCAGAACCTCAAAGACCACATCGTAGACAGGACCCAGGCTGTTTGTGGGCTGCCTCGGAGCCCGGCGTCAGACCAGCTGTCCTCCCAGTCCAGGCAGTCTCCTCATGCCAAGCAGGACTCTGGTCCTCTTCACTGGACCGGAGGGGACAGAGCTGCAACAGGAAGTCCAGCAACTAAAAGACATGCTCACCGGTCCTGCACCAGGAGCGCTTCACCGCAGGGAGCATTCGTCCAACTTGGCAATAATGTAGTCGAGGGCTTGAACCAGCTGAGCGACAGTAAATCCTCCTCGCCAACTCACAGCCCTGAAGTCGCCCGCAGGCTTGCAGAGGAGGCCTCCAAAGTTTCTTCTATTTTGACAGAGGCACGCAGGTCCTCGCTGCACAACGCTTTAGGCGAGCCAGCTGGAGAGTTTCACACTCCGGCTCCAAATGCACAAACTCTTAAAATGAACATCCCTTTAAACGAAACACAACACACGCCAGCAACCGACAACACGGACTCTCACCAGCCTGAAAACTTGCACGTAAAAAATTCAAATCATCAAACACAGCAGGAGCTGCAGCATCAGAGCTCCATCGTTAGCTCGCCCGCAATCCCTTCACGTGTTTTCCGGCCCTCTCATCCTCCCACCGAGCTTAGCTCCCCCATGAGGGACCCCCGGCTATTCCAAGTAGATCTCCGAGCACCGGATACCCCGACCCTGCATCGGCGCCAGCTCCCGCAGTATGCCAGAGACTCCTGGTCCCCGAGCCTGGACAAGAGAGGGGACCTGAGCTGCTTCGAGAGGGGGGACTGCACCGAGCTGGCCCGCCGACTCTTCATCAATCAGAGCGTTGAGGAGGCGCCGGTCAGCTGGACGTCCCGGCAGCAATGGGGGAGCGAGGTGGAGAACAGCCCGAGGCCGAGCCCCGAGGCCGGATTAGAGTCCGACCAAACTCCGGACCGTCAGTCCAGGCGGCGCCGCAGGCCGCTGAGCCCCACAGCGCAGCAGAAACGGGCGGAGCAGAGGAGGAGGGAGATCCTGCTGCTGGGCCCCGTGGCGCTGGACTCCGGCGAGGAGGACGAGGGCTGCGACGAGGAAGGAGCAGGCGACGAGACAGAGCGGTACGATGCAGAGCAGCAGCAGCGGGCGGAGGAGCATCCAGAGGCGGAGCAGAACGGAGCGATGGGAGGGTCCTCGTCGCGGAGCTCCAGCGGGGTGACGGGCAGCCTGGGGGACAGAGACTGTGTGTCCCCAGAGTCCAGCCAGTCCAGTCACCAGAGCAACGAGACCGGAGCCGCCACCTCAGGAATACAGGTGAGACAAGGATACTATGAAGTACACTTCTTTTGTTTATTTCACTGCATATATTTTTTTTTCATTTAACCCTCTGAACCCAAAGCTGTTTCAGGGTGTTGTCCTGCTGCTCTATGGAATCAGCACAATCATGGCTAGAAGTGGAAACAAACATGTCTTTGTGAAGAGTAACACAGTGAGAATGACAGAAATCAGGGAAAAAAACAACACCAACAATTTGAATTGCTCTGATATTTTTTTTTAAAAATTGGAATAAATTAAAATATACATACACACAAAAAGCTGCTTTCTTTACATATTGTACATATTCTCATTATTGTCATGTCTCCTGTCCTCTTCTCTCTGCTCTGTGTAAACAGCCTCTCTTGCCCTCTCCTCTGCTTTGTGTAAACAGCCTCTCCTGTCCTCTCCTCTCTGCTCTGTGTAAACAGCCTCTCCTGTCCTCTCCTCTCTGCTCTGTGTGAACAGATTTTCAGTGAATATTTGTCACGTGACCGTTGGTTTCAGCAGAATCAATCATGTCTTCACAGTGTCTCTGAGGAGCAGAATTTAATGTTTTTAACAGGTTAATATTTTGTTTCCTGTCAAAAGTTCGAGGAGATAATTGATAAGACGTCTGAGCTCTAAGTATGGAACTGGAGATAGGCAGCTGTTAGCGTAGCTTAGCATGAAGACTGGAAGTAAGAGTGACTCCAAACTTCAAAGACCTGTCTACGAACACAACAATCCCACTGAAGTAACATGTTGTTTTCTTGTCAAGTGCAGCTCGGAGAACATTGAAGGTCCCGTAAGGTCAGAATACTGTAATATTCTACCAGTGTTTCTCTCTGGTGTCTGCACAGTGACTCCAGTAAGCCACTGCACTGTCCTGTTCCTGTAATGCTGCAGTGCAGAGCTAACCTCTAATGTGTGTGTGTGTGTGTGTGTGTGTGTGTGTGTGTGTGTGTGTGTGTGTGTGTGTGTGTGTGTGTGTGTGTTTCAGACGGATAGTGGCTGTGCAGCGCCCGTGCCCTCGCTCCATTGTCAGAGAATCGCTCGTGCCAAGTGGGAGTTTTTGTTCGGGACCCCTGCTGAGGAAGCTGCTAGCAGGGGGGAGAAAAGTGAGAGCCTGTCCTCCATTTCATCTCATTATCTGTAGTTTCTAACATTATTCCAGGGTGGAACATTTTATATATGCTGTCTATAGATATTTAACCAGGAAGATCTAAAGTGAGGCAGAACAGATTATCATTTGGGGCGCCAAATTCAGATTTTATACATCATTCTGTGCATTAAAAAGCCTGATATTTCTCTGTGATAATCTACAAACTGTCCTGCACCAAATGAACATTAATCCACCGCTGAAAATGCATTTTTTCCTCCTATTTGAGCAACATTTCCGTAAAACTACCGTGATGAGCCATATTTTAGTCCATGCTCGTGACCTAAAACCCACTTATATGCATAAATTAATTACATTTTCCAATAATTATTTAATTTAGAATAACTAACCCTTTGATCTAATCCATATAGAGTCCTGACAAAACTTACCTTAAACTTCTGACTGCGAAGTCCTGATAGCTCAGCTGCTAGAGAAGCTACCCTATTGTTTGGAGGTTGTTGGTTCAAATCCCTCCTGAGAATTTTAATGTTTCAAAAAATACATTTTTGTTATCACTTTTTGTCTAAAATTCAATTTAGTGCCACCAAATGAACATTAATCCACCGCTGAAAATAGTCCTCAACAAATGTACTATTTCCTCCTGTTTGAGTAACATTTCCTGAAAACTAGCCATATTTTAGTCCATGCTTAATTTAATACAAATCTTAATTGAACCCCTCTTTTCAGGGGTTTTACACTTTAAATAAAATTGAATCCATTTTTTATTGAGAGGAAAGTCCTAAAATTGTATATTTTGATTCTTTTTGTCCATTAAAATGGACCAATTTTAACTGCAGCCTGCAGATGATCCATTAAAAAGCTTTAATCGGGCAGGTTTATTGTTCAACAGGTGAAATACAGGTCAGCTGCAGTCTCAAACCTCCTGACGGCGTTTTGGGGCTTAAAGACGCAAAAATCTGAAACCACCTTCCAAAGTGGAAAAGTTAAATCCGCTCCACCGTAGCGTGTGCGTCTACACTGACAAGACGCAAAACTCTGCTCAGATCTGCTCACGTCACGTATGTGTTTACGTCACATACATGCTCCAGTACAGGAAAATAAACATACGTGGGATTATTTCCATGCGTCGGACCTTCAAGCTGCTCTGGCAGCTCTAATAAACTTACAGGAGTCTTTCCACCAAATGTACAGGATATGTACAGATAGTATTAGTGAACAGAGAAGGATCTGGAATTACCTCTATCACATTTTGGATGCACCAATTCGTCGGAGGCGAGCCAGACGGCTGTGAACGAGACCTGGGAGATCTAGTGATGGTAGAGAACTTTGTGGAAGGAGAAGCTGATGAAAATGTGTGGCGTGAAAACTTCTGCATGCCCAAAGATGCTCTTATCGCTTTAAGTGATGCCGCCTGGCTGCATATAATCGAATTTCACACACTTTTGCGCCACCGTATGCACGCAGATTTCCTCCCGAAAATGCTTGTCTAAACGAGGAATAAAAAGTGAAGACGCGACGCCACTTTTGCGTCTTCTGTTCAGACCGTCCTCGTGTGAACGGGGCCTTAGATTCAAAATGTTTTGCCCGCCATGTACTTACTGTTCTGCTTCCCCCTCGTGTGTTGATGAGAAATCGATGAGAAATTTGGAAATTCGCAAGTTGAAGTTGACGGGAAATTCGCAAGTTGAAATCGACGAGAAATTCGCAACGCAACGCAAGTTTGAAATCACACACACACTCCCGTGTAGCGTACCTCAGGCGGGGATCCAACCTGTGTGTCCTCGTTGGCAGGCGGCGTCCTTTCCTCTGGACTGTGTCCAGCACCGATCAGCTCAGAGAATTAACTAAAATATAAATATAGAAGTAAAACTTTTAAAACAAAACTAGAGCGGAGGAGAAAAGCAATTTAAACCTTTTGGAAACCTTTTCTGATCAATGCAGAGTCCTGACAGCTCAGCTGGTAGAGAAACTCATCCTCAGTCTGAAGGTTGTCTCACTTTTTTGCAATATTTCATGCCAATGTTTATCTCTTCAGATTCTCTGGAGGCCTCCACAGCGCCTCCTAGTGGGAACTCCAGCGAGTCTCCCACCCCGACGCCCCCGTCCTCCCTCCCACTGCCCTCCGCCAATCACGAGGTGCAGCATGTGGAGGTGGAGCTGGTGACTCCTCCTCCAGCCGTGATCGGGACCTCTCCCAAAACGGGCATCATAAGGCGGACTCTGAAGTACTCAGAGACGGACCTGGACGCTGTCCCGCTGCGCTGCTACAGGGAGACGGACATCGACGAGGTGCTGCTGGCCGAGCAGGAGGACGCTGACTCAGCGTTCGGGAGCAACCGCAGCGTGCAGGGCACCTCAGGGACGGGCAGCAGCCCGCTGGGGGTGCTGGGATATGGGAGGACAGGTGAGGGGGAGGAGAGGAGGGGAGAGGGGGAGGAGGAGGAAGATGAAGATGAGGAGGAGGAGGAGGAAGAAGAGGAGGAGATGGTGAGCTGGGCCAGTGTGAGGATGCAAGGAGACAACAGGAAGCAGCAGTTTGCAGCTCAGGAGGAACCAGAGGTGTTCGGACACCTTCTGAAGAGGTGAACATCACAACCACAAACACACACACACACACACACACACACACACACACAGACAGACTCTGGTGGAGCAGGATTTTCCCCTGACCTATATTTTGATCTGAATCTGGATCTCACTCGTAACCTATTTTTCAGGTCGACTGTAAACAGGTTTGGTGGTGTCTCTACATGGTGTTTCTACATGTTTACTCACACTGTTTCTACATTTAATCTTTATAAACCAGTGATAAAATGCATCAGTACAAATAATCTAATATTATATTTAGAATATATAAAACTATCTGAGTGGGTCCATTCTAGAGTGGGTTGCCCCCTAACCGAAGGGTTCGTGGTTCGATCCCTGACCGTCACAGCCTACGTGTCGAAGTATCCTTGAGCAAGATACGATGCATCGGTGTGTGAATGAATTCCCAATGGTGGCAGGTGGCACCATTTAGGGTAGCCTCTGCCACCAGTATGAATGTGTGTGTGAAAGGGTGAATGTGCGCAGTCTGTAGTGTAAAGCACTTGCAGGTCCATTTACCATTTAACTGTAGTGGAGTAATTTTACAGTGTGTATTAATACTTTTACTTAAGTAAGGGATCTGAATACTTTTTCCACCAATATTATAATCACAGCTGTGTTGTCGTAGTGTTTCTAAATCCTCCCTCTCTCTTCAGACCGATGGAGACGTTTTTTGACAGCCACCATCCGGCCCTAAAGTCGCCCATCCTGGTCTCCGGACCGCGATGCGCTGCCGAGGACACCTTCAGCCGCCACTTTGAAAGCATCATGGAGTCTCACCGGGCCAAAGGCACGTCCTACAACAGCCTGGACAGCGAGGAGCTGCTGACCTCCAGCACCCAGACTGTGCTGACCTTTGACCTGCCCACGCTGACCCCCGCCATCCACGCACCGGTCTGCCAGAGTGCCAGGCAGATAGTGCAGCTCAGCTTCGCCCCACTGGCTCACGACGAGAGGCCCAGCATCTCTGACTCCATCTTCACCGTGACGGGGGACTCGGACGCCACCAGAGCGCCGTCCAGCGAGCGGCTGAGCAGCGGCTCGGACGACACGCCACCGCGAGGACGAGGAGTGTGTTCACAGCTGGGCAGCAGCTGGTACAGCAACCCGTCCTTCTCACTACCGAGGTGAGTCACAAACACTGCAACAAGTTATGATGAACTACTGGTTCACAGGTTATTTTTGGGGGGATCAAATGTTTTTTATTTGAACAGGAATACAAGTTACAACCAAAAGAACATGACTCATTAATGGACAATAGAGACAGTACAAAATTGAGTGTAAAAACTAAGCAACAGTTAGAAAAAAAGTAATAGTGACAACCTTGCACCTCAATGAGATGCAAGCAAAACCAAACCAAACCATAAGAATAATAAATAATAAATTAATTAAAATAAATAAAATAAAAAGGAGAGAAAAAAGGGCACCACCCCTCACCCCAGCATCACATTCACCAAACAGCATAAATTGATTTTTTTGGACACTTGGGGGCAGCAGAGGCAAGATATAAACTCAACATAGACATATTGTCACTCTTTAGATGATATGGTGAACAATTTAGCCAACAATTTCTTATTTACACCAGCAGCCACAACAACAACAACCGGTTGCAGTTGTAATTATTTGTCCTTTGGCTCCGATTTTGGTCTCCACCAGCTCCTGAGAGAAACATCTTTCTCTTTAGCTGCTAAAGGCTCCACTCTGTTGATCTGGTCGTCTCTAAATGTGTCTGTTTTGCAGTTTGGTGCTGAGCAGGTAGAGTTCAGCAGGTTTTCTCCTGGAAAATATGCTGATAAGTGCAAAGAAAGGTCAACAGAACAGTAACATTTTAGGTAGTAAAAACTAAAACAATGAGCTGAAAGATGCTGCAAAGTTGAGAGAAACTGCAGATCAAAACCCTTTCACTTTACATCCAGTCATTTAAGCCAATGTTGAAGGAATCCCTCAAACCTAAAGTTATCATTTGTATATCAATAACTTACCAAGAATTCTTGAAAAATCTCCTCTTTCTACTCTATAAAACAAGGAAGCAGTCTAGTAAAGATTTAGGACACTTTAATTATGTTTCCTTTGTTTGATGACATTTAAGTAAAGTACTTTTTTAGATAAAAAAAGATAGAAAGAGAGAGAGAGCGAGAGGTAGTGCTGTGGTGCTGTGATTAGAAAGCCAGTGAATGAGAGAAATAAAAAGTTATTTTCTGATTTTTTCATGGCAGGTACGTTCTCATAAATACCATCAAACACTCAACAGATTATTTACTGTGGGACGAGACGCTTTTAGTTCCTTTCTCCTCCTCTGCATTTCATTAATTGCATCCAACATGCAGCAGTTAGTGTCACTGCAGTGAGACAAAACCTTTATTATCAACAGAGGGGCACACTGATGATTCTCAGGATACTGGCTAATTTTAATTTTTTGCAGGTCTTTAGACTTCTATGGAATCACAACAAGCTGAAATCCCCTTTTAGTTCCTTGAAAAGAACTTAATGGTTTAAAAGCAGTTGTTCAGATGCATTTGAGACGATAATGTTCCTCCAACTTCATGGCAACACTTTGTGTTTGTCCCTTTGCTGCCGTGCACACAACCAGCTCCATAAACAGATGCTTTTCTTGCCAAAACACATGATTATATTTGATAATAATCTACCAATCCCCATTAAAAACAAGCTGTTTAGTGTCGACAGCTTTAAGCAGATGACCTGCGCTGTAGTGATTCACCAAGAACCCCAGTGATGGTGAATCTGGGTCATGTTTGTTGTTGCGTATCATTCTCTGTTTTCTATTCATCTCCACTCCACACTGGAGTAAGACAAGTGCAACAACAGCAGATTTCGTGAAAGTATGTGAGCGTTTAGCCACAAACACATGTCTTTGCACGAGAGATGCAGAGAGAACCTGCTCAACCCGTTTCCTTCAAACGGTTCATGCAGGAACATCATAAGCGGCTGACTGAGATATTAATTCAGTGTTAATGCAGTTCTGACTGCCGTTATCGAGGTCGGCTCCCGTTAATGGACCGCTGTCAGTCTCCAGACGGACGACGGTCTCTCCTCCCCGTCGTCTCCGTGTGCAGAGCGCCGCTGCAGAGCTATTCTGGAGCCCAGCAGTGTTAGACTGAAGGTCGCTCCAAGGCTGCCTGTGGTCCCTCTGATGTCTGCCAGGCAGGCGTGTGTGTGCGTGTGCATGTGTGTGTGTGTGTGTGTGTGTGTGATATGTGATTCCATCTGTGCATGTTCCCCTCTATGTGTGTGTGGTTGAGAGTGTGCATTCACGTGTATATGTAGGTGTTTTTTCATGGTTGTATCCTTGAAGTGCATGCTTTCTGTGTGTGTGTGTGTGTGTGTGTGTGTGTGTGTGTGTGTGTGTGTGTGTGTGTGTGTGTGTTTGTGCATGAGGCAGATTGCTGCTGCAGCAGTGAGGCACTCACCTTGACTGTCAGAGTCACAAAGACTTTTGTTTTAACTCTCCACCTGCAGCTCAGGGGCTGACTGGATCTGTCCAGTTTTCTGTGTTTTCTGTGTCTGATAGGACAAATTCACAGTTTTTCTACTGTTTTGTCAGGGTGACACTTTTTTCTGGTCATTAATAGTATAATATTCCTCTCTCTTTAAGCTGCATTCAGAACATTCCCTCAGTAGCTTTCTGTATTCCATCTTCCATGGTTGTTCCTGCAGTGTTTCTGGGGACAGACTGTGATTGTGGAGGTGATGAGTTTCAGTGTGTGAGGCTGAATGTCACCCTAACTAAGTGTGACAGCACTGCAGAGGTAGACTGACTGCACGAGTCACCTTGGTGCTCTGACCACTAGATGGCAGGAGAGGATAGGAAACGAGCTGTTCGAGCTTTCTTTTGTTTCCTAGAAGAGTGAATCTGGTGCAGGTCAGTGACTGAGAGCAGCCTGAGCAGCAGAGACACAGACTGGGCTGGTTTCTGCACTTTCTGTTGTTGTCTTGTGTCTCTTTGTGATCATTTTCTGTATTGTTGTGGTGATTTTGTGTCTCTTCTAGTCATTTTGTGTCTTTTTGGTAGTTTTTTGTCCTAGTGTAGTTATTTTTTGCATCTTTTGGGGTTTTTATTTGTCTCTGATGTTGTTTTATGACTTCTTTAAGTTTTGTTTTGTTTTTCTTTGTTTTTTTTTGGGGGGGGGAGGGTTGTTTTGTTTCTCTGTAGAGGTGTGTGTGTGTGTGTGGGTGTGTGTGTAATTAATAATTTTGTGTCTCTTTGGTAGTTTTTTGACCTTGTGTAGTTAGTTTTTGTATCTTTTTCATTCTCTTTGTCTATTTGAGGATGTTTTCTGACTCTTAAGAGCCATTTTTGTCTCTCTGATGTAGTTTTGTGTCTTCTTTTGGTATTTTTTGTGTATTTAGTTGGTTGTTTGCGTCTTTACAGTGCCACTTTGTGTCACTTTGTAGTCAGTTTGTTTCTTTTTTGGAGGCTTTTTTGTCTTGTGATTTTGTCACTATTGGTTGTTGTGTGTCTCTTAGCCGTCATTTAATTTGTCTTTGTGATAATTTTTGTCTCTGTATATTCATTTTTTGTCTCTTCATAGTAATTTCGGGTCTTTTTTGTAGTTTTTTGTCCTTGTGTAGTTATTTTTTTGTATCTTTTTCATTATCTTTCTCTCTTTGGGATTGTTCTGTGTCTTTTAAGAGCCATTTTTGTCTCTCTGTTGTAGTTTTGTGTCTTCTTTTAGTCTTTTTTGTGTGTTTTTCAGGTTGTTTTGCATCTCTGCAGTCATTTTGTGTCACTTTGTAGTCAGTTTGTGTCTTTTTTTGGTGTTTTTTCTCTTGTAAACTGTTGTAATATTGTCCCTATCGTTGTTGTGTGTCTCTTAGCAGTCATTTTTGTCTCTGTAGATTCATTTTGTGTCTCTTTGTAGTCATGTTGTCTATTTTTAGATTTCTTGTCATTTAGTCATTTTATAGTTACATATTTCCAGTGAAGGCCCTAACCCTAACCCTGACATGGGGTCCATCCATGCAGCAGGAATAGAGGTATGCATGTGTTAGTGTGTGCGTGTGTGTGTGTGTGTGTGTGTGTGTGTGTGAGAGTCACAAAAGTCTCAAGTTAAACGCACAAATACCACAGAGCAGGCTCATTCTGCTCTCTCTTCTCTTGTTATTGTCTTTAAACATAAACTCTCTCATGTTTCTCCAGACCTCCTGATAAATCCCTTTATATGAGCGCCAGATCACACTGGACTCTTTCAGGTAAATGTTTGCTTAGCAGAGATCTTATCTTTCGCTCTTATGAGCGGCCCTGTCTCTGGCAGCCCCGGAGCTCTGGAATCCAGGAGCGAGACGAGGAGACAAATATTTCTGAAGTTCATACTTCGCCCCCTCCTCCTCCTCCTCCTCCTCTGTCTTCTCTCACATCACCCTTTTCAGATCGTCTGCTCCATTAGACAGTGGCTCATTGTGCCGAGCTGCCCAGTGGACTGAGAGGAGGCTCAATTATGCCGGGACACCGTTAAAGCAGGAGGCTGACACTGAGAAATTCTCTCAGGACCTCTCGGCTCTTGATGAGACAATGCAAACAGGTGGCGGAGCTTAAACCGGAGTGGCGGTTTAATCTTGTGATTGTGAACACTCCTGCAGGCCCTGATGAAGCGTATGCTGTAAACAGAGTCCACAATGGACTCAGGCGTTGACAAAAGCCACCTATTCTCTCCCCCTGAGCGGTTATGGCTGCAGAGAAAACTGTTTAAAGGCACACACCCAGTGGATAAACCTGACACCTCATATCTGTGTTTTCTCTGTAGGCGTGCTAAACGCTAACACCAGAAACAAGGTAGACTAGAATCTGTACAACACCCAGAGGATGGATTTACTGAGTGTGTGTAACTGGAGCTGCAGAGCGGAGGAATGAATGGAGGGTAGGAAAGGGGAAGGGAGGGGGATTTTGAGGCAAAGGACAAGCCAAGTTTCATGCCATGCTTCGAATCCAAGGTCAGCAGGGGACAGTGAGAGTTTACACAGTGGAACAGGGAGGGAGAAAGAGAGAGGGAGGAGTGAAAAGAGGGAACAGAAACAACAGCAAACAGGGAAAAAGATAGAGAAGGAGAGGCACTGCAGGACAAACAGCTCTTTTACTTTGGGGGGAAGGAAGCCAGCTGTGAGGATCGAATGACAGCAAACACAGAGGGAGAGTGAGAGAGTCGGACTCATGAAGTCTCAGTTTGACTCAGAACCGAGCAGAGGAATGTCAGAGTCTGCAGGAGAGGCCGCAGGTGTGCCTCCGCGGCGACGGTGATGCGTTCAGGTTACAGCCAGGCGGCGAGGAGAGGAGGGGTCAGCCGGGGGAGCGGGCAGAGGCGAGGCAGCGGGCAGGGGACGGCCATGAGGACGCCGTCTGTCTTCTGCTGTCAGGGCTCAGCTGTGGTCGGAGAGGAGAGGTATTTGACGATTAGGCGGTCTTGTCACAGGTACGTCCCCACCCAGGAACCTGTCTCACCTGTCTCACTGTGTTTATATCACAAGGTTTTAACCCTATAAAGCCAAAACGTTTTTGAGACCTCTACATTATCAGTGTAATATTTGTTTTCTTGGAAAAACTTGATGTGTACATGTGTTGCAGATAACCACTTACTCTTCAGGGGCTGTTTTTTTAAGAATTGGTGGTTGTGTGCAGTGGATGTTTAGGGGGAGATAGCAGGTCAACAGTAAATGCCACATAGAAGTGGTGACATCATCTGACAGCTGTGAACCTGAAGATTAATTTGGGCTACTGTGTGTCCAGTTGTTCCGGTCATAAATATCTAATAAAAATGACTTAATGAATGAATTATTTATTTATTGAAACCTATTGTGGTGTATAAAGGCTCATAACATAAGTGGACACTTTCTGAAGTCCAGTCCATGTTCAACTATGATACCATTTGTTACACACATTTGGTGCTGAATAATACAACTGTGTTCATATTGAGAATGGATAAAAATGGTCAGAAAAACCCTCCAGAATATAACATCAATATATAAAGACCTTTGGAACAACATAGAAAAATCCATGCTGTGATTTGGGTTAAAAAACGTTGGTCATTTTGGAGATTTCTGTATTTTCAGCGATTGGATGACGAACACTTCTGTTCTTCAAACTGCTGAGAAACCCTCTTATTGTCAATATACCTAGGAAAGCTGCACATCCTCTGAATGCTCTAGGTCTCTAGTTTCAGTGGCAGTTTCATGAGGCTGTGATTATCTTAGAGGCCACAGCTCATTTTATACACTGAGGTCAAGACTCAAGAAATGCCCTCACTGCAATGAAGTGGCTACTACTGATGACAGAGAGCCTATATTCATTCAGATAGCATGACGTCAGAGGTCACATGACCGCTTTGAAAATTGCCAAAATAGCCTAACTTTGCAGTGTTTTTTCGACAACAATCAGTATCTTTAGTATACTCCTAAAATTGACATCACTACGCCCTACAGAAGAAGAAAATTCGGCGAGTTCGCCAGTGGGACCTCTGATTACTAACTGGAAAAACAAACTGAGCAACAAATTGCACAAAAATACCAGATGTAGCAAAAATGACATGCAAGTTCCACTGGTGGATCTGGGTTAAAAATTTTAGGTTTATATGTTTTTGTTAGTTAAAGAAAAACAAACTGTGAGCAACAAATTGCACAAAAAGACCTGATGTATCAAATATGACACAAATTAGAATTCTTGCGAATACTTGGAAATTTATATTGATTTTGAAAAAATTTGTCAGCACGTTCAATAAATACTCCAGTTTTTAAAAAAATGTAATTTTCTGGCGATTATTTCATGGTTCAGGCTTTATAGGGTTAATATGAAATTTGGCCGGAGGGCAAATTCAAACTCTTTCCAGGTGTGAAGAGCATATTAACAAGCTTGCTCAACGCACTCAACATACAAAGGTAATCCCTCTCAATCATCACTTATGAGCCACTAGGAGTTTATGTTGGTGTCTGTTTCTGCAGAGATTCTGCCCTCTGTCTGGATTTTCTCTTTCTTTTCTTTTTGCTGTGTTCTGGAAGTTTCTGGGTGTCACCTTCTGGACACAAAGCTGCATAAATACAGCAGACAGCACCGAAAAATGCATATATATAGTTCCAAAACATGAGCATTCATGAGTGAATCTGGGGTTTGAACCGTGGAGAAATGTTGTGTTTACAAACAGTCACTGACTTTTCCTTTAAGGATTTTACTTGTGTTTGTTTCTGTTCGCGCAACTTTATTCTTCTACTCCAATACATTTAAGAGATGTTGTAGCTTTTACTGTACACTACTTTCAACTGGCACTTAAAGTTTTTTACTTTTTACTTCAGAAAATATGTATATGACTAAATGCAGTGCTACAGGAGTTTGTATTTTCTGTTCGGATGGTTTGTCTGTTCCTGCAGGGTGCAGAACAGTGCAGAAGGACTCCAATAAACTCTGGAACAGATTCAGAGCACAGGGCGGATACACAAATTATTTTTTACTTATTTTAATGTCGAGGCAGGGCTTGGCTTTGGCAGAGGTCTGAGCTTTCCTTCCAGTTGTGATAACAGAAGACATTCAAGGTCCACACAGGATGAATTCTGATCTGTTTTGGTGACCTCATGACCTTTCCTCTAGCAAATCATGCTTTATATTCATCCAGTGAAATGTCTCACAACATCAACTGAATGGATTGGCACCAAATCATAAATCCTTCTGACTTTTCCTCATGTGACGACATCCACAGTAAAACATTGTGATGGATGAGGATATTGTCTGCACCAGGCATCCATAATGGGCATAAAACCCACCACAGGAGCTAGATCAACAATCATGAATAAACTCAAGTCTTAATTGAAGTGTGTTGCTAAAATAATTTATATTAGTTTGATCTATTTCTCCCTTTTACTTTGAATTAATTCAAACTGGATTCTGTGATCTAGAAGTTGGCGTCACTTGCTTGTTACCAGAGGGTGGCTGGTTCAAATCCCAGGACTGACAGCTCAAGAAATGTGCTGCTCTCAGCTCCTCAGTATGGCGTATTCACTCGTGTTAGGATTGGTTAAATGCAGAGGACAAATTCCTTGTTTCAGTGTGTGTGTGTGTGTGTGTGTGTGTGTGTGTGTGTGTGTGTGTGAAAAATGTAATCTTATTAATATGATTTTGTCAGAATGCAGCGAGGACCAAAGTGGATACCAAAGAAATATCTCAGGAGATTTAGAGTCCAGAGCTAACCAAGAGAGGGAGACTCGAAACCAGACTGGAAGTTGGCAAGATTTAGAGGTTAAGGTGCCGTATGTAGACTTTCATAACCTATGATGCACATTTTAGATGACTAAAAACCGTAGGTGGGATGTAACTAAGTCCATTTACTCAAGTACTGTACTTAAGTACAATTTTGAGGTACTTTCTTTCTTTACTTTCTTTTGTATTTCCATTTCAAGTGGCTTTATACTTCTACTCCACTACATTTAAAGGTTAATATTGTACTTTTTACTCCACTACATTTAGCGGACCGCTTTAGTTACTTTTGAAATGTAAAATCATGATAAATTTGATAAAGTGATTAAATGTTTGTTTTTTAATTAAACCTCATAACAGTATATTAAGTAGTTAAAATTAGCCCTATCTTGAGGAAATATATAATAAATTTAGAATAAATTTAGCAATCTGAGAGGGGGCCATTTTGCATAATGAATACTTTTATTTTTATACTTTAAGTATATTTTGATGTTCATACTTTAGTACTTTTACTTAACAAAGTTTTGAATGTTGTAGTGGAGTAATTTCACAGTGTGGTGTTAGTACTTTCACTGAAGTAAGTTTTTTTAAAGCCTTATATAAGATTTTCTAAACATTTTTACAATCGAAGAATACATTTTTTTTTTTTTTTTGGGCCGACACCAATGATAAATGGACATTAAAATGTAAAGAAATAACATTGTATCATTTTTTTGTCACAGCAACAGGGAGCCACTGCAGATCTGAACTGGTCCAAAGCTTTATAAAATAATAACCTCTCCATCTTACAAACCCATGATATTATAATCACTGTGAGCCTGTTAGTGTGCTGATGTTAGCTCAGATCTCGGCTGTGACTCTTCCGCCTCATAGACTTGTTCCTCTGTGTACTTTGTGAAACCAAAAGTTGACCGTTGAACCCTTTGAACGGCTCGTGTTGTTAATGACTGTTTGCTCTGCTGTGATTGCGGCTGACTCACTTACAGTGTGAGGATGTGTCAGTGTGGGAAGCGAGGCCCTGGGACTGTTGGCTGGTTCCTCACGCTGAGAACAACTCTGCGTGTTCAGGAAGTGTTTCTTGCCTTTCAGAATACGACTCTCAGCTGTTGAGCTGTCGTTGTTATTCTATCGGCCCGGCTGCCGTGACTAGAATCGTCACTCAGCTCTCGAAGGTCAGGCAGCATCACGTCGAATCCTAAGTAACCGAACTCAGAGACCTCGTTCCTGTCGGGAGAGCAGCTCTCTTTCAGCTCAGTGTGACATAACATGCTTAAATTATTATCACAGGATAATTCAGATGTAATAAGTCTGGCCCTTCTGAACTGGTGAAAGCTTTGAAGGAGCTTAATTAGAAACTTACTGATAACAAGAGAGCGAAGAAGCTGCTGGAGGAGATTTGTGAAATCACAAAACCACATGTTGTCTTTGAATATGATTCCCATACATTATGTTATACTAAATACATGTGAAAATATAAGCTTTCTTTACTGTACACCTTCCATCTCTGCCTCAGTCATGGAAAAAATGATTAACCACCCTGTTTTCTTCAATTTCTTGTTCATTTAAATGCCTGGTACAACTAAAGGTACATTTGTTTGGACAAATATAATGATAACAACAAAAATAGATGATAAGAGTTTAATTTAAGAGCTGATATCTAGACATTTTCCATGGTTTTTTTTAATAATAACCAAAATCATTATCAAGAAAACCATGGAAAATGTCTAGATATTAGCTCTTTAATTAAACCCTCACAAGCTATTTTTGTTGGTATCATTATATTTGTCCAAACAAATGTACCTTTAGTTGTACCAAGCAGTAAAATGAACAAGAAACTGGAGAAAACAAGGGTGGTTTAATATTTTTTTGTCTTACATCCTCTTTTATCCTTCTCCTCTGATATTTATCTCTCTTTTAAGCTCCTTTCTTCTATCAGCCGCACTGTTTTCATTTCCCCTTGTGGGTTTTTTCGTACAGCTGGAAACTGATTTAACATCAGCGCTGCACAGATCAGATATTAGTATTATTAAATTATTGATATGGAGCTGGAGTTATTAGTTTTATTATTATATCACCATCATTCTTTGTTCCCCCTTTCTCTCTTTCCTTTTCAATTATTTACAAATCTATGTCATTTGTCCCACTTTCCACTCCCGGAGCCAAAATGTTCTCGTCTTTTCTTCCTTTTCTGTGCTTCTATTTGTGTCTGATGACTGTTTTTTCCCCCTCCTCTCAGCAGGGACAAGGCCCGCCTGGCGACAGACTCCGAGCTGGACCAGGACCTCAGTGAGCGGCTGGGCCTGGGCAGCAGCGAGACGCTCACCAATGGCAGCCACCGCGCCGACATGGCGGCCGCCAGACGTTTGGCCAAACGTCTCTTCAACCTGGACGGCTTCAGGAAGTCTGACGTGGCGCGTCACCTCAGCAAGAAGTGAGCTGCTGTTACTGTTACTGTGATGTGTCTTTAAGCTTTGTGTTGTCCAGTGGTGGAAGAAGTATTCAGATCAGTTACTGCAGTAAAAGTACTAAATTACTCCCCTACAAGTAAAAATCTACAAACTTTTTTTTCGGTCCAATAGAACATTTTTTTAAACTATTGGAGTATAGTAATAAAGAGCCTTTGAACCAATGGTGCAGTTTCCCTCAGTCACTAAGGCAATCACTCTAAATAGAGCTTAACAGTGAGGATCCAGAAGTGAAAATCTCTTTTATATTCTCAGTCAGGGTTTTCATTATAAGCCATAATGTTTTAACCATCCAAGGTAGACTTACCATGACCTATGAGAATGCAATGACAGAACACGCTCCTGTAGAAGCCAAAACTCCCCATGATATCAACTTTTAGTTTTAAATAAAAGTCATGTTTTATTTGTGATTTATTGGAGAACTACTACACTGGCCACAATGTATTATCTTAAACTTTTGCCTTACCTAAAAGGAGTGAATGAAAAAATAACCTGTGGAGCTGACGCGGTTGGAAAAGTGGGCGGGCACTGTTCAGATAATAGAGACAGAGCGCACTTAAGTCCCGCCCCCCTTCGGAGGGGCAAAACAAGCAAACAATCCAACGCTCTCCGTTGACTTTATATTGAACGGAGCTTCTTTTGTCAGTTAGCAAACAACAGAAACATGTCTAATAGCTGCTGGTGGGTGAAAATGCCACCAACAGGGGAAAGAAGCAAGAATTGTGATTGTATAAGCTGACAAACCGAAAAACTTTTAAGAGGACAAAAGTGGAAACCATAGACTGTATAAACTGTGGAAACAGACGTGAGACATCAGCAGTGAAACCGGTCAGTTTTAGGCTATCTAACACATAGCTAACATTAGCTTGAGCAAAGCTCTCCGGTAGTGTTAAAATAATCATGTGACAGGTCTAAATCTAATGTTTTTAGACAAACCACCGTTAATTTCCCCGTCAGGTGGGCGGGGTTTATTGTAACTACGCAACCGCTTAACGTAGCATCCGCCTGCTGTAGGTAAACTGTTAGCAACAGTTAGCAAAACACATTAGCTACCACTTAGCATTCTCAAACTGGTAGGTAATGTGTTTTTGCTACAACAAGTGAACAACAGACTCCAGTAAAAAGATAACATTTTAGAATAAATGTTCTATTTATTTTTACTGGTGTGTCATTTTATTTCTGTTTATTAACACTATAAACCCCGACAAGCTGTTTCAGGGCGGGTTTTTTTGCTCTCTAGATTCTTCTCTGTGTCCTTGTGTTTCACTGTAATATATAAAATCTATATAAAACTGTAAGTCTAGTAGCTCTGTGGAATCAGCACAATCCTGGCTAGAAGTGGGAACAACTCAAACATGTCTTTGTAAAGAATAACACAGTTAGAATGACAGAAATCATCAAAACAAATGTTACATTTTTTTATATTATAATAAAATGGAATTTATGTATACCACACTTTCCAAGTGCCCACAAGTGTCACAATTGTTGTAAAAAAGCAAACATACAAGACAAAAACATACTAAATGATCCAAAAAGACACAAAATTATCAAAAAAGACAAAAATCAAATAAAAAAAATAATAAATGACCAAAATAATTGCTCCACACATTATACATATTTAAGTATTGTCATGACTCCAGCCACTCCTGTCCTCTCCTCTTTGCTTTGTGTGAACAGCCTCTCCTGTCCTCTTCTCTCTGCTCTGTGTAAACAACCTCTGTTGCCCTCTCCTCTGCTTTGTGTAAACAGCCTCTCCTGTCCTCTCCTCTCTGCTCTGTGTAAACAGCCTCTCCTGTCCTCTCCTCTGCTCTGTGTAAACAGCCTCTGTTGCCCTCTCCTCTGCTTTGTGTAAACAGCCTCTCCTGTCCTCTCCTCTCTGCTCTGTGTAAACAGCCTCTCCTGTCCTCTCCTCTCTGCTCTGTGTAAACAGCCTCTCCTGCCCTCTCCTCTGCTTTGTGTAAACAGCCTCTCTTGCCCTCTCCTCTGCTTTGTGTAAACAGCCTCTCCTGTCCTCTCCTCTCTGCTCTGTGTAAGCAGCCTCTCCTGCCCTCTCCTCTGCTTTGTGTAAACAGCCTCTCCTGTCCTCTCCTCTCTGCTCTCTGTAAATGGATTTTCAGTGAATATTTGTCACGTGACCGTTGGTCTCAGCAGAATCAATCATGTATTCACAGTGTTTTTAACAGGATCTGGGTAGTGTAAGTGGTTAAATGACAAATGTAGAATAAAGAGATTCTGACACAAACATCAACATTGTAAGTCAAGTTTTGGTCACTTTTTATAACAGAAACTTTTGTACCTATGATCCATTCAAAGACTGTCAAACTCTGACAATAATGCCTTTTCTTACAGTTTTTTTCTATGTAAACTATGTCGTTTTTGCGACTTGTTAAATAAAACATACGACTCAAACCCGCCAGCTGGTTCAGAGGGTTAAAAACATTTTTAAAACAACTTCCGCTACCAATACATGGACCTTTATTACTACCATCACATCTACCATATTATGAAATTGTGAATCGTATTACCAGTGGAACTGCTGCTACTCTTTAAGCAATAAGAAGCTCTCTTAACCAGCACTTTAAATCTGTGGTGCTGTTTGTCATTGGAGAAATCTCTGCTGCATCTTATGTTTATTTAATGAATGCTAATCCTCTGGTGCACATTCAGTTTCCTGTACATTTACTGTACACCACTTTACATTCTGCCTACAAAGTGTTGTGTTTCACTGCATCTGCATTCTGGCAGCGCAGCTCCAACAGCCTGTCAGCTGATGCTCGTGCTGATGAGAAAGAAATTTGGGATTAAAGGGTTTCCTCAGTGACAGATGCACCATGGGAATCTCCTCCTTTCTCTTTCTTTTCCTGGCCTCCGGTCTGCGTCTCCAGCTGACTGACTGACAGCCCAAACTGAGGCCTTTCACTGAGCTGAGAAAGCTACCATTTAAGTGTTTGATTGACATTTTGTGCTTTTTTTTCTCCCTGTGTTATGTTGTTTTTGGGTTGCTATTCCCTTCCTCATGTTGTTTTATCTCCTGTGTGTCCACAGTAATGACTTCAGTCGTATGGTAGCAGAAGAGTATCTGAGTTTCTTCAACTTCACCGGCCTCGCTCTGGACCAGGCGCTGCGGTGAGAACACCTCACTTAGTGACATATAATAACAAAACATTTTCAATATAATTCTTATGTGAGGCAAATACAAGACAATTAAACATTTCTGCTCCTTTTATCACATAAAATAAATGCCCCAGTGTATGTTGTATTTATGTAATCTTCTCCTCACATGATTCTTTTTAGCGATTTGGCCTCAATTAGATGGAAATGTGCAGATATTTATATTTAATCTTTCTAAGAATGTAGTGAATACTGTTAAACACTGCTCTCTAGAGGGCAGCTTTGGTGTTGCATTTAGAGTGAAAAGAGTTTGTTTAGTATCTACAGTAAGTAAAATAACTGAGATCATACACAGTAACACTGCCTATAGTTTAAAGAATGAGTGATTAATGGAATAAATCATTTTATCATCAGTTTGCTATAGTACTTATTGTTAATCTTTAATGGGTACACATTTTTTAATCTTTGTTTCAACACTCAGAGTATCAAAACATCTCCCACTTACAGTTGAATTATTGAGGAAACAAAACAAAAAGTGGTGCCAAAAAAAAGACAACAAAAACCAAACAAATGTTTAAATTAAGTAGAAATAAAGATATGACTGTATGACAATAATTTCACTTAAAAACACAATCAGAATCAGATCAGAATCAGAATAACTTTAATAATCCCCAGGGGGAAATTGCTTTCATTACAGAGACTCCAGTGCGATAATATTAAGAATTATGAGATACAATAAATAAAATAAGAATAAAGAAAAATGTATAGATATTGCATATATCCAGGGTTTTGGGTATTTTTTTTGTATGAGAAAGTAATCACTGATGTTGTTACATTTCCTTACTTTTATGTACATTTAATGTAAATTTACACTTGTTAATGTGGAATCAAATCAGATTAATATGGACAAATTCATAAACATATTTGTCACCAAAATCACAGCAACCAAATGAAATATAAAGTAAAATGCAGAATCTGAGAACATTTATATAACTATAAAATACTGAATATCTTCTCATAGCTATTGATATATACCATTACATGACTGAAATAAATTAAGTTTTAGGGAGAGCAATTTACCTCTTTGTCACTCTTTTACTTCTGTAAGAAATGTTCCACTCGATCTATGATGAATAAGATTCTCTGACTGTCGCTGTGTGTGTGTGTGTGTGTGTGTGTGTGTGTGCGCGTGCGTGCATGCGTGTGTGTGTGCAGGACATTCCTGCGGCAGTTTGCTCTGATGGGAGAGACTCAGGAGAGGGAGCGGGTGCTGTCACACTTCTCCAAGCGTTACTTGGACTGCAACCCAAAAGTCATGCCGTCAGAGGGTGAGTGCTGCAGAGGAGTGTTTCTAAGAATTAGCACAGAAAAAATACATTTCAGAAGTTAATAGAGACCAAAAACAGCTAAAGAGAGCAGCTATGTTCGGGGTGGCTAATCCAGATGGTGTGAAAAGTAGTTATGAAGCTATGGCTATCTCCCTTTCAACATTAGCCAGAAAGCTAATTTTACTGTCTTGGAAATCTGAAAGGGCTCCTACATTTGAAATGTGGTTGAGAGAGCTGGGAAATATATTACACTTGGAGAAAATCAGGTACATCATATCTGCTAAAGAGGATATCTTTTTTAAAATATGGCAACCTTTTCTTCATTTAATGTCTAAAAACTGAATTAGTGCTATTATGTTGTCTCATGTCAAAAACTCTGTCAAAAAACATATACAAAAAAGAGAGCAGCTATGATGTGGATTAGGTTGCAATTACAATATAAAGTGACTAATGCAGGAGAAAACAAGCTTTAAATAAAAATCATAACAAATGCAGAATTCTAAGTTTATTTAATAAAATGCCACAAATAATGGCATTATTGAAGGATTTCTTTAATGAACAAATTCAACATTAAACTGAACACAAAAGGCATCAATAAAAAATGTGTTATAGACGTTTCTATCCACGCTCTCTTTCAATGAATGCAAAAAAAAATCCCAGAATGGATTATTGCAGATTTTTAAGATGTGTTTATTTTGTAAATTGACATCGTAATGACAATAAAAACAAACAAAATTGTTCAGCCGAAGAAAACAACATAATTAACTACGTTTTAGCTAATTTGATTCAAAAGAATGCCACCATAATAACAGAATATAACGTGTGTTGCATGGGAGGAATGTAACTAAGTACATCTACTCAAGTTCTGTACTTAAGTACAATTTTGAGGTACGTCTACCTTACTTGACTATTTCTATTTTATGTAACATTTTACTTCTACTCTGCTACATTTAGCTGACAGCTTTAGTTACTTTTCAGGTTGAGATTTAACATGAAATCATGATCAGTTTAAAAGGATTCAACTTTTTCTTTTTAATTAAACCCCATAACAGTATATTAAGTAATTAGAATGAGCCCTGTCTTTACAAAACTAAAAAACTGCTTACATAAATGCATCATTACAAATAATCCAATAATATATTTTGTATATATAAAGCAATCTGAGTGGGGCCATTCTGCATAACGACTAATTTTACCTTTGATGCTGATACTTTTGTACTTTTACTTCAGTAAGTTTTGAATGCAGGACTTTTACTTGTAGTTGAGTCATTTCACACTGTGTATTAGTACTTTTTTCTGCAGTAAAGTAATCTGAATACTTCTTACACTACTTGTGTGTTGACATAACTATATGATACATTTACAGTGACTATCTGACAGAAAAAGTAGTTTTAATTGGGACTAAGCAACTGATCAAATTATTCTTCAAAATTAAAATATGAACTAGCGAATATTCAATATCACAGAAAGTTGCAATACTTCTTAAAAGGCTACCATAACCGTAAACCATAAGTCAAAATTATCTATTTTTGTGCAGCAGAGATGTCCAGCCTGCAAATTATATCCTAAAGACTCAGGAAACAATCTTTGTTTGGTGCAGGTCCTCATAAAAAACACATCATGATTATTTTAATATATTTTTAATGGAAAATGAGAATAATGATGCATTCCCTCGCATCATACCACATCAGTCAAAATAATCACAATTACATATTTTTTACAAATGGTTCAGCCTAAATTGTTTTTCTAAGTGATGGAGTCTCGTTTATCAGATGGAGCTAACTGACTGTTTTCATCCTGCAGATGCAGTTCACACCCTCACCTGTGCCCTTATGCTGCTGAACACAGACCTGCATGGCCAAGTAAGTAATAACTACTATCTAGTGTGTACATTTATATGTAAAACAAATATACAGTACAGTGAGTGAGCAGGTAGTGTTTCTGCTGGTGTCAGGCAGAGAATAAACAAAATGAAACCTGAAGTTGAGAGGGTTGAGCTCTCCTCAGACGCCCTTTTGATTAACTCTGGAGTTCGGGGACTCTAAGCCTGATCACCAGCTGATCTTCAGGTCGGCCAGCTGAGCTGCTTTCACATCATTAATGTGCTACTTTTATAGTCAGAGCCTCCCTTTGCAAATCTGGGCTGTTCTTGTCAGTGATAGTACAGCTCTGCGGATGAGTGATTAATTAAAGTGGCTGTAGAGGTGACTGGAGGAGGATCAGCTCCTTTAGGAAACTTTCAGGAGATACAGAGTTTGATCTCTGTTGTGACTGTGATCATCATCTCCACCCTCCTCGTCATGAAACGTTTTATTTAATCCAGTAGTAATGTCTAAAAGGAAAGATAACTGTGAGAAATGTCCTGAACCCAGTAAGCCATCCTAAAAGAGCTTTTTTTGACCGGACCAACATCATATAAAATCCATAAAAAGCACCAAATTCTCACATTTAAGAAGCTTGAATGTGAAAATGTTAATTTTGTTTAAATTATTACATTATTATCAAAATTATTGCAGCTGAAGTTGATTATTGGACTAATTGGACTTGGTATAATTTAAGTGATATGAAACCTGAATG
The DNA here is from genome assembly GCF_030273125.1 of Centropristis striata. NCBI lineage: Eukaryota > Metazoa > Chordata > Actinopteri > Perciformes > Serranidae > Centropristis > Centropristis striata. The sequence goes on along the minus strand of NC_081537.1, from coordinate 24,969,906 downwards.
TCTGATACCAAACCAGTACGTTATTCTAAACCTTTCTTTGAATAAAATATTTTTCGGATCACTTTTTTGTCATTTAACATATTAGGCCAGACTTCCTAAATATTAAACATCGCCCAAACACAAGCAGCTGTAAAAGTGTTTTGCATAAAAAGATAAATTGTCTCAAATTACACATTTTGATTTAAATCTGTGGCCACAAAATAAGTAACTGTTTTAAAAAATATATAATTCATTCTGTTTATTTGTGTTAAGTCAGTGTTGTGATCACATGTTAAACATGTTAAATAATATGTATATTATATAAAAATATAATACGTGTTTAAAAAAAGAGGGACTATTATTGGGGTTAATGACTCTTTCCATTTTTTAAAGAAAATAATTAAAAGAGGCTTCATTTTATTAAAATTGCTCGTCATAGACAGAGCATAAGAACTTTTTAAATTAATTACAAAATTGATAAAAATTCACAAGGTAATTTAAATAAGTGACAGTTATTCTTAAATTAAGACTATGAGAAGTATTGCACTCTGTACTTCACTTCATGTATTTGCTAGCTTTAGTTTATTTTGATTATTAATACAAAGTCTAAATTAACTAATGAATAATGTGTGCATTAACTACTCAGCAGTATAAAGTCTTCAAAATTAGCTCCGACTTCACCAGGTGAACACATTAATGCATTAATTATCCCAATAATCCACTGATATCTCATGGGTTATTCTGCATAACAAATACTTTTATTTTTGCTACCTTAAGTACATTTTGATGCTGATACATTTGTACTTTTACTTGAGTTTTAATGCAGGAACTCTTACTTGTAACAGAGTATTTCTTCACAGTGTTGTGTTGCTTCTTCTGACCTAAATAAAAGATCTGAGTAGTTCTTCCACCACCGCTGTGTGTACGTGTTAGATGAAGCTTTATTGATCCCCAGAGAGGAAATTCTCTGTAATCTTGTAGGTGTCCTTGGCTGAAAAACAAGTATATGGGTATAATATAGGTTATTACAGTAAGTGCAATATAGTAAATGTAGAGCAGCATAATATAATATGTAGAATATATCAACATGTACATAACAGGTATATAATCCAGCATCCAGGAGAGAAATAATGGACAGAAATGTATAAAAATAGGAGTAAATGTATACTTCTCTGTTTTCAGAACATCGGTAAGAGGATGTCGTGCACGCAGTTCGTCGGCAACCTGGAAGGACTGAACGACGGCCAAGACTTTCACAAGGATCTGCTCAAAGTAAGTCAAAAATAGCACACACACACGCACACATGCACATTCTGTCATGCACAGACACACATCCCGAATGGGAGCGAGCAGCCTGTGTGTGCCAGCTCTGTATTGTCCCTCAGATCTGTGCTGCTGAGCCTGGCTGTCTGGGCCGCGCTTGCTGCCAGCTGGCGTTCACCTCCTCTCCAGAGGCCTCCAATCAGAGGCCGGCCCTGGCCCGCCACTTCCTGGTACACTCCAGCTACGGCGCGGGCTGGAAGACTAATTGTTATGTGATCTGGAGACAAGGAGACGTGGCCGGCCCTCGGGGCCTCTGTGCGTGACTTCGGCAGCATTAGATTAGCCTATTAGCTTAACCCAGTTGAGTTTGGTTGCAATAGATCGCAGACCGTCAGACGGGGTTCAGGCGGAGGCCTGGGGCCGCATGATGTGGCGAAATAACCCAATCAGTGCGGGCTGCCTGTCCATTGGTTCGCCTAATGATGATGTCGTTGATTAGTTTTGTCTGCAGAGTGGTCCGTCAACATGCCACAGGGCCCCAGAGTGCAAGTCAACAAGTTGTAATGGGGTATTTATAATGCATGAGAGAGAGACAGAGAGAGAGAGAGAGACAGAGAGAGAGAGAGAGAGAGAGAGTCCGTCTGCAGAAATGAATTCTGAAATGAAAAGCTGTTATTAAGGGCAGATAGTATCCATGCTGCAGCCATGTGACCGCGAGCTAAGAAAGCACCGGCCCCACAGACGTGCATTAGCTGTTTTATTAATGCTCGTATAGATCCAGGAACAGTCTTTTTAATCATGCCTTCCACTTTGCACAAGCTCTTTTATTCTCTTTCTCTCTCAATGAGACTCGTTCTCACCCTGCAGCTACACTTTCTTTTCTCCCTTGTTCTCTGATATCTGACTGTTCTGCCGGCCCACTCTCACTCTCTCCTTATCTTGGCTCCGTTAAGCTCCCGTGCAGTTTAATCTCCATCTCCAGACTGTGTCTCGCTACCACCTTTTATCTGCTCTCTCTCACCTCCACCCAGTTCTGCCTCCCCACTCCTGACCGGTCATCTCTGCTCTCCGGCCTCTTTATCTTTCTTCTCCTCTCATGCATTGTGTTGCACCAGCTATTCATAAATCCATCTCTAAGTCTGTGTTTTTGTTTGTCTTGGGCAGTATCTGTGTTTTTCATACCATCATACCTCTCCAACATTTCACTGAGTTATAAAGAATATGACAGTATTTGTGTGTAAACAAAGACAAAACTCACCAAGCCTCTCCAACAAACACCAACTCTGGTTTGGACGAAATAAATCCTTAATTCATCAAATATAATTTAAGAAATCCTGTTGGTAATTTTCCTGTACATGCTGGCCATTGTTATAGATAAGAGAGTCCTTGTTCTTTACAAAATTCAGCTGATGTCAGACCAATCTGTTACTTGTTGAGTTGCATTGTGGGTAATGTTGGGGCCAAGTTTAAGGGAAAAGAATGTGTGGAATTAAAAAAAAAGGCTATTTCTGGTTCTGCTGCATTGGTTTTGGCACTTTTTTTATGTTACAGTAAGTGCAACAGTGAGTGTAATAAAAAATAGGTGGAGTTGAACCCGATAATGATAGTAAAAGGGGAACTGGATCTAAATATAAAACTACTGGTATAGTCGTTTGTTGGATGGGTGTATGCTGTTGTAGAGTTTTAAAAAATCCTTAAAAATGAATGCCAAGCAGAAGCATTTTGTATTTCTTTGACACTTGAACTACTGTTTATTCTTATGCATTTTGGTTTTCTTCACCTCTCACGCTCTTCAGTCTAAACCAGTCACATATTAGCAAGTTCATTTTGTCAGTTTGTCCAATTAGCTGAATGACAGTTAATTGGTGTAAATATTTAACACTGACTTTATTTAACAACTAAACTCTACAGAAGAACATATTTTTGTGATCTAAATTATTTTAATGTTGTAATCTCCCCTTGTTCCTGTTCCTGTCCTCTCCTGTTTATTCCTCTCCTCTGTGTTTCTCTGTTATCTGCTCATCATTTCCTGCTACAAAATAACTGCCGCTCCATCCTCGTATCTCTCATTTCCTCCACTCATTCTCTTCCTCTCACCATTTCCCCTTTTCGTGTCTGGTATCTATGTTTGTGTGTGCTGTAAATACATTTGGGATGATCCTGAGAAATCCCTCACTCTGTCTCATCTTCTCCCACAACAACAACAACACCACCACTCTGATGTCCTGCGTTCTGTGTGCTGCACTCACACATTGTCCCAGAATCTGCACTTGTTTTCTCTGTCACCATTTCTGCTTCCATCACATCTTAATCTTCGTTCCTCTCCCGTCCTTCTGTCCCTCTTTCCTTCCTCATCTCTCAGTTTGAAGAGGTTTATTATTATCCAAGTGCCTCTCACTCCTCTGTACCTTTTACTTACCAAAACGTTAGTTGTTAATTTATTCTATCCACATCTTCATCCAGGTGTTTATTTACATATATCTATCCCTACATATGTCTCTTTACAATATAGTGTTTAATTGTGCATTAGAAATATTTTTACCATTATTTTCCTGGGACGTTGAATTTCTCAGTTAATCGATGAAATGTGGTCTCTAAAGTTCCAGAAAATAGTGAAAAATGTCAAATATCCCCAGAGGGTAAAATTATGTATTTAAATGTGCCTGATAAACAGTCCAGGATTCAAACACATTAACTTTTATTTTACATTAAACAAAGACAAGCAGAAAATCATCACACTGGAGGAGCTGTAACCAGAAAATAATTTGAGATTTTTTGCTTAAAAGATAACTAAAATGATTTATTGATGATTAAAATAGTTTTAAAATAAGTTTATTTCATTTGTTTATTGACCAGATGCCTGCAAAATAATGACATTACCCTCAGAATCAGAAAATATTGGTGCAACACAACATGATTTATACAAACTCAGTACAAATTGTAAACAAATTATGTTTTTTTAAAGATATTTTCAAGTTTTAATAAAATAACTTCACAGAGCAGAGTCAAAGAGATTTATTAAAGCATTCGGAATGTCACAGGTTTATGTACATTTTTTGGAGACAAGCTGCATTTATTCTAAGTTGTAAAAAAGTCAAAGCTATGCATTAACACACAGAACAATGTGATTATTTAAGGCTGCCATATGCTGAAGCTTCACTCAGGAAGCTCTGCTGAGCCTGTAGCTGAAACAGGAATCAGCTGCCTGCTGGACTGGAACATAATGAGAGGGGCTTTGCATCCCCATGCCACCTCCTGCCACCTCAGTCCCTCCGGTCCTCTCTCCTCTGTCTCTCATCATCAATTAGTTCCTTTCTTTCTCTATTTTTATGTTATTTTTGCTTCAATAACTCTCTCGATTGTCCCTGATTCTTCCTCTCTCTCAGTTATTCCCCCTCTTTCTCCCTCTCAGCTGCTTTGTGATTAAACCTCGTGATATGTTTCCCATTACCACCACAATAGAGTAGCAGAAAGGGACAGAATCTGCTGGACTGAGAGCGTCACGCTTCGGGTTCAAAACCCTCTTATATACAGTCCAACACACCAACATAACACCTAGAAAGACTAACGCTTTTACTTCAGTTTCTGTTGCTGGGCAGTAAGTCTGCAAATGTTTTTGTGCTTGTTTGTTTTGTTTTTGTTGCTGCCTGCAGCTAAAAACGATATGAGAGCGAACCAAAACTATAAAGTTACTGTAGTGTAGTCATCATAATATGGACCTACTTCTACATGATTTCTGATCTCACTAAACATTCTCATTATGAGTTTAAGGTTGTCATTTGTGAGTTTCAAGTCTTCTTCAATACAGCATGATCTTCATTAAGTAGATGATGGTCCCATTTAGAGTAAGCAGTGTATGCTTTAGGCCAGGGCTGCCTTATGATTGACAGGTTGCTACCAAAGACGGTCGTAAACCAAGAAGATGATGGCTGTGCTCTCATTGGCTGACAGGTGCTATATATATAGTGTGCTCTATACTTGGAATGTGTTGACACTGCATCAGCCAGCATTTCTTTTAAATATTTTTTTATTTATATATTAACCCCTTGTCTGCTTTGACAAGGGGTTCGAATCCAGCCTTAGGTTCACTCAGCCTAAGTGGTAGGTGGTCTACCAGTTTAAACAGATCACACATGGCAAACGCTGCTCATGGAGGTGTGCTGACTGAGAAAGGTCAGGACTGTTGTGTCATGTGATCTTTATGAGATCCAATTTTTATATTACTGTGTCATAGCTTGATAAATATTTGATGTAAGGTCTGCAAAAGTTTGCTGCAGGCCTCACGTTATTGAAGTTGTTATGGACAGACCGGAGGCTGTGGGTGTTAAAAGTGACCAATTAAAGGAGCCCACTGTCAAAAGTCAACTTCACAAGCGAGGGAGCCTTGAACAATGAAAGCGAGGGGTTGGGTTGCACTTGACACAGCCCAATGCTGCTCACGTGGAGAAGAAATGCTCCCCTGCAAGAACGTTTTTTATTGCAGATACTGTTTTGTGCATTTTTATCACGTGCATGTGGCTGTTTTCCTAGCACAGGTTTAGAGACTAATTAAACATCATATAAAAGAGGCTAAAATGCTCTGTCCAGGAACTGCAGAGTCAGGTGAAAATGATCTGTGAATCACTACGAGCGAGTCCTTTCATGTTGCCATGGTTGCTATTAAAAAAAATAGTGATTACAAAAATGCACCCTTACACTCTTCTGTTTTGTTTTTCTCATAATTCATCTCACAAATTTGTTGTAAACATTGTTGTTTAATATAAAGTGCATTTATTTAATATTTAAAAATATAAAGTGTGGGAGTCTCCATTTGGCAACTGAGACACTTTGCGCAACTGTGTTAAAAAGTTTATTTTAGTTTTGTTTTTGTTGCCCAAAGCAGAGCAGCATTAATTCATGTATTATCCAGCCATATGTTCATATAACCTAATAGAAAGCTGATTGCAGCAGCAGGTAATTTCACTTTAAATTGAATTAAATGTTCTTAAAATATAGAAATGTGCATCCAGATTTGTTCTTAAATGGCCGATTCACCACTTTCCTCGAATTTTGAATTTTCTCTGAGGCACAAACACAAATTACAATTTATATCAGACCTGTTGTAGAAGTCATGGGCATGATTTTCATTATTGAACCACAGATCCAGATTATAAGTGAGGGAACTTTAAGATAAGAATGTTAAACATGTTGCTGCATGAGACCAAGTGTGATTACAGTGAGCTGACAGGAGAGCATGTCTCCACACCGACCAGCAGCAGGATGGATGGAGGGTGAACAGAGTGTACATACGGCACAGCGCACATGTCCGTTTGAGCGCTGACGCTTGTTTGTCTCAATCAGCCTGTTCTCGTTCCAGGATTCATAATGAGGCAATAAACTATTTTAATGCACTCCAGAGGATATTTCCTCCCACAGTTTACCCCCACCAGACGATCAGTCAGCAGAGAGGTGACAGCTGACAGACTGCACAGAGGCCAGGCCGCAAAACACTCAATCACAAACCTGCAACATACACAGGAGATAGTCCTGTCTGCTTTATTACAGGTGTACAGGTCTTATCTTCTAATATCATTAAAGGGACCAATCTGGGAACATGGTGACATCTATGAAAAATACAAATAATCAGGTTGCCCACAAACCTCCAGGTCACCTGAACATAGTTTTCCAGTTAAATAATGGATTATAAGCAACTATTCCAGTTTGCTCACTTTCAGTTTACCTCCAGAGAAAGTGGTTTGGATCAGCTGTTTTAACTGAGGGTGTTTATGACCTCTGGGGGAAATAAAGCCACCGTGACAGCTTTAGAGATGCTGGCAGGTAGAATCAAAGATGCTCTATAACAAAAGATGAAGCATTACAAGCTGAGTAATGCACCAACCTGAGTTGTGAACGTCAAACTTCCCAATGGCATAGTAAATATGGACGCTGCTCCTTCAGTCCATGACGTTAAACTGGTGTTTTGTTTTTGGTTTGTAGTGCACAGCAGCTACCACCAGAGGTCAGTCTCTATAAGGGACAGGTTTACCTAAGAAATATTGCGACTTACTGGATTAAAAGTCAAATGCCTCTATCCCTGTTTGGGAGTATTTTGGGTTTAGTCCTGATGATTCAGCAGCAAACAGTTACAATTCTACAATGTCATTTAGCAGACGATTTTATCCAAAGCGACGTACAAATGAGAGTTAATACAACACAAGCAAAGTCAAGAAACGTAGCAAGAGTAAGAGCCGTGGGTTCAGTTTGAGTCCATTAGGACGTAAGTGCTTTTAGGTCGCTGAGCGGCCAGTGCGATACTTATCGTTGTCATCTGTGTAGATAAAGTGTGAAGGTGTTCAGTAAAGAGTTGGTCTTCAGTCTCTTCTTAAAGATTGATAAGAACTCAGCAGATCGGATGAAGTTCGGGAGTTCATTCCACCACCGGAACTGCTGGGGGAAACTCTGTGTAGCCAGCAGGATTTGTTTACATCATTCTCCGTGAATCAATGATTTATTAAGACCAGGAGTGGTTTGGTGAGTTTTATTTTGTCAACAAACCAGACCGATGTGGTCCGGCTCATCTCTCTTTTTACCAGTCCATCTAGACCCTACCCTCAGCTATGGCCAGGAGCTTTGGGTGGGCACCAAAATAATGAGATTGCGGATATAAGCGGCTGAAATGAGTTTCCTCCACTCCTCTCTTTATCTCAAAATGTTTGGATCACATTAACACTATCTGTGATGCCAGATCTTTACCAAAGAACATTTTCTCCTGATTTGTCCGTCTGAAAAATACCATTCTAGTGTCAGGATGTTCAGAGAATGTGTGGCCAGTATTGACCTTCGGTGTTACCTTTGAAAAAGGTAAAATATAATGTAGTGAACCAGAAGACATGCATGTAGTCTGTCTACAGTAATGTATTTGCTTGCTTACACACATCATGTCAAAGTCTTGCAGCACTGCAGCATTTGGACCAAATGTGTCCTTAACTGATGAGTGGCTGGCTGTTTGGGCAATTATCACAAAAAGAAGTGATTAAGACTCGTGGTCCCCATGCCGCAGTAAGCTGTTAAGCCTTCATAACGTCGTCATGTTCCTCTGTAGCAGCCTGCATGAGAAACATAGCTGCTGCTGCGTAGCGACCGCAGCTCCCTGCAGAATCTGAAGCTCTGGCTGGCGGCCCAAACCAGTGCTTTAGAGGAAACTTTCCTGCTTTATTGTGAGGCTCAGAGATGCATAGGTTTGCACTCCTTCTCACTCCCTCTCTCTCTTCAGTGCTGCTCAGGGCTTAAAGCTTGAAGTGGAAGCTAATGATGCACTGAAGTAGGTTACCAGCCCGCATTAGAGCAGGAGAACAAATTCTGCTGAAATGAAAATGTTGTACAGCTCAATCAAGACGCCCGAACCGCGCTCTTCAAACAGTAATTAGGTGCACTGATGTTATCGATTGCGTGGCAGCATTGATGGCAAGGGAGAAGACGGATGACTTACTTGTTTTTGTAAATGAGGGAGAAGAAATCATTGGTGAATGAGTCGCTGCTGCTGTCGGCCTGGCAGCCGCCATGAATGTCTCTGAAATCTGCTCAGGAGCTTCAGTGCCAGCCCGGGCAGAGACGAGCAGGTCGTATCTGAGGAGGGAAACTGAAAGACACATGCTGCTTTTTACTCATATCGTTACTGATTACATATTCATTGTGCACAGAACCGAATTCTTGCAGCATACTTTGGTGTCAGTGTGGAGACTTTCTACTTCTACCCCACAACATCTCAGAGAGAAATAATGTTTTTTTCACTCCACTACATTTTTTTCACAACCTTAAAAGAGAAATTTATAACAGTAAATAAGATCTGAATAATCACCCTGCCCTCTAATGATTATGAAAACAAGATATGACTTTTTACAGTGTTACTGTCCCGAATATGTTGAATATAACAGAATATATAGTATTTGTTTAGGAGTTTTCAGAAGGTTGTGGCACTACAGCATATTTTATCTAATTTATTTTGGTCTAATTTATTTGTATTTATTATTTTTATCTATTGAAAATATGTAAACCAGCACACTTACTTTACAACATAGATGAATTTATTTATCTCGTTTTATTTAAATGGATTTTATATAGATATTTTTAATGTCATATACAGTATCTCACAAAAGTGAGTACACCCCTCTCATTTCTGCAATGTTTTAATTATATCTTGTCATGGGACAACACTGAAGAAATGACACTTTGATACAATGTTAAGTAGTCACTGTAGAGCTTGGATAGCAAAGTAAATTTATTGTTACTTCAAAGTAACTCAAAATACAACAATGAATGTGTAAAATGCTGGCAACAAAAGTGAGTACACCCCAACTGTAAATGTCAAAATTGGACCCAAATGTCAATATTTTGTGTGGCCACCATTATTTTCCAGCACCGCCGTAACCCTTTTAGGCATGGAGTTCACCAGAGCTTCACAGGTCGCCGCTGGAATCCTCTTCCACTCTTCCATGATGACATCACAGAGCTGGTGGATGTTGGAGACCTTGCGCTCCTCCACCTGCCGTTTGAGGATGCCCCACAGATGTTCAATAGGGTTTAGGTCTGGGGACATGCTTGGACAGTCCATCACCTTCACCCTCAGCTTCTTTAGGAAGGCAGTGGTCGTCTTGGAGGTGTGTTTGGGGTCGTTATTGTGTTGGAATACTGCTCCGCGGCCCAGTTTACGGAGGGAGGGGATCATGCCCTGCTTCAGTATTCCACAGTACATGTTGGCATTCATTGTTCCCTCAATGAACTGTAGGTCCCCAGTGCCAGCAGCACTCATACAGGCCCAGACCATGACGCTACCACCACCATGCTTGACTGTAGGCAAGACACACTTGTCTTTGTACTCTTCACCTGGTTGCTGCCACACACGCTGGACACCATCTGAACCAAATATGTTTATCTTGGTTTCATCAGACCACAGGACATGGTTCCAGTAACCCATATCCTTAGTCTGCTTGTCGTCAGCAAACCTTTTGCGAGCTTCCTTGTGCATCTTTTTTAGAAGAGGCTTTTTCCTGGGACGACAGCCATGCAGACCAATTGAATGCAGTGTGCGGCGTATGGTCTGAGCACTGACAGACTGACCCCCCACCCCTTCAACCTCTACAGCAATGCTGGCTGCACTCATACGCCTGTTCTCCAAAGCCAACCTCTGAATATGACGCTGAGCGCGCCCCTTCAACTTCTTTGGTCGACCATGGCGAGGCCTGTTTTGAATGGAACTTGTCCTCTTAAACCGCTGTATGGTCTTAGCCACCGTGCTACAGCTCAGTTTCAGGGTGTTGGCAATCTTCTTATAGCCTAGGCCATCTTTATGTAGAGCAATAATTCTTTTTTTTAGATCCTCAGAGAGTTCTTTGCCATGAGGTGCCATGTTGAACTTCCTGTGACCAGTATGAGAGTGAAAATACCTAATTTAATACACCTGCTCCCCAATCACACCTGACACCTTGTTACACTAACTAGTCGCATTACACAGGGAGGAAAAATGCCTAATTGGTCCCAATTTTGGCTTAATTTTGAGATTTTCACTTGGGGTGTACTCACTTTTGTTGCCAGCATTTTACACATTCATTGTTGTATTTTGAGTTACTTTGAAGTAACAATAAATTTACTTTGCTATCCAAGCTCTACAGTGACTACTTAACATTGTATCAAAGTGTCATTTCTTCAGTGTTGTCCCATGACAAGATATAATTAAAACATTGCAGAAATGAGAGGGGTGTACTCACTTTTGTGAGATGCTGTATATATATATATATATATATATATATATATATATAATTTATTTATTATGGTATTTTATGTTTTTTAGTTGAATTATGTTTAAAGTTTACATTTCTTAAGTGCAATTAATGCATATAATTTCCAAAGTCATTCAGTAAACATGTTAAATAATCGTGATCTTAATATTGACCAAAATAGTAATGATAAAGGGTTTTGATAGAATTGAACAGCCCTTCTTTACAAATAAGCTTTCTGCGCAAAACATGAAAATGTACAAAAGTTCCAGCTGAAACGATGAGATGATTATTTGATTTCCAGAAAAAAAAATATATAATCTTGAGGTTTGGACAAAACAAACACTGAAGAATTTTTACAAACCAAACAATCAATAAATGAATGGAGCAAATAATCAGCAGATTATTCCATAATTAAAATAATCATTAGTTAATTGTTCAAAATGAGTAAAATCTTTTCAAAGCTTTTACATAATAAACTTTAAGAACATTTTCTTGGTTACATATTGTAACTTAGAGTATTTTGACCATGTTGTATAAATATTTTTACTCAAGTAAAACCTGTGAATACTTCCTGCAGATTCATCCACAGGACAGTTTGTCCTCTCCTGCTTCAACACTCGGCAGAAAAATCAATTTTTAACAAAACATTTCAGCTATTTTCTCTCCAAAGCTGAACAACTCCTTTTCTCTCCCTCTCCCTCAGATAGCAAACTGCCCGGCCTGTTTAGTTGAGTAATGTTGCTTTATTCATGGAGGACGGAGACAGGAACCAGTCACATTAAACTGCATGAAAAAATAATGAATTGTCCACTTCTCTTTTAGAGTGTGTGCTCCAGATCAACCGTCATTTCAGTTTTTTAAACCAAAACACTGAAGGTATCTACGAACCTCACTGCTGCTCTGGGTGACACGTTCCTTCATCTCCATAAACACACACTGTCGTTTATTTTAACTCACACACACACACACCGTCCTGCTGCCACTGTGGAATAAAATGTCCCCAACAAATGCACCATTTTCTCCTGTTTAAAATAAATAAAAACTACAGTGGCCATGTTTTCCCTGAAACAACAGAAAATAACCCACAAATGTCCTGTGCAACAAATATTTCAGTATGCATATATTTTTATTTGTGTTGTGTTTCCTCAGAAACACAAAGCATAACTTACTCTGTAAACATTTATTTTTTAATTTCATAACAAAATATTCTAGGTTTTCAAATATAAATAGTTTCACCACAACATTTTCTCAACATTTTAATCTTACAGTAATTTGTTCAACTGAAAATCTTCCCAATTAATCCAGGAAAATACAACTAATAAAGATAAAGGTTTTCAGTCTGAATATATCCTTAAAAATAATTGATCTGCCAGTTATTTTTTTGGTTATTCCTCCTGTTTGTTTGATTAAAACTACAGTGACCTTTTTCCCCAAAGCGCTGGGTATGGACGTTTTTATTGGACTTCAGTGTTTGTTAACCACAGAAAACAATCCAAAAATGTGTATCATGATCAAAAAATATTTCACTACCCACAAACATGTATATTTTGTTTGTGTTGTGTGAAGTCATATCCACAAAATATAAAGAAAATATACATATATCCTTAAAATGACTGACTGTCTTCTTTGAAACGTTGGCTGCAACAAACAATTATTTTCATTATCGACTAATCAGCCAGTTGATTTCTTCGTTAATCCTTTTATAAAATGTCCCAAAATAGTCAAAAAGGTCAAAGTCCAAGATGATGATTTTGTCAGTCCGAAAACCAAAGATAATCAGTTTAATATGATATTCTTGAATTTCCCTCAGGATATCTATCTATCTATCTATCTATCTATCTATCTATCTATCTATCTATCTATCTATCTATCTATCTATCTATCTATCTATCTATCTATCTATCTATCTATCTATCTATCTATCTATCTATCTATCTATCTATCTATCTATCTATCTATCTAATCTAAGAAACAAATCTCACACATTTCTACTCTATAAATATAGAAATGATAGTGCCATTGAAGGAGAAGGGGTAGTGAAAGAGAAGGACGTGTGTGTATGTGTGTGTGTGTGTGTGTGTGTGTGTGTGTGTGTGTGTGTGTGTGTGTGTGAAGAAGAGACAGCTGCTGAGGTCAGCGGAGACGTGAGGCTGTGGATCGTCTCCCCCTCTCCCCGAGCTGTCTGACTCTGGATGAGGGACAGAGGGAGAGATTTAGACAGGATGTGAAATATTGAGTGGGAAGGAGAGACTGACAGCAGACAGGAAAAGTGATAGAGAGCATCAGGTAACAAAAAAGATTTATTTTGCCTTTTACCGTGGTTGTGCAGTCGGCTGCAGCTTCATTAGAGTAATTCGGGGTTTACTGTTCGGAGACACCGTGATGGTTTTCTTTGGGTTCAAGCTTCAATCCACCTGCAGGAAGCATCAGAGGACAAAGATAGACTGACAGTGACATAAACTCACAGCGAAGCTTTTACCTCCACCTGTCTTCTTCCTGCAGGTTGTTTTGGGGTTTAACAGTCACAGGTGAGCTCCTCTAAGCTCACCAATGTTCTTTCTTTTCCCTCCTGATAAAGTCACGGCTCGCCAACGTGTCCACCCCGAAGCTGACAGACACTGGTCATGAGGGAGGAACTGTTTCTGTTTCTTCAGTCACAGTCGCAGCACATATGAAAGTTTTATTATAACGTTTTAAATTTAGCCGAGGAGGTAAGAGAGAGGAGGAGAGCAGCAGGATGAGGTCGTCAGTTGGACACAAACAGATACACAGGTGCAGTTCATTACACTAAGGTTTAGCTGCATTAAGTATTAAAAACAACATAACAACAACAAAAGAACAGCGTACCCTCTGAACCCCCAAGCTGTTTTGTTTTTGCTCCTGTCACATTTTACAAACCCGTGCCACGTTTTTCACTGTAATATATAAAAATCTATATAAATCTATCAGTCCTGCAGCTCTATGGAATCAGCACAATCAGAACAACTCAAACATGTCTTTGTGCAGAATAACACAGTTAAAATGACAGAAATCATAAAAAGTTGAATTTCTCTGATAAATTGTGAGTTATAAGAAATAAATTATGAATCATAAGTGTCACGAATGCTGTAACAAACACAAAATAACCAGAAATGACACCAAAGAGACACACAAAATAATACGAAAAATGACCACAAAAGGACACAAAAAAGACACAAAAGACATAAAATGACAAGAAAGACACAAAATGACCAAACCAGTTTTCTCTACATATTCTACATGTTGAAGTATTGTCATGTTTCCAGCCTCTCCTTTCCTCTCCTCTCTGCTCTGTGTAAACAGCCTCTCCTGTCCTCTCCTCTTGGCCCTGTGTAAACAGCCTCTCTTGTCTTCTCCTCTTGGCTCTGTGTAAACAGCCTCTCCTGTCCTCTCCTCTCTGCTCTGTGTAAACAGCCTTTCCTGTCCTCTCCTCTCTGCTCTGTGTAAACAGCCTCTCCTGTCCTCTCCTCTCTGCTCTGTGTAAACAGCCTTTCCTGTCCTCTCCTCTCTACTCTGTGTAAACAGCCTCTCCTGTCCTCTCCTCTTGGCTCTGTGTAAACAGCCTCTCTTGTCCTCTCCTCTTGGCTCTGTGTAAACAGCCTCTCCTGTCCTCTCCTCTCTGCTCTGTGTAAACAGATTCTCAGTGAATATTTGTCACGTGACCGTTGGTCTCCGCAGAATCAATCATGTCTTCACAGTGTCTCTGAGGAGCAGAATTTAATGTTTTTAACAGGATCTGCTTGGTGCAAACGCTTTATTTTTGGTGATTTCTTTAAATGAGACACGTGGAATAATGGGATGAAATGTCACGCGTTTAAGCTATTGCTGTTTTTCACATTCTAAACATCAATAAATGTCTAATTCTTTGTTTTGGTCATGTTAGCTTGCAGGACAGGGAAAAAAAAATCTGCATACAATATTTGCAAAGTTGCCTGCAAGGCAGCACAACAATAAATATTTTATAATCTACTGTTTTTAACATTGACAAAGTTTTTTTCACAGATCGAGGTCTTAAAATCACTTTTTCTATTATAAATCTCACATTTTGATAACCATGGACATTACATTTAGGACACTGTTGTGAAACTGAGCTCAGAATCTTTTGGTTTGTTTTGACGATAGACCTTAAAAATCGTTGCGATCGATGCTCCTGGTCTGTGATTGACACAGTCATTAAATCTGCGGTCACAGTCCCGAAGCTCACATTGTCCCTGTTTCTCCGTCTGAAGTCAATAATTCTATCCGACAGATTTCTCTTGGGGAAAACACCTCATTCATTTTGTCTCGTAAGCAAAGATTTCGGTCAGACGCTCAATTTTCTCTGTCTCCTCCTTTTACTTTTCCATTTCACTTTTATGGTGTGTTTTTCGTTTATTTTTCTGATAATTGTAAACATGGAGAGGGATTAGAAGATCTGACTTCATGTCAGTTTTATGGCACTTTATGTTTGGTTGCTTTTTAAATTTGATATATGATTGTGAATAGTTTCACTGAATGCTGAGAAAATGTGTGGTTTAACATTCATAATTTATTAAAAATGGCATAAATGTGCGTGCTGTGATGAAGTGGCGTGTGTTGGCATATTGCTGATTATTGTGGGTCTTTGTAAAGACACATTAATCACAAAAACACTAATCATCAGAGACATTTGAGCAGAATCAAAGTGTGAATGTGGTTGAATAATTCTGATTTTTTTGTAGAGCATTTAAAGCAACAGTTTCTTGCTTTTTCTCCGAGAATGAGATTCATGCTAATCTCATGTCGGTAGCTATACAGCTATAATTTCTATTTTTCTATATCAACTGACATAGTTGCCCTTTCATTTTAGCACCTTTCAGCTCTGTGTTTTAGCTTTCCAGCTCACAGCTTTACTGTTTGGATTCAGTCTCATCTGTGTTGTTTTTGGCTGCAGCAGGAAGCTGTTTTCAGTGAGACAGATCCGATAAACCCACTGTACACCGCTGCTCAGCACCAAACAACAAACACTTGTGCAATATATTAATTAGATGCAGGTGGAGACCAAAAGCAAGATGAACATTAAACTTAGATTCAGATGGACAGAGACTCCTGTCAGATGTTTGCTAACAATGTTGCTTCTGAAAGGGCCCAGAATAATTATTTAAAGGTCCCATATTGTAAAAAGTGAGACTTCCATGTTTGCTATGTGTACTGCTACGGTGCTGTTACAGTAATTCCCCGGCTGCAATGACATTGCAGAGACACTGACCAATCAGAGCAGACTGGGCATTTTCAGGAAGGATTCTTATAGGGACAGGCGCAGGTATATTCACACAGACAGTATGAGAAAAATGTGTTTTTTGAACAATAGAGCATGTAAACATATTCCAGTAGAAACCCAAAATACAATTATGAACCTTAAAATGAGCATAATATGTTTGCCAGGACATAAATTAGGACTAAATTTAGCATAAAGACTGGACATAAAGGTATATTATACCTCTTAAAATCAATAATTAATGGATGGTTACAAGCCCAGCAGCCGCCTCTCTGCGGCCTCTGATTATGTTATTTTGGCAACCCTATGATCTGTTTATTGCAATTTAATCACAGTAAAATGTGTTCATTTTGGGTACATAATGATGTATTGGTGCTGTACCAACAGTCATCCAGACACAGTTCCTGCAGAAGGTGATGAAACTCACAGAGCTGTGTGCACCTCCGGATTATATTATGAATCCACCACCACGTTCATTTTTTTCCGAGGTGTCTAGGTCTTCTGAACATGTAAAATGCAGTAATAGACGTTATTTTGGTTTCGGTGCATTAAATTAATCTGCATATCAACGAGAACAAACACAAATGTGATCCTGCTGCACAACTTGCATGCAAACTGCAAGGCAAAAAATCCCTCTAACACCATCATCTGAAAGAAAGCTCACATGTCTTCTTCCCAACATGTTGAACTATTCCTTTAATTCACAGTTCAGTAGCAGCGGTGCTGATGAACACACACACCTGGTTGCACACACACCTTTTCACACTGTCCCCGTGCTGCCAATCTTTTATTGCATTTTTCTTCCTCCTCTCACCTTACGAGTCTCTCCCACAAGACCACCACTGAATACTAATTTGCCGTTGCGAGTATATTTTTAAAAAAGCATGCATGTGTGTGTAACCTCGCCTTCCTGTGTGCGTGTGTGTGTGTGTGTGTGTGTGTGTGTGTAGAAGAGGCAGACTGTGATTTGCTGGCAATGACTGAGAGAAGAGAAGAGAGGGAGGGAGGGAGGGAGGTACGCATTGACGAAGCGAAGGCAGAGGGAGGCAGAGAGAGGGAGAGTACCGTCCCTATCAGCGTCTTTTTTCGCTCTGCGATTCAGACAGGCAGCTCTCCTCTCCTCTCCACCTCCTTCTCTGCAGGAGCAGCGGCAGCAGGGAGAAAGGAAGCGAGACAAGCGCCGGATTGGACGTAAGAGATTTGCAACAGATAGATAAACCGGGCATCCACACACAACGCGCAAAGACAAGGAAGGCATGAAAGACGGCAGCAGCAGGAGAGCTGCATTTTCCTCCCCTCAAACACCCACACCCGCCGAACGTACGATGCTGAGGAGAGAGTCTGAGAGAGAAAAGACTGACTGAGAGAAGTGGATCACAGAGGAGGGGGTAAACAATGACAGCGGACCTCCACACATGGACAGACAGCAGGAGGAAGAAGTGAGATAATCTGGCAATCAGCACTGTGACTGTAAAAACTGATGGTATCCATTTTACAGTGGGAGCAACAGGAACGTTCACTGCTCCGTCTCTCCTTTTTCTTCGTCCGCCTCTTTTCTTTTATGTAGTATTTTCTTCTCTTTAATTTATATCGTATTTTCGGGCTTGTGACGAAATCGAGTGTGCTCTTTGGATTCCCTTCTCTGAAGTCCGAAGGCGGCCGTCCCTCCCTCCTCCCTCCCTCCTCCCTCCCCTCTGCATCTCCTGCTATTGTGTCTCTTCTCTGTTTGTGTTCATATAAGCATAAAGATCATATTGTGTGCCTGTGTGTGTGTGTGTGTGTTTTTTACCTCTTGGTTTCTGCATTTTGCACCCATCTGTTTCATGCTGGCTGTCCGTTCACACCTCTGCCAGTGTTTCATACCATCTGTGAGAGTGTCAGCTTGGGTCCCTCTGTGTGTGTGTTAGTGTGTGTAAGTGTGTACCTGTGAGTGCAGGTTTAAGGATTTGTCCCCTTGGTGTGTTGTCGCTGGCGTTCTCTAAAACGTGGCATCTGGACAGGTGTCACCTTTGGCTAACTTGGCAGCGACTCGTGTCCCGCTGAGACCATCACCTCCACACACTGTCACCTGGAGAAGTTGCACATTTAACTGCCTTGAACTGCAGTTTATTTTCCCATTAAGCCTCACAGACTGAGCTCTCTCACACTGGAAGCAAAGTGCTGGATTTGTCGTCACCTACAGAAGAAAGTCTCGCCTTCCTGAGTTGCAGCAAAGGAGCCGTTTCTGTACATGTATAATACATGGCTGCCTCGTCAATAATTCAGCGTCATGTGGGCACCCCGGTGTTGCCTGGTGGGCGTTGATCAAGACTATCAGGGGTGAGACTGTTGGGGCTTGAAGCCTGCTGATCGCCGCTGACAGCAGCCTGATGATGTGTTGCCTCCCTCCGCGGTCTCCACTGATCACCGGCTGCTTTCTGTAACAGCTGAATTCACTTTCAGCTGTCTGTTGGCACATCAGCGTCCACTGGACCGCGTCCAAATCAGACAGTCCTTTCACACTTTTTTATCTCTCTGGATCAACTTATTTTCTGCAGGACTTAAAAATAACGACTGAGAATCATTCAGGCACATTTTGGATGTCCAGCGTTTCTTTTCGGGTTCTGTGCACCGTCGTCCCTGAACATGATCGGTGTTAACAGCCTGCACTCGGCAGGGCGCCTGCGCTCACGCTCTCTTTGCACCGTGCGCTACGGAAGGGACTTCCGGATGATGGACCCGTTCCGATACCCCAGAACCCCACGCTCACGCTCACTCAAACCTCTCGTGTTCCCCGACCTGCTGGGGAAAGCACAGGACGGACAGAATCACCCGCAGGCCCGGAAGAGGAGAAAGGTACCGAAAACAGTTCCTGTTTACTTTTACTTTCACACATTGTTTACCATCTGATCAACAAATCTTTAAAATAATCCCCATTAGAGCTGCAAAGATTAATCAATAAATTGTAGTTAATTGATTAATTGGGGGTAAAAAGTTCAAACTTTTCTGATTCCAGCTTCTTTGAAGTACATATTTTCCAGTTTTTGACAGTAAATTAAATATTCTTGAATTGAAGACAAAACAAGAGATTTAAGTGAGGTCTTCTTGGTCTTTGGGAAACACTAATTGACATTTTCCACCATTTTCTGACACTTTTTAGTTGTCATTAGTCGATTAATCTGTGTTTTTCTTTCCGGTTTTCTTTACTCCTCTTATACAGTAAATTAAATATATTTGACCTGGAGACAAAACAAGACTTTTCAGGACGTCATCCTGGTCTTTGGGAAACATCAAATGACCTTTTTCACAATTTTCTGACACTTTTTAGACCAAACAACGAATCAGTTAATTGAGACGTAATCAGATTAAAAGATAAACCAACAATGGAGATAACGCAGCTCTAATCCCTCGACTTTCCTGTCATGCTTTGTTTCACGCCTGTATGGCACATGTCATAACAAACGACATCTTACCCCACATAACATTAAATAACTTGCTGTCAGTCTGAAACCAGTTGAATGTCACTCTGTCTGGTTTCATTGGGAATATCTTGCAGCCCCGTCTTATTTAACTGTTATTAATTAAAACCATTATTGCATTACACATTCTGAAACTACTATTGCATTATTGATTAACCATCAGAGCTGCTTGTGTGCATCCACATATGGAGTGTAGAGTGTTTGATGGAGGATATTGGTTGACTGCCAGCTCAGTACAGCACATTGTGTAAAGCCACCACTCAAGGCTAATGGCTCTCATTTGCTGGCACTTGGTGACGTTGATGAAGCAAGTAGGTGAAGGTGACGAACATCCATCCTTGTCTCAATGAGCCTCCAGACTGAATGAGTCTGATTTATGCTCCACCTCCATCCATCTACCTGCTTTTTTATTTCAGTCTTCTATCTTTAAACCCTCAGAGTCTTTCTGCTGTTGATACTGTGTTTCCCCCCTGAGGATTTACATTAAGACATGTTTTCTCTAAAATATTCTTCAGGAATAAACTCAGTTGTAACACAGTTCTACCTACACTCAATCTGTTCCATGTTGGCTTGGGAAAAGTATAGAAATATATGGATATTTGTACATTAATCACAAGAAAAATGTATTGTTATTTTCATAATTACAGATAATCAATTAACAGACAACGGTCTGGACTGTTAAAGACATTTTTAAGGTACAAATGCCAAACATTTCTAGCACTTTTGTAAAGATTTGCTGTCTTATGTATAATAAACTGAACATCTTTTAGGTTTGGGAGTGGTTGCCAGACAAAACAAGCAATCAGATATTTGCTAACATTATCTTTTAACCTTTTAACCTCAATTTTTTACCATTTTATTGATCTAATTGAAACAATCATTCTACAGATTAATCAATAACACCTCTACTACTGAATTTGCAATCTCCGAACCCATCAGCTATCAGTCTGATGACAGTTTAGCCTCTGGAGGCAATAGCTTTTATTTCTGGGTGCCGGTGAAGCCAAAAAAATTGATATCCGGCCCAAGACTTCCTGTGCACCGGTCATAGTTTTCAGTCTCAGTAACAACTTGAGAAGCGAGAATGGAGCTGGAGTTAATCTGTCAGACACAGATATGGATGAAGATACATTTTAGGGTTCAGAAATTGCATTTCGGCCAGCATGTTCTGCCTCTGTTTATCTCCGTACAACTAAAGCCTGTTCAAAAATGATTGATCAACTCTGCTCAGGCTCCAAAGGTCTACAACCCCCAGTCTAAAAACTTTTTGACACTGTGAAAAACCTTAGAAAAACAGAGTGCAATTATTTGCAAATCCTTTAAATGAATGCAGTACAAAGATCAGATATCTAATCCTTAAACTGGACACTTTTTTTAATTCAGAATGACCAAAAACATTCAGCTGTTGCATCTGGGATTTAATGGCTGTTATCAGTGGTTATCAGCCACATGAGTTAGAAGGAGCTGGTGCGATCTTCTAGTAGGTTCAGGAGGCGATTGATAGTATTTTAAACTGACTTCGATATTGATGTTTATTGTTAGGTGCTGCCCTCTAGTGGCCAAAGTGATTACTTGAGGAGCGAAGGAGGAAGTGACATCGTAAAACGTGCAGCAGTGGTGTCAAATCACAAGTTTCAGCAAGATACGATATTATATTGTTTCTTTGGACAACATTTGAAAATTTGCCGATGTCACAAAGTCTGCCGATACGATTTTGAAAGGATTAATTTTGGGGCCTGCGATTGATATGAGACGATATAATTTAATATGATCAGTTACATTTGTATCAAATCATCAAAGGCAACAAAAATATTATTTGACAGTTTTATTACTGAGCTCTTCTAGTCATTTAAATGCAAAAAAAATTATTGGTTTTAATAGAAAGAATAAATATAAAGTAGGAAATTCAAAATTGCATGAATAACAATTTGCATCAGTGATATTGGATTGTTGATCATAGAGTTGATATATTGATCCAGATCGATGAGCCGTTACACTCTCAGTAGTACTTGCAGCCAGCAGCTTCTAATCTGTATTAATGAGGCTGATAACAACAAATCACAGCTGCTTAATTGGCTGATAAAATTAAAAACTTGTGCACAGATTCTCAGAGTTTTATTGCCAGATCTTATTAAAGTTAATCAGTTTTCTTCACTCACACAAAATGAACCTCTGTAGACGGAACATGTTGCTGTTGTGGAACATCAGTGAACTTTTTTAACAGCTTACAAATGTAATATTTGATGTTTTGTGCTACAGAAGCAGTTCGTCTTCCACTTTGAAACCTCCCAACTCCGGGAAGCTCCGCTGTATTTCCTGATTATTAAAATGTATGAGCACATTCAGTTTGAGACATGATGAGATTTTTACTGTATGGAAACTAAATCTGCAATGGTGCTGGTTGGATGGTCGTTAATATTCATGGAAGTATTTCTGATTAGGCCCCGTTTCAAAGAAAACTCTGGGAATGAACCTGATTAGGCACGGCGAATCAAACCCCATTATAAATCCAATTTCATTTGACTAAAAGTCACAATGCAACAAAATCACACTCATAATAGGTTGGAAGTCTAAAACAGCAGCATCCAAGTGCAGACCATTAGTGGCGGCTCTTTAATCAAAGGAATGTAATGGGAAATGATTGATTTTAGCTGAGAGTGAGGTTTCTTCCCCCCACATGGCAATTATGGTCATGGTTGGACCGGACGTATGGAGCCGCTCTGCCAGGAACCCAGAGGTGAACGAGGTGGTGATGAAGTGCCTCTAAGTGTCCTCTCCATCACCTCTGCTGTCACTGCTGTCTGTCAGCCGCCTCCATCTGCGGCTCAAACAGTCTGATGGCTTCATGTCGAGTCTGTAGAGTGAACGCAGGTCTTATAGATGCAGCTCTGACCCGCTGCCTCATTAAACTCTCTCTTTTATTCTCCTCTCTTATGCTGCTGGGGTTTTTTTCTCCGTTGATTGTGACGATAATGAAAGTAAAAGAGCGTTTTCTCCCGAGAGTGGAAACAATGACCCAAAAAAATGCTCACAGAACTGGTGCAAAGAAGTGAAAGGAAGTCCAATAACAAACAAGTTGGAATGGATTCTAAAGAAAATCAAGATAACCCAAAAAAGAAACATCCAGAACTGTTTGATGGATATAAAGTTAGTAGCTCACTTGGTGTTGATGCTACTGCACAAGACTAAATTAGCTGTTTATACAGAAGAAGCTCTCCCTTTACAGTAACACAGTATGTCTCCATTAAGGAAAACATTAAATGAAAAATATAATATAAATAGATAAAATAAAGATATAATACTATATATTTTAATTATAATAAGAAATATATAATACAATTAAATTAGATAAAAATAAATATTTTACACTGGATTTTTTCTCATTTTTAAATAAAATTCAACTGCAAAAAAAAGTAAAGGGAAAAAATAAGATAAAAAGATAAAATACATATTACAGAATACTATATATTTAAATATTAAGAAAAATATATAATAAAATTAATTTGTATCAAAATAAATAATATAAACTTTGTTGTAACGTTGGAGAACTTCTACAAGTTACTAAAACTACTTGACATAAAATATTTTATTTATTTAAAAAAAAAATGTAGTGTACTGCCACAACCCACTGAAAACATCTAAATATATATTCAACATTTATTTTTGATCAACTATATTCATCATATTTCTGTCAGAACAAGCTTTATCTCGATTATCTTGTTTTCATTATCTTTGGAAGCCAAAATCGTAATAAAAATAAAGTTAAATGAATCGGAGACACTTACCCTATTTCATTTTTTTAATTAAAAAAAATCTTGAGTTGATAAACATGTTCATCAAGTTAATTCATCAGCTGATTAATGAGCTGATCAGCAGTTTGTTTCACTTTTTATTCCTTCAGGGGTTTTTGTGTTCATGCTCTAAAGCTGTAACTTAATTTTGGTCGATGCGTTTTGCGTGGAAGTCTAAATTATTTATGGGGGCGATTGATCGGCTCATCGTTCCATGTACGGCGGTGCTCGGCAGATAATGGCTGTGTAACTGATGCTGTGTGGTTGGCTGATTGGACGATTGATGGATTGTTTGGCAGAAGAAAACGAGTTGAGCTGAAGGGCAGTTTGAGCAGCGTGAACACGGATGACATTTCTCTGACTACAATTTATTGAATGAGTTTGCTCACCGTGCAGCTTCCCCTCCTGCTGAATGGAGCTGCTGTCTGTCATGTTTGTCTGAAAATGTGATTTTCCTGTTTTCTCTCTGCAGGCGCTCTACAACTCAATCAAGAACCAGAAGCTGCAGTGGACGCTGTGAGTCACTTTATGTTGATTTTATTCACCTGAAACTACATTTACATCTTTTTCTCCTCCTCTGAGACTCTGTGGAGGGTACAACAATTTAATGGGAAAAATAGAAGTGTAAATAAATAAATTAATAAATGAAAAAGGGTCCCAGCAGACAGGAATATACATTAAGATAAAAAATTAAAAAAAATTGATGACAAAACATAAAGAAATTGAAAAAAAAAAAACATTAATAGAATACATTTAAAAAAATAAAAAGGAGCTAGTAGATTTAGTAGGAATTTAAATTAAATTATACTAGCACAGTAATAAAATGAAAAAATACAATAAAAAGAGAGTGGTTTGTAGACGAGAAAATATATATGAGAATAAAAACCACAAACAATGCTGTAATTTAAAAGCAACAATGGATTTATAATAAAACAGTAATAAAATATATAATAATATAGAAAAAGTGTCTAGGAATGTAAGTTAAGATAAATCAAAAATAAGTGACAAAACATTTTTTTTAAATGGGAAAGAAACCATAATAAAATAAATAAAATTAAAAAATTAAAAGGAGAATATAACGTTAATACAATAAAAAAAATCAATAATGTATATGTTTATAAGTACACATTAAACATTTTTGATAAATTATAATAAAGTGGTAATACAATGTAATATGAAAAGTCCTAGTCGAGAAGAATTAAAAAATATAAATAAATACATAAGTAACAGATTTACATCATTTTCTCCTCCTCTGTGACTCTGTGACTCTGTTTCTGTCCTTTGTCTCTTCAATGCTAAACACACATGCACACACACACGCACACACACGCACACACACACACACATGCTCTCCTGAAGGGCAGGAAACAATAAGGGCTATTGATTAGCTTGTTAGCGTCCTCATTAATGACGTGAGTGTTGTCTGGCATGTGAGGGAAACATTAGTGTGTCAAGGGTTGCTATTCTGGATCACGGATCCGGAGCGCCTCGGAGACGCCAATTAAGTCACTCGCTTTCCAAGCTTTGTTGCCATAGCTACAGCAGCATGGATACGACTCCATGGCGACCGCATTGCTCTCTCCTCCCTGTGTTCTCAGCAGCTCTCACACAGATGGAGCTACTGTACGCACAAGTGTACACAGGGAATTTATTTATATGAAGGCTTCATGTTGGCTGCCGTACATGTGAATATAAAGGGGAAGAAAAAAACAGAAAGAGACAATGACTAAGAGAGCGAGGCTCCAGTTTAAATGGCTCTTTACCTGCATCCTGTGCAAAGGTGTGACCACAGCCTCCCACCACCTCGCCAAAAATAGCTGCAGCAGCGCTCCCGAAGCAGCCGAATAAAAGTGGTCAGAGAGGAGCAGATCGAGGAGGAGATCCGCAGAGAGCCAGGCAATCCAGTTCAAACATCTCCGCTGACATATAGACAGCTATTTAAACACTGGCACCGCGTGAGGGGGGGGAGGGGGGGGCGTGCAGGGGGACAGACAGACGACATGTCGTTTTTAGACACGTAAACAGAGAATCCACCTCCAAACAAAACGAATTACAGATTAAGAGATTCAGCCCACAGCAGTCTGCTCTCTCAGCTGTTGGCAGCACAGACTTGCACATGTTCATTTTTAATATTTCAGCTGGCCGAGATCAGTGAAGTAGAGTAAATTCTGTCTCCTGCTTTTGAAAATACAAAAAAAAACCTATTTGGAAGCAGAGCACAGTGTCACTTTTGCCACCACTTTCACACCCAGCGCGCTGAGTTGATGCATATTTCATCACACAGAGGACATTTTTTCACTTGCTAACTCACTTGACTGAGATCACAACACGAGCTGCGACAGTCTGTGACAGATACTCTTCAGCTGTGTGTCGCTTCTCTGGCTGCAAATTGCTGCTTTTGTTTGTCTTGCTGGGAAATGTTTACCGTCGGTTTGTGCGTTTGCAATTTGCAGATTCTAATCACAGCACGATAACGTGTTGCTTCTCTTCTCTTCTCTTCTCTTGTCTTCTCTTCTCTTCTCTTCTCTTCTCTTCTCTTCTCTTCTCTTCTCTTGTCTTCTCTTCTCTTCTCTTCTCTTCTCTTCTTTTCTCTTCTCTTCTCTTCTCTTCTAACAGATTAATTGCACATATAATTTATCTGGTATTCTTGTGCATAATTAAAAAAGTTGATTTATTGCCAAGTAGTTTTGCATGTACAAAATAATTTGCTTTGGGGTTTTGGTGCATAAGAAATATAGTCATACAATAGAAAAAATACAGTAAAAATATTTTTTTAAATTTCCATAAAATTATAGCTACAAGTATTAGATATTTCAGTTACAGAGTATTCAACATAGTATTTAATGAAGCAATCTAATAAGAAATATGTTTACTTATTTTGCTGTTTAAAAAATTTAAAACTTTTATTGCTTAACTTGCAAATATTTAATGTAAATAAAAATACAAACGTACTGTTTACTTACTGAGAAAGGAACATAAAGGGAGTTGTTTTGCTTGAAATCCACACACACTCACACGTGCGTGTGTGTATATATATATATTTGTATATATATATATATATATATATATACACACACGCACACACAAACACTTCAGTGTGATAGAAGTGTTTTACATTATAGTGTAAATAAAGAGACTCTGTTCTAAATATAGACAAGTCCAGCATTGATTTACTAATTTATTTCCAGATTGAGGCTCAAAAAAACCTGAGGTGTGATGTTCAGACACTAAAACAAACCGTTACATGAATACAAATGGTATATGTGATACCTGGCATGTGCATCTTATTACAGGTGTGTGTGTGTGTGTGTGTGTGTGTGTGTGTGTGTGTGTGTGTGTTTGTGTGTGTGTTTGTGTGTGTGTGTTTGTGTGGGCACGCAGTATTTTAACACAAACACAAAAAGCCCAGCGATGGATGTTATTTCACACCCCCACAGAGAACAGACACGGCCACTCTCTCAGCGGTGCAGTTGGATGCACCCACATGTTCTTCACTCACGCACACACACACACAGATAAAAACACAGACATACAGCACACACACACACACACACACACATACATGCTTCCTGATTGAGGAGCGGGGGTGGAGAGCAGAGAGGAGAGGTGGAGCTGCTGCTGGTGGGCACCGTGAGCTGAAACAGAGACGCAACAAGTCGAGGTAGAGGGAGATCTGTGTGTAAACAGTTTCACTGTTTGATACGATGAACGCGGCGAGCAGAGCGAAGTGAAATGAAATGAGCGGTGAGAAGAGGAGAGGGACAGACCAGACCCCATCTGCTCTATTATTCCTTTCATTCTTCTAATCCTCTTTCCTCTCCTCCTCCTTCAACGGCTCCAATCATCAAATCATCCCGTCTGTCTTACTGCTGTCTGCTGCTGCACGTCTCACCTGCAGAAACCACATCTGTGTGTGTGTGTGTGTGTGTGTGTGTGTGTGTGTGTGTGTGTGTGTGTGTGTGTGCGTGCGCGCGCGCGTGTGCATGCGTGTGTGTCTCTGGTTGTGTGTCGTACAATTGCATCACATTAAACATTAGTGCATCAATGCTTTTTTGGTTATATATAGATACAGCCATGGAAAAAAATGATTAGACCATTGTTTTCTTCACTTTATTCTTTATTTTTAATGCCTGGTACAACTAAAGGTACATTTGTTTGGACAAATATAATGATAACAATAAAAATAGCTGATAAGAGTTTAATTTAAGAGCTGATATCTTGACATTTTCTATGGTTTTCTTGATAATAATTTGGTTGTTATCAAGAAAACCATGGAAAATGGCTAGATATCAGCTGACTGTATCTATAGGGCTGCAACAACTAATAAATGGATTCTAATCGATAATAATAAATAGTTGGCATTTATTTACATCATGGGTTAGCTGTGTCTGTGTTCTGCATCATACATCATGCTAATTACTCCGGTGTCTCTCATTAGCTGGTTTCTGCTAATTAGCGTCTCTGGCAGGTTTGAAGGACAAACACACAGTAACAGATAACAGACAGACTCACCTTCCGTTTGGTTTCTCTCCGTTATGATATGGATCCCTGTAACATTAGTTTAAAGGTTACAGTTGAATCAGCTAACGCAAGAAAACAGACAGAAAGTGTGTCTGTATGTCAAGTTTATTTTTAAAATAACCTGTAGTTAGGCTTATGAGACATACCTTCCATTTGGTAACGTTGTTTTAAAGCTAATGCTTGAACCTGCTTTCGCTTTTCTCTGTCGAAACAGACACAAATCTGTCAGACGGAGATCATCGGCATCCTAAGGTTTTGGGAATCGGGGTTGTAAGTTTGTTGAAGTCAGCTTAAGGAAAATCATCTCTTCAGTCTGGGGGTGGGCGATATTGCCCTAAAAGATTATCACGATATTAAAAAATGCTGAAAAATACATAGAAAATTAATTTTTTAGTCTGTATGAATAAATAAAAATCGTACAACAAAATAAAAATCAATCATAAATCTATATGTAGTGTAAATTGCAAATCTCAAAAGTTACCAAAGACATAACATTTACTCTTGACCCTTAAGTATTAGCAAATAAAGAAAATAACCATCCATGGGAGAAAATTTTGTACATTTTATAGTACAATGTGATCAATCTCGTCCCCTGGAGATTTTTTTTTTAAAGCCCAAATTTAGTGGCCTCTCACACATCCTAATGTCACTATTCCACCATATACACCGAACTTAATCATTGCCTATTTTAATAAATTATTGTAAAGGAGAATAAAGGTTCTTGTATGTTTTAGTTAAGGCATATTATTTTGACAGTCTTCTTGTAAATTATACGGTGGATTCTGTGCTCTTATTTTGAAAGCTGCCTTTGTTTAGCGACAGGAAGTAATAGTAGCTTTTATTGTTAGCTAATATGAGCTCGCAGCTAACGAACGGCAAAATGCAGTAGCATATACTTTCAGTAGCTTCAAATGTGACATTAGCGCAGCACATGAGACTCTGGTGGGCCACCACAGTCTAGGTAATTAATAGGAAACCCTTATGCCACTACATCCAGAAGTAGGAATGTTGCCAATATCATGATATGCATTATATCGGTATAATCGTGAACGATACGATATGGCACACCCCTACTTCAGTCATTTATAAACGATCTGATCGCCACTCAGCACAAACCCAGTTCAGATGATTTACTAAAGTAGAAACAGATCTGGGTATCAGCAGCAGATAACTTTGACTTCTTCAGCTCCACATGAACGGACCTGAACAGTTGACTATCAGAAGCTGTAGGAGGTTAAGTTCACTAAAAGTTCAGTCTTATAGTTCCAGATTTCACTCAAAATGTTGCCAATTTTTTGACCAGTTTTCTTAAAGCAAAGTTTTTAAACATCTGCATGTGTCTAGAAATTTTACATTTGAAAACTTCAGATTCTTTTGTTAAACGAGAATGAGAAGCTTGATGTGTATCCAGTAAAGTATCAAAACAAAATGAAGAATATTTTAGTTCTGGTTCTCCTTAAACACTGAAGTCTCTTCATGTTAGATTATAACGTAACATGATGTCTATAAATCATGTGACTCTGTGTGACAGAGTAACATTCATTCATTGTTCTCAGAGTTTTGTCTCTCAGGTGAAACATCAAAGATCCCAGCATGCACCTCTTCTTCTTCTTCTTCTTCTTCTTGTTCTTCTTCTTCTTCTGTTCGGTCGTCTTTTCCTCGTGTTGCATCATCACCTTTCCATTTTCTTTGTGTTTCTTTCCACTTTTTTTCTTTCTTTATATTGTATTTCCTTCCTCTTCTTTGTTTTCTTTTACTTCATTTTCTTTTATTTTCATTTCCCTTTTTCTTCCCTGTACCTTTCCTGTCTTTTCCTCTCTTTTTCTTATTGTTCCATTCCGTTCTTAGATTTTCTTACCTTCCTTTCTTTAGTTTTTCTGACTTGTTTTTCCTATTCTCTCCTTTCTTAATCTCTTTTTTCTTATTTTTTTGTTTTAGTTTTTTATAGAAGCCTTTCCTTTCCTTAGTTTTCCAACCCCCTCCCCCCATTTTCTTCCTTCTTCTTTCCATTCATTCCTTCCTTTCTTTAGTTTTCCTAACCTGCCTTTTCTCTGTTCTTCCCTGTACTTCCGTCTCTCTTTATTTCTTGTTTTTTCTTTCCTCAAGCTTTCCTGTCCTCTCCTTTTCTTTATTCTTTCTTCCTTTACTTTGCTTTCTTTAGTTTTCTTACCTGTCTGTTCCTGTTCTTTCCTTTCCTTTCCGTTCCATTTATTTCATTACTGTTTCTACAATTTTTAATAGTTTTATAGTACATTTTTGTATCCTTTTCTTTCCTTTCCTTTCTTTAGTTTCCTTATCAGTCTTTTTCTGTTCTGTCCTTGCCTTTTCTCTCTCGCTGTCTTTCATATTTTTCCTTTCTTCTCTTAGTTTTATAACAGCCTTCCCTTTACATTCTTCAGTTTTCGAAATTCCATCCTTTCCTGCTCTTTTCTTTCCTATTCTTTCATTTGTATTTCTTTCCTTTTATTCCTTTCTTTTCTTTAGTTTCCTTAACTGCCTTTTCCTGTTCTCCCATTTCCTTTTTCACTCTCTTTCCTCTTTTACCTTTTCCTTTGCTGTCTTTAGTTTTCCTAAACTGTGTTTTCCTTTCCTTTGTTTTATTTCCCTCACCTCTCCTCTCCTCTCCTTTGTTCTCCTCTTCTCACTCATATTACTGTAGATAATGTTCTGCCATCTGAGAAGGATCAGCTTCGTCTTTTCTCCCCCTCTCCTTCTCTCTCTCTCTCTCTCTCTCTCTCTCTCTCTGTCTCTCTCTCCCTCTCTCTCTCTCTCTCTCTCTCTCTCTCTCTCTCTCCCTCTCTTTTTGTCTCTGTGTAGAGAGGGATGCAGGCAGGCTAGCAGCAGCAGTTACCAGGCAACAGGCTGGATGCTCATTGGCTCGGTCTGCGTGGCTCCTGCGCGGGGTTAACTGCTGTTATGTGCTGTTGGTTACTCATAGCGTGGTCTCGGGGGGGTTCGGCATCCAGCCATTTTTTCTATTTTCGGGCTGAACTTTTGCCGCCTGGTGCCGCCTGGTGAGGTAACAAGTGGAACTGCCGTGTTACCTCAGCGGGCAGATGAGAGACGCCTGAAGCAGCGATCAGCTGTTAATGTGACAAATCCCTTTAAAAACACTAAACGATGCGTTCTGTGAATTGTGGCAGATTATTTAGAGCAGAATGGGATTAGCCCTGCTGTAGTAATGTCTACTGTAACTATTGTCTGACATATACACACTGCTGTAATATATATTCGAATAATTATCTTTATTTCTACTGGAAAACAGAAGTTTAGAAGGATTTTAACAAATAAGAAGAAAGAATAAAAAAGAAGGCTAGGAGACAAGAATATAAATTGGTATACATATACATATACATACATATATATATATATAACAAAAATTGATGATAAAAGTAGTTTAAAAAAGTAATGAATAATATTAAAACATAAAACAAGGGGTTAACAGACAAGAATATACAGTAATATAAAAGCAAAAATAAATCTTTAAAAATAGTTAAAATAAATAAATAAAACATAAGAATTACAAGAGGGGTTAGTCATCAAAAATATACATTAAAACGAAAATTAAAATGGATGATACATATTTTAAAAATCGTAATTAAAAATAAATGAAACAAAAAATAAAAAGGGGGACTCGTAGACAAGAATATAAATTGGTATAAAACAAAAATTGATGATAAAAGTTGATAAAAAAAGTAATAAAAGTTGTAAAAAATATAAAACATAAGAAATAAAAGGGGGGTTAACAGACAAGAATATACAGTAAGATAAAAGAAAAAAACATTTTAAAAAAGGTAATAAAAATAAATAAAATAAAAATAAGATGGGTTGGTCATCAAGAATATACATTAAATGAAAACAAAAAAGAGTCATACAATTTTTAAAAAATGGTAATTAAAAAAAGAAAAGACATTCAAAATTAAAATAAAATAGGGGTTAGGAGTCCATACATTAGGATAAAAACAAAAATGGATGATAAAGCTTAAAAAATATATATATATAAAATAAAATAAATAAAACACAAATAAAAAACGGGGTTAGCATACATGCATATAAGTTAAAATAAAAACAAAAAAGATGACAAAACAATTGAAAATTGGTCAAGAAACAGTAAAAGAATAAATTAAAAACGTATTAAAATGAAGAGAATTTTAAAGTGCAAATAGACTCGAATAAAAATTAAGATAAAAACAGAAATAGATGGCAAAACATTTTTTTTAAAATGTATTGAAACAATGAGAAACCCAATAAAAAAAATAAATGGAGAAAAAATCTAAGAATACTCTGTTCACTTTTTTGGAGAAAGTGAAAGAGTTAGAATAGAGGAACTTATACACACATGCACCGTGCACACACACACACACACACACACACACACGGCGTACCATGAGAGCAGTAAAAAAGAAATGAAGCTGCAGCCGTTCATCAGGATCATCATCTCCACAGACGACTCCTCCAGGTCCGTTTCTAATGAGAGACGAGCTCAGAAACTTCAAACCAGCAGCAACAAACTCTCCGCCTCAAACTCACTTTAATAAAGTCTGGAAGATTATATTACACTCTGAGACAAATTACTGCTCTGGTTTCATTAGGATTACAGCATAAGTCAGTTTGTTACAATTTAAACCTTATTTTCCTAGATTTGTCCAGATGTAGTTTGTCTTTTAGTCAACTTCTTTAACAAGTTTTGTCTTTTAGCTTTTTGGGTTGTTGTTTTTTTATTATCTGCTCGAGCTTTTCCAAAGTTTTTGTGCCAGTTTAAGTCACAGCTTGCAGCTCTTCTGTCTGCAGTCTGCGGCTTCCTCCCACAGTCCAAACACAGCTCAGGTTTAACTCTCTAAACTGCCCCTAGGAGTGAATGAGAGCGTGAATTGTCTGTCTCTATGTCTGGAGTCCGAGACCCAAGTTTGTATAAGCAGTTATGGATTATGAAAGAATAAATCTGCCTCTGTCAGCACAAACGGATTGTGCGGCTTTTGCTACCACAAAACGTGCACAAATGAGACAAAAACAAACCGTCTTATTCTTGCAAAGGGCGACCTCTAACTGTGCTGCCAAGCAAATAGTGCCTCAGTGCTCCCATGCTGTTTTTAATCCTTTTCGATCACATCCCTGATAATATTGTGCAACTATTGAACAACACATGCCAAACAAACTACAAAAAGATCACTTATTTTATATTTTAAATATTGCATTGGCTTGGTTAACTGGCTTGCACCAACCAATTTCAGCCAATGATATCACGACATTCACCCGTCAATCTGCAGTACAGAGCTGAGATTCATTAGCTGCTAACAATTGCACTAAACCCTAAACCTGCACACTTTTTACAGATCCAATCAAATGCAAAGGATCAATACTTGGGTTTCATTCAGAAATATGTCACAGTACAGAAGATAAAGAACTTGTGTTTTACCAGCAGATGATCACTTAAATGTGAATACTATCTTTATTGTATCATTTATCTTTCTCCATGGAGGGAGTTGACCAGGAAATGTAGATTTTGATTCTCATCCATGTTGGCTTATATATTCAGACTGCTAGAGTCTGCCTGTCGCGATAATTACTATATCGACTTATCGTTCAATATATAAAAATGGACATGATTTTTTTTCTGGACTCAATATATTGTTTGACAGGCAGCACAAATGTATATTTCCCAAGCAGCCATTCCAGCCGTTTATATGTTATTTTAATAAGAAAATAATTAATACATAATATTTATCTAATTTCAATGTTTTGTTAACAGAGCCTGAAATTCAATTTTGGTTGCAGTTTATTTATTTGTTTTTTATTTATCTAGGATATTTTAATATTTCTTTTCCATATTTCAATTCAAATGTTTAAGATTCTCAAGATTAAAAAAATCATTGTTGTGGAAAAGGATGTGCTTATTATGCTCTAATATCGTTATAAAACTAAAACAACATCGATACAATGATACTATCGTTTATTGTGATAATTTCTGGGAAAATATATCGTCCTAAAAAATGTGTTATCGTGACAGGCCTACCTGGAGATGTAGATTTTGATTCTCATCCACATTGTTTTATAAATTCAGACTACTAGAGATGATCTGTTGTATTACTGTACATTGAGGAACGGTCCACTTCCTCTCTCTCTGTTTCTTTTTTAAGTCTTAAAGTCTCAATTTTTGGTGCAAGGAAGCAAACTCTGCCTAACCTCTGCAAGGCTTCAAGAGCAGCAGGAGGAAGAGCAGTGATGTGTCTGCAGTTGTTTCGGAGTCGGGCCCTCCTGGGTACCGATGCCCCTGTTTCTCACCTCAAAGCTGGAACAAGATAGATGGTGTCACTCTCTCGCTCCGCGGTGCTTTTTGATCAAGCAGAGTGGAGAGTGTTTCTCCGGAGAAAACACTCAGTGGAAGCTTTGAAGGCAGCTTCATTCACTCAGGTTCCCCTCAGATTCATGATGCTTTGTTAAATGTCTTGTGCAACAGAAAGCTGTGGACGTGGACATTACTCATGTGTTCTGTATGAAAAGTTTCCCAGTCAGTGCAGCGGAGATCTCAAATGTTCTTTTGTATCACGTCATCTGTTTATATATTATCCCCAAAGTGCTTCACTCTTTACACTGAAAAAAAAAAATTTTTTGGCCCTGTAATTATCATTTCAATCATCTATATAAATTCTACAAAGAAATACGAATTCAGTGCTTTTACTTTGAAATAGCAGCTTTTCATGTAGTGC
This sequence comes from Centropristis striata, assembly GCF_030273125.1. Taxonomy (NCBI): domain Eukaryota; kingdom Metazoa; phylum Chordata; class Actinopteri; order Perciformes; family Serranidae; genus Centropristis; species Centropristis striata. The sequence goes on along the minus strand of NC_081537.1, from coordinate 24,935,178 downwards.
ATTACTTAATGATTGTTTGTTATTATGTGTCCTCAGTTTTGTATGTAAATTGAATCATTTGTTCCAAGTAATATTCACTAAACCAGTTCATTGGCTTAATTAGTTGATATTTCCAAGTAAAATGTAATTGAGGGACATCAGTGAATGCGCAATTTACTTGCGTATTTTCATTAAAAAAAAAAAGTGGTTCTATTAAATAAATATTACTTACAAACAGCCTGAGTAAAGATTACAAACACTTTCTTTGTGAAAAAACTTCACTCCAATTTGTTTCAGTATATCAGGCAGGAATGCACCAATTCAAATTCTGTCCCAATAGCAGCTACCAACGTGTTTTTGTCATTATTTATTCCTCCCGATTCTGACGTTATCACACTCATGAATGACCATTTATCAGCAGTTATTAGCTCATATAATAAGTATGGGCGAGTAGGTTGTTATCAGCTCATTCAAAACATGAGCACTGCTCTGACACCAGCTTTAGGACAAATTATTGATTAATGACAGTATGAATGTATATAAATACTGGCATTTACATTTAGGATGAAGAAGTTTGCATGTACTATGGTGTTAAAGGCTTTTGACGGATCTTATCAATGCAGAAAATCTAACTTATTCTGAAAACTTTACACAATGTTTATTTTTTTGACATTTCGCGATGGAAAATACAGACTGTGGGGAGAATTTATAAAAGGATTGTGTGGCTTTTGCGGTTGCTAAATGTACCCAAATAAGACAAAAACAAACTTTTACTCTTATTCTCGCAAACCTCTAACTGTGCTGCCAACAAATAGTGTCTCGGTAGGGTAAGAGTAACAGGTCTCCAGTCTATCACAGAGCGACATATAAAGACAGACAACCATTCACACTCTCATTCACTCCTATGGGCAATTTAGAGTCACCAAGTAGTCTTGGACTGTGGGAGGACGCCAAAGGACCTGGAGAGAACTTGAGTTGTTTTTGGCGGCCTGTTTCAATTTTAGTCTTTGTCTAGTTTTTGTGTCAAGCTGTCATTTTAGTTTTTATTAGTTTTAGTCACGTTCATACTGTTTTTAGTCTAGTCTAGTCAGTCGACTAAAAGTCTGAGCATTTTAGTCTTATTTTAGTCAGAATCATCCGTGACTATTTTCGTCTAGTTTTAGTCAATGAAAATTTTTATTTTAGTCTCATTTTAGTAATGCAATTCTATTTAACTATATAGTCAATATAGTGTATGAACCCTATTATTATAGATGAAACCAAAATCTTCTTTTAGCCAAACCCATTTCACAATTCAAACAAGGTTGTCTTATTATTATATTATTGTTATTATTGTAACATGTTAGAAGTGCACACACATTTTAATGTGTGTGCTAAGCTATTTTAATAGCTTAGCTGTGGCCAGGTTTCGTTTGATCTTTTCTTTCTCTTCTTTGTACATTTTATCAGTCAAGTTTAAAATTGTATGTCTTTTTGGCACTTTTAACTTTTTGTCCATTTTTGCCATCATGGCGATGAACTCCACCATAACACATTTTTTAGGATGATATATTTTCCCAGAAACTATCACGGTAATAATAGTATCGTTGAGTACATCCTTTTCCACAACAATGAATTTTTTAAATCTCAAGAATATTACACATTGGAATTGAAATGTGGAAAATAAATATTGAAACGTCCTAGATAAATAAAACATTAAAACAATAAAACTTTTTGATGAAGGAGAGTGGGGTGTTTCTCCGGAGAAAACACTCAGTGGAAGCTTTGAAGGCAGCTTCATTCACTCAGGTTCCCCTCAGATTCATGATGCTTTGTTAAATGTCTTGTGCAACGGAAAGCTGTGGACGTTGGACATTACTCATGTGTTCCGTATGAAAAGTTTCCCAGTCGGTGTGTGAAATCTGCGGCCGTCCTGTGCTGCGACACGCTCAGCGAGAGGAGAGCGGACAGGATGAACCATGATGTGTTTATTTGCTAATGAGACATGACACATAAGTGTTGATCACCATGGGATCTGTTTTCTTATTCATTCAGTTATTTATTTATCTATTTTGTGTCTCCATAGTGACGAGGAAGAGCTGCGGAAGTCGTTCTCTGAGCTCGGGGACAGCCTGTGTGAGTCCACCGCCTCACGCTCGCTGAAGGGGGAGGGCAGCGGAGAGAAGCCCCTCGCCGACGAGACGCAACCCACCGGCTCGCTGCTCTACAAGAACGGCTTCCTCGTCAGGAAAGTCCACGCCGACTCGGACGGGAAGAGAAGTACGAATCTCGAGATTCAAAAATCATAATTCTTGGAAACAGCAAATTCATTTCATCTCAAAGTCTGTTTAGTCGCTGTTTAGGAAACATTTAATTACATCACAAGAGGATTATTGTTGATATTATTATTCCTCCTGTCCAAGAAAAGGGTAAAAGTGTTGTTTCAAATGTTTTTGTTGTGAAACGTCATTTTTAAAGAAAAAACAACATGGTGTTGACATGCTTCTTTTCCATATAAACGGATATAAGGTGAAAAAGACAAAGGGAAACTACAGTTGGAGAAGAAAAAATAAACAAATAAAAAAAATAATAATAATTATATATATATATTGAAAATAAATAAATAAATAAAATATAAATCATAAAACAAAAAAGATAAAAAATTAAATAAAAGAAATATAAATAATAAATAAATACATTTAAAATAACAATAAATAACAATAATAATGTTACTTGTATAAAAATCCAAAAAAAAGGTTAAAAAAAACAAAAACAAATGATGTAATCTAACTTCAGCAAGACTGGACCATCCTATGATTTATTGTAGCTGTAAAATCCTAATAAAGTTTGTATTTTCTGAATTATAGTGAAAACAATAACCTCTCAGAGTGCTAGATAGAATAAAGACTAAAGTTAAAAGTTTGGATCTTTGTAACAAAGTTACAGTAGTTTTAAGTACCAAGTAACATTTATAGACCAATCCAGATTGTCTGTAATACATTATTTGGTATTATGAATATTAAACAGACAGAATCATTCGTCCTTAAACGTCTTGTCTTGTTAAAATTTTCATCTTCAGTCTTTGAATGCATAAAAATAATCAGAAAACTTTGTATTTCTATCATGGAGGCAACTTTTTTTAATGTTTGCATATCTTAACATGCTGTCAAGGCTTTAATCAAGTTCAGAAAATGTAGCGTTTGTTACTGGACACTCACTTTAAAACCGGTAAATAACATTTGAATGCATTAGTAGAAACTGCTTCTGTCCATCTGTAACAATACATAGAAGATTTGTAGCAGCAGTCGTAGAAAAAACTTTTGCATTAAAGGTTATGATAATAATACAGTTAGATGTCTTCTCCAAACCACACAGACTGTTCTGTGGCATTCACTGCACCAAACATATAAAATCAGTTCTAGTGAAAAGTTAAAAACAAGCTCTATCTTTGTGAAGATCCTGCCGTGGTTTTGTGATCTACATCTTTGAATAGATTCCAGTCGTTCCTTGACTGGTACAGAATGATGGTTTAATTCACAAGAAAGTTGGATTTAATAAAGTGGAACGTAAGTCAAAACTAAGACAAGTTTGCAGAGTAAGTGGCTTAGAAATTTGACATATTAAGCACTTTTTTGATGTTGTATTTTTAATTTACTATTCTTGTCTTTTATATAGTTTTTAGGTTCAGTGAACATGTCGATAACTTCCTCTACAATTTGTTTCACTTCTTTTACCAGTATTTATGGCTGTTTTTCATAATGTAAATTAAATACTGAGAGCATCATATTGTATCTCAGTGTGTCCGTAACGACAGGTGTGACATTAACTTTTTTTTTTCCTCCTCGCAGCACCGAGAGGGAAGCGAGGCTGGAAAACCTTTTACGTCATCCTGAAAGGGCTGATTCTCTACCTGCAGAAGGTAAGTCAGACTATATTTTATATAGAGAGAAGAAAGAGTCTGCATGATAAGCAGTTTGTAACAGCTTCTACTTTATATTCATTATTCAACCTTTAAAATAACAGGTGGCTGCATCTCCTTAAGCATTCTGTTTTACTTTAATGGCAGCCACTAATATTTGACAGAAGGTGAATCTTTATTCACACAGCGGAGATCTCAAATCTTCTTTTGTATCACGTCACCTGTTTATATAATATCTCCAAAATGCTTCACTCTTTATCAAGCAGGAATGCACCAATTCAAATTATATTCCTATAGCAGCTACAGACGTGTTTTTGTTGTTATTTATTCCACCCAATTCAGACGTTATCACACTAATGAATGGGTGTTCAACAGCAGTTATTAGCTCATAAGTATGGGCGAGAATTGGCCTGCTCCACCTTTTAGTGTATCTAGAGTATTTATGACAGTTCCTGTATCCTTTTTGTGGTTGATGCTTTGATATATATATTAATACATATAAATACCTGTATTTACATTTTTAATGAAGAAATGTGCATGTACTATGGTGGTAAAGGCTTTGACGGATGCTAAAAGTGCAGAAAATCTTAACTTATTCTGAAAACTTTATTCAGCGTTTATTTTTAAACATTTCAGGGTGGAAAATTCAGACTGTGGGCAGAATTTATAAAAAAAATATTGTGCAGCTTTTGTGTCTGCTAAACATGCGCAAATAAGACAAAAACAAACTTTTACTCTTATTCTCGCAAAGGGCGACTTCTAACTATGCTGCCAAGAGAGCCGGGGTCCACACTGGACACGTCTCCAGACTATCACAGGGCTGACACGTAGAGACAGACAACCATCCACGCTATCATTCACTCCTATGGGCAATTTAGAGTCACCAAGTAGTTTTGTACTGTGGGAGGAAGCCAGAGGACCCGGAGAGAACCCACGCTGACACAAGGAGGACATGCAAACTCCACACAGGCCAGATTCAAAACCACAAATGTTCTAACCACTACACCACCATGAGCCCAGATTACATACAAGTAATTTAAGATTGACACATAAGGGAGCTGAGAGAAGTATCCTGTCACTTAATTAAAAAAATAAAGGAAGGCATTTGAGTTGTTATCCCTTAAAAATGTGCTCAGTTCCCACCAGCTCTTTGAAGACCTTAATCATTTCTAACTAACTGTGTGCAGCAAATTTGGCATTGATGATTGTGCATCAGACTGTTTTTGCAATTAACCTCATTTGCATAGAATGGGGCCAATTTTGCTCCAAATGTATGCACATTACTTCATTAAATTACATGTGCAAATTGTATTGGAGCACCGAGGCACTATTTGCTTGGCATCACAGTTAGAGGTGGACCTTTGTGAGAATAAGACGGTTTGTTTTGGTCTCATTTGTGCACATTTAGTGGCAGCAAAGGCCGCACAATCCTTTTGTGAGTTCTGCAGTCACTCTGTATATTTGCCCAAAATTGCTCCATGTTAAAATATGAATGCGTGCAAAAATAAATGTATGCATGATTGCACGACTGCACACTGACTCTGAAACTTTCTTCTGGGGTTAAAGTTTTTGGAACAGGTTTGATTTTCTGCATTTTTAGCATCTGTGAAAAGCCTTTACCACCATAGAACATGAAAACCTCTTCATCCTTAATCTGACTACATATATTTATATACATTTATACATTAATTTACAGAACATAATTTAGAAAAGGCATGCAGGATTCATTAATACTCTACTATAATCCTGCACCAGATCTGTTTAGATCAGAGGCTCGGTTTCTGTTTTGAAGCTGGTTTCAGTGCAGTGCTCATGTTTTTATGCAGCCGTTTGCTCTCTCACTGCTCCTCCAATAAACTCTGTTCTCAGTCAGCTCTCCAACTTTAATAAGTGCTGAGACCCCTCGGTGTTAATCAGAGCATTCATTTCTTATTTATAACTGCCCTGCCAGGGGGAGTACAGGCCTGATAAACAGCTATCAGAGGAGGACCTGAAGAACGCCGTTTCCATCCACCACTCGCTCGCCATGAAGGCGTCAGACTACAGCAAGAGGCCCAACGTCTTCTACCTGCGCACCGCCGACTGGAGGGTCTATCTCTTCCAGGCACCGTGAGTCTGCTGCAGGCTCCTCACTGAGCTGAGATAATGTGCACAGAATCACACACACACTGCACAGTTTCACACACTGCACAGATATGCACACACACACACACACACACACACACACACACACACACACTGCCCAGATATACACACACTGCACATATACACACACAGTGCAGTGTGCATATCACAGTTACACACTGCACAGATATGCACACACACACACACACACACACACACACACACACACACACACTGCACAGTTATAACACACACACTGCACAGATATACACACAGTGCAGTGTGTGCGTATCACAGTTACACACTGCACAGTTACACACACACAGTTACACACACACACTGCACAGATATACACGCACTGCACAGTTACACACTGCACAGTTACACACACAATGCACATATATACACACACTGCAAGGCTACACACGCACTGCACAGATATATATACACACTGCACAGTTACACAGACACACTGCACAGTTACACAAACACACTGCACAGTTATATACACACACTGCACATTTATACACACTGCAAATATATATATATATGTATATATATATATATATATAAACTGCACAGTAACACACACACTGCACAGCTACACACACACTGCACAGATATACACACAGTGCACAAATTATACAAACTGCACAGTTACACACGCTGCACAGTTGCTGCAGAGAATTCAAACCACATCTAATATGGAAAATACTCAACTGATACTATGCTCAGATCGACTCCTGTCTTATCTTCTGTCGGTTTGATCCGTGTCTCCTTATCCGTCTGAATTGCAGTATGAGGTCAGAAGTCTGTGGAAACCCTTTTCTTTATCCACAATTTGTTTCAAACTCTGAAAAAATCTTAACGCCACAGCATACAATCAGTGTGTTTACGAGCAATTATGTAACTGGATACTGTAAATCTGTGAACATGCAGCACATCAGTAATCAGATTTCTCTCCCACCCAGAGCAGCTTTTTCCATCACAGAGCAAGTATGTCTGAGAAAATGTACTTTTTAGGACCAACTCGGGGTTCAGGAAGTTTGAAGCCTCGTGCTTTCTTTCAGCGCCCACCGATCAGGACGCCACAGGGCCAGCTCACGATGATGGCTTTGGCGTGTGGTCTATTTTTCCCACGAGCCTTGAGAGAGTCTGGCAAGAAGACACGCTGATAATCTGTTATAAACTTTATAAAGAATATATTGTCTGGTTCTGATAAATAACAACAAACTCATCCCATGCTTGCTAAAGTTTTTGACTCACCTGCCCCACTCCCTGCTGTTATACTGCAGTTTTATACCGATTTTTACCCGGCAAGCAAACTGGTTACTACAGTGCATGTAAACACACTTCAAGACAAGGATGTTCTCCCATGTGGTTGGTCAATACTACGAGAGTTTAAAGACTTAAATTGTTGCTTTTGTGTGATTTTTTGTGGAGAAGCTTCTGTCGATTAAATCAACTAATCAGTTAGTCAACAAAGAATTTCTTTGATCGTGACATCCATCCTATAAAAATGTAACGCTTCCAATTCAGAACCCTTGTTGTGTTGCCTGTAGAGCCTTCCTTCATATGTAGATATGTTTACACAGAGATTATTATCCTCTCATGTCTGAAAGAGAGCGAAGCCCTGCAGCAGCTCCAAACATCTGCTGAGGAGACTGAAGCCAGAAGATTAAGCAGCAGATTAACTCCCATGTTTTTGGAATGACATGTTGAGTAAATCACACATGGCTGTGCAGTAACATGATGATGTCCACATGCTTTTAGCCATGTAGTGAAGTCGCGGCTGGCTAATCACAGCTGAGCACCGACGTGGCTCAACAGCTGTGCACGTGTGCAGAATGCATGCAGGGAGCACACGGATCAATGAGACATGTTGAACAGGATGCATTTATATACATACATATATATATATATATATACATAGAGAGAGAGGGGGATGAAAGGTGGAGGTATGCATGTGTGTTATGAGGATCCAGGAAGTGGCACATGAGTGGCCACATGTTTCAGCCCCCAGGAGGCCAGGCTCTGTGCTCCAGTTGCAGCTTGCATTTGTCCCAGATACTGTACCCCTCTCTGCGCCTCTCTCTCCTCTCTGCGTCTCTATCTTGCTCTCTGTCTCTCCCCGGGGATTTAAGCAAGACTGTCTGATTCAATCTGATATTTCTCTTGGGCCCCTAATGGCTCTGTTAGTGTAAAACAGGCCCTTTCCTCTCATGCATTAATTGGCTCCAAAATAATTTCTTTGTCAACAGCCAGGCTGCATTTCTACGATAATTATTGTGCCTTTGATGTTGGAGCCGGCCATGTGCTGCTGTGAGCATGCACATAGCTGATTCCTTCTGTGTTGGAGCAGTTTTTTACTATTGTATATGATCCGCTGCAGGAACGCCGAGCAGATGCAGTCCTGGATCACGCGGATCAACACGGTGGCCGCCATGTTCTCCGCTCCTCCGTTCCCAGCAGCCATCGGCTCGCAGAAGAAGTTCAGCCGGCCGCTGCTGCCGGGGACCATGTCCAAGCTGCCCGAGGTAACAGAGCGTGGAAAGATTTATTCAACAACAAATACTGCAAGGAAAAGTCCTGCACTGAAAGTGTTACTGAAGTAAAAGTATGAAAGTAAAATCAGAAAAATTAAGGCAAGGCCAGGCAAGTTTATTTGTATCGCACCTTTCAACGACAGGGCAATTCAAAGTGCTTTACACAACATTAGAAGCGTTTAAAAGAGACATATATACATATAAAATTACATTCAAATATAAAAATTTAAGACTAAAAGCGAGCAGATAAAATATTTATGAAAAAATATATAAAAGTACATTCAAATATAAAGTTTTAAAATTGAAAGCAAGCTGATAAAATATATTTTTTAATTATCAAATATCAAAGGAGTAAAAGTTCCAGTGCAGTAAAGGCAGTGGCAAAAGTCTTTAGTCTTGATTTGAAAGAGATCTGCAGTTTTCCTTGGAGTTTGTTCCAGATATGTGGTCGTTAAAGTATAAAAGATAGAAATATGTCTCTGCAGGCTGTGCTGTTATACTGTTATATATGATATTATTAGATTATTGTTACTTGTGTATTAATATAAAAGCAGGATTTGACTGTTAACTGATGATTATGATTATTTAAAAATGTAAAAATAGTTAGAAACTAGATTTATTTTCACTTGATCAACTGATTTCTGCTTTACTTGGACATTTTCATATGTTTTTTGTGCAAACAATCTTAGTTTTACGTAACTAAAGCTGTCAGATAAATATATCTAAAGGATTAGAAAGTTACGAGAGGAAAATACTCAAGGAAAGTTCAAGTACCTCAGATTTGTAGTTAAATACAGTACTTATGAAAATATATTATAAAGTATTATAAGTATAAGAATGTCTCCTGTGACTTTATTATATATGATATCAATAGATCAGTAATACTGATGCATTTATGTAAAAGCAGGATTTTACTGTAGTCGGCTGGTACCTTCACTGTGCTTGGTTTATCCAAACAGTCAAAACCTCAATATTATTAATAATACATTACAGTTAATTAAAAAATTTAAAAGGGAATCTTTACATTTGTGAAGCTGGAAACATTAAATGTTTTACAAGATAAATTATCTGAATAATTGTCAACTTATTTCCAGTGAATCGACTGATTGTTTCAGCTCCACTTTTCTTTGTGTTTTTTGTGCAAAAATATTAATTTGTAAAGAAACTAAAGCTGTCAGATAGATGTAGTGCATTAAAAAGTTCAATGTTTCCCCCTAAGATGTAGAAAATACCTGTAAAATACCTCAAATTATACCATAAATGTCAAATTATAAGTTAATATGGTATTTTAGAAAATGGTCTCAAAGTATTAAAAGTATACAACTGTGTTGCTGCAGGCTGTGTCTGTTATATTATTATATATTATTATTATTATTATTATTATTATTATGTATATCATTATATTATTATTACTCATTTTGAACTCTTAATTAATGATTATTTACATTGTGGATTAATCTGCTGATTATTTTCTCCAACAATCAATTGATCAGTAAAGTAAAAAGTACCTCAGATTAGTATTTTAGTACAGTACATGAGTAAATATATTTATTTTGTGGTGGTGCAGGACTGGAGCTGAACCTGGTCTGAGTTCAGGATCAGAATCAGAATAATGATCTCCTTCAAAAGGAGCTGACACGTCATTTTTCACAACCTAATGGTGAAGTAATTAGAATTAAATTTTCATGAATAAACAATCCACTTAACACCGATGTCATACATTACTGCTGGTTTATGAGAGCAGCAATTCATGTCGATCTGCTGAAAACACACTTCTGTTAGAATGAGATCTCTTTTAACAAGATGGTGAGATATGTGCCACTTACTGTGATCACAGCATCTAACTTGACATAAAATATTTTGTTTATTATAGACATTATTATTCAGTGGGAAAAGCGAGGGGAGACCACATGCTTCATTTTCAGAGCACTTCATCTTTTTGACTTTTTCTCAACTGCAACATCCGAAAAATGAGCAACAGGGTGAAAAAGGAAGCATCTTGTACAGTAATTATTTGGGACTTGTTACTGTGGAATCGCTGTCACACACTTTGAATACGTAAAAAACTGTCAGCATGCATGAATCGTTTATATACACATGATCTTATACAGATAAGTTTTACGTCAGACTGCTTTCTAAACAGATTCCTTGATCAGTAATTAGATTTATTGGTAGTTTAGCTTTTGAAATCATTCAGAAATCACCTGTGTGCTTTCATAAAGTCCTTTGTGTGTTTGTTTTCACACCACAAATCATAAAAAAGCAACAGGAAGGCTGCTGATGCTGCACATGAGGCAGTGTGGTGCTCAGGAGCTCAGCTGGGTGTGGGACTCAGAGCTGCAGAGGGATTAAACAGACAAAACGTTTAAAAAACTGAAAATGAAAGAAGGCAGGTGTTTATTCATTCTCTCACCTCCTTCCTGTGTGTTTGTGTTTGTGTGTGTGTGTGTGTGTGTGTGTGTGTGTGTGTGTGTGTGTGTGTGTGTGTGTGTGTGTGTTGCCTCTGCAGGAGGAGCAGATCAGGTCCCACGAGTCTCGGTTCAGGTCTCTCTCCACTGAGCTGGCTGAGTTGCGCTCCTACCCTCCCGACCGTAAGGTCAAAGGTCGCGAGCTGGAGGAGTACCGGCAGCGAGACGAGTATCTGGAGTTTGAGGTGAGCTGAACTCAGAGAGGAGAAATGGAAAGGCGGCGAAGCGTTAAATTGTTATTACAGTCCTGCAGCTCTCTCCTCTGCCTCTCTCCACAGAAAACTCGCTACGGGACCTACGTCATGCTCCTGAGAGCTAAGATCCGGAGCGGCGAGGAGGACCTGTCCGTGTTCGAGTCCCAGCTGCTGGAGGACAACGGGCTGCAGCGGGCGCACTCCAGCCCCACGCTGCAGGACAGCAGCCAGGCCAGCCAGATCAGCCAGACCAGCAGCACCACCCGGGACGGAGGCAACAGCAGCAAGGCCAGCGGCTGCAGCGGCAGCAAGCCGCGGCAGGAGGGCCAGAGACACAGCTACCGGCAGGCCGTCAAGAAGTGAGACGGGGCGGGGGCGCCGGGAGCGGCACAGCGTTGCACTGCCAGCGGCAGGCTGTCTCCCTGCAGAGGTTTTTATTTGAGATCCAGGAGGGTTTGGAGCTCTGCTTGAAGGGGGAGCAGGAGTGAGGGGGAACCCCCCCACGCCCTTCCCCCCAAACCACGACGCCCTACCCGGCACCCCAATCTCCTCATTGAACGGAGGAGGTGCAGATCCTGTGAGAGACGCCGGCGAGGACGTTGGTGGCGACTGGAGGTCACAGATCTGCAGGAGGAGGTGTCTGTGGGTGCAGCAGCCTGCAGCGAGGTGGAGAGAAGAGCAATAGGGACGAACATCCAGCATCTTATCTTTTCTCCCCTTTTCTTCTTTCAAGGCACCTCTCCGGACTCGTTCTCACACCTTTTTCTTTTTCTTAAGACTCTCACTCAGTTTTTTGGGACCAAACATTTTCACATGTTAAGCTGACTGATGACGACTTGATTTCAGTTGGATTTGCTACCGACCGACCTGCGCTGTAACAGTCTCAGTCTTCATGGAGCCATTTTACATTCCAGCTCCTTGTTTTTTTTCCGCCGTGGTGCGTTCACATTCCACACAGGAGCGAGACATTACAGCTTTTCAGCTCCTACTTCACTGAAGGTGGTATCAAGTCTGTGCACAACACGTCGTGCTGAGCGGCTGCAGGACACGATGAGACGAGCAGCTTCTTCTTCTCTGGCGTCTGATCGAGGCGTCAGTTGAACTTCTCCTGATATGCAGCAACTGCATCTCATCCAGAGCTCTTTTCTTTTCTTTCTTTTTCTTTTTGTTGCTCTACTTGAACAGGAGATATCTTTGCTTTTGGCTTCTGTCCCGTGGTGTGCTTCTGTTCTCTTTCTATTTCTCGGCCGAATGTTGTTTTTCTCCAGTGATCCGCATGCCTGCATCCAGCACTGCTTCTTTTAGGCCTTTTACTACTTTGAGGGCAAATCTGAGAGCGGCTAACGTTGCTTTCTGGGGTCGTTATTCTCCTCATGCCGGTGCCATCCCCGACACGTGTAACCTGCGTCTGTACCTATAGCCTCTCATTTATAAAACCCTATTTTAACACTCACCAGGCAGACCCTGAATGTTCTTGTTTTTTCAATATTTTTACAGTATTTTACAGTCGTTTGTTGATGTTATTCCTCCTGTGTACGTCAAGTGTATATGATGAAATATGATATTGAAAATGTAAAAGGAAAATATGTTATCCATACTCTTTGTAAACATCCAGGATGTGTTGTATATATATATATATATATAGCGCGCCATCGGCTTATATTGTAGGATATATGACGTATATATATTTACAATATATTCAAACACACTATTGTGAAGATGCATTAATCAAAAAGTTTCTTCTTGTAAGTCTCAAAAAGCGCTACACGATAATCATGTTGTTGTTGTTTTTCTTTTCTTACATGGTGGTAATAATTCAGCACAATATGAGTATTATAGTGTATCAAAGATTAGTAAGTGATCAGAGGGATTAAAAAGAAGCTAGAGACAGAGACAGCGCATGGTTGGCTCACAGCATGACTTTAAAGGGATCAGGGTTGTTGAGATGCATGAAACAGGTGGAGAATGTAATAAAATAAGGCAGGAGGGAGGGAGGAGGGCGGCCTGGTTTGGTTTTGGTAGCCATAAACGCCTCATAGCATTAGATAGGCCTGTCACGATAACACATTTTTTAAGACGATGTATTTTCCCAGAAACTATCATGATAAACGATAGTGTCGTTGATGTCGTTTTAGGACCATTTTATACCACTGATATACTGATATTAGAGCATAATAATCCAAAACATCCTTTTAAATATTAAAATATCCTACAAAAATAATTAAACTACAATCAAAACAAATAAAATACACTCTCAATCATGAAAATTATCTCATCCTTCGCTTTTCTACTATCTTCCCATCTTCACTTTTCCTTCTTTTACCTCGGTCTGGTTATTTTTTTAAAATAAATTGTTGATACTGTTGCCATAGCAACACCTTTTAAACAGCAATCATCTTTAAAATCTCAATATTAAACATTGGAATTGAATTGTGGAAAAGACATATTAAAATATCCTACATAAATAAAACATAAATAATTAAACTACAATCAAAACAAATAAAATAGACTCTCAGGCTCTTTTTAAAAAAAAACGCATTGAGATTAAACATTTTTATCCATCTTATTTATTTAATTATATAATTTTATATTACAAATAACATAAACAGCTGGAATGGCTGCTTGGGAAACATGTTTTTTTTGGGGCAATTTGTACTGCCTGTAAAACATTTCAACAATACTTTAAACACAACACAAAAAAATTTATGTAAACGACGATATATCGAATCCAGAAAAAACGATCGTGTCCATTTAATATATCGAACGATAAGTCGATATAGTAATTATCGTGACAGGCCTAACATTAGAGCCATTTTCTACTCAGGCTTTTGAGCGGCTGCAGTGCCGGCGTCCGACCAGCAGGGGGAGCGTCACGTCTCAGCCATAACCACACCTGCTGCACCTGCAGTCAATATGCATGGCCTCTCACCTGGCAGGTGGGGTGGGGATCTGCAGGGCTAAATGACAAAAACACACCTGTTTGTATTAAATGTTTGTTTGTTTGTTTTTGGAGTGTGTGCATGCTGCGGCTGCGCTGTCTGTCTGATGCTTCTCTCATCGTTTCCCACGTTGTTTACGCTCAGTGTGAACTTGTTTATTTTTGGAGCACATGATTTAATATTCAGCGTCGTTGCCTCTAAATCACGTTCTGCCTGCAGTTTTAGAGCTGAAATGTTGAGTCGATTAATCGATTAGTCGATCGTCAGAAAGTTATATTTTAGTTTGAGTCACTTTTCAAGCAAAAAAGGCCAAAATATTTACTTTTTTCTCTGTCTGATGTCACAGTAAAATTCATATATTTTATGTTTTGGACAATTTAAAAGACATTTATGATTGTTTTTAACAACTTTCTGACATTCTTTATCAACTAAACGATTAATCGATATTTAAAAATAATCAGTTTTTATCTCATCCTCTGCTTTCTTCTCTTCCCATCTTCGAATTTTTTTTGTTGTTTTTTAAAGAAAATGTTGATATTGTTGCCATAGCGACACCTTTCACCACTGATGTAACTCGCTCTGAATTTATTATCAGACTGTTTATAGAAGCCAGAGGGGGAAGATTGTGTTCTGATTCATTCATTTAAATCACGTTAATATCAATATTTCATACATTTGAAAGCACTTCTCTGGTTTTATTCTGGTATCTCACATTTATTTATTATTTTTCACACTATCACTTCTGTTTATTTCTGACTGTAAATCACCTTTCAAATCCATAACTGAAACGTTTGTAACTAGAAGGGCTCCGCAGACACCAGCCAAGGCCGTCCTTGATCTCAGTGTTAACAAAAGTAAAAAATTATTTGTGTAAGCATCCTCGTAGTAAATGTTTCCTCCTCGGCCCTTGCTGCTCCAAACCAGGTTTGAGGAAAATCGGGTGAGAAGTTTTTCCATAATCCTGCTGACAAACAAACAACAAAACAAACAAAACATAATCAACATTTAGCACAAATTTACACACCTGACAGAACAATCTCACCACCCAGCAGCTGTTCTCTTCTGGAGCTTTTGATCGTATCAAATGATCTTCATCAGCTGACAAAATTATCCAGTTTTTTATCAAAATTATGTAATTTTAATTTCTTTTTTTGTTTTTTGCTCCTGACAACAAGTCGATCAACAAGGAAATTGATTGTTCATTAATTTTTCAAAAAGAGATGTCAAAACATATTCTGGTTCAAGCTCCACAAATATGAAGATTTTCTGCTTTACTTATAACATATAACATATAAGACAGTAAATTATTATATTTTGATTTTTGGAGCATTGGTCGGACAAAAGATCTCACCTCCGTCTGTCAGAAATTGCATTTTTCACTATATATACACTTTTGTTATTAATTGTTTAATCAACATATTATTCAACAATAAAACCAGTAGAGAGCAGACCAAGTTCCAACTTTCAGGAGCGTTCACATGATTTTTTTAGTTTCAGATTTCTATTTATACATACGAACATACTTTAATACATGAGGAAACAAAATATACCGTAAGGAAACAGTGCACAAGTTAAAAAACATAGTTGAGAGATCATTTTCCCGATTATTCCGATACTACATGAATGGAGCACAAATATCCTATTTTGCAACGTTAACAAAAGGAAAAAAAACATTCATATATCTGCTACAGATTCGCTCTAAACTCTAACAGGTTCTTCTCTGGACCGTGCTGAACACTTTCACTAAGTTTCATGAAAATGTCGCAAGCAATTTAAAAAAAAGTTTTTTGTGAACTGAAAACAAACCCTGCTCGGCCGAGGTAACAATCAGAAAGATCTTTACTGGAGCTTTGAGAATTAATATTGTATTACTTAACTGACACTGAGCTGAATATTTACATTTAATGGCAGAAAATAATTATTATTTTCACTTAGTCCCAGTTAGAAGCAGCTAGAAACAGATTCATTCTATTCTGGTCTCAGGCTGAATATCTCCACAGAACGGCAGCTCAGAGCTTCACCTTGACAAACTCTCCAAGGTCCTCCTCCTCCTCCTTCTCCTTTTTCTCTCCTCCTCCTCTCTCTCTCTCTCTCTCTCTCTCTCTCTCTCTCTCTACTCCTCCTTCTCCTCCTCCTGCTCCTCCTTGTCCTGCTCCTCCTCCTCCTCTCTCTCTCTCTCCTCCTCCTCTTTCTCCTCACTCTCCTGCTCCTCCTGCTCCCCCTCCTCTTCCTGCTCCTCCTCTTTCTCCTCCTGCTCCTCTCTCTCCTCCTCCTGCTTCTCCTCCTCCTCCTGGTTATTATGGTTAAATGTCTGGTTAAAGTCACACTGTTGTGTGTTTTGTGCTGCACAAAGCGGTGCATGGCCTGCTGCAGCTTAAAAAAACACTTTTTATTTGTGCCCATGAACGCCTCATTTCTGAATGTAAATAAAGCATGAGATATTATGGCCTGTTTTCATTTATATTATGGTTAGAGTATTAAATGAAGGGTTAATATTTAAGGTAGGTCAACATCTTTTTTTTTTCCTGTCCTTGAGCTCATGGTCATTTTTTTTTATTTCATTTCTCTCAATGTGAATGAAGGAAATGGCTATATTTAACGCTGTTGTATGCTGTTGTGTTTTAGAGACTTGAGCCAGCTCATACCAACTCTTTTTACATGTCAAGGTCTGATCTGATCATCTCAGTGTTTTTTAGACTGGTGCAGGAGAGGCAATGTTCATGAGCTACATGTGTCACTGCCTTGTTAAAAAACTCACCATGGAAATGTTGTTTGTGAGCTTCTCACTTTGGGAGGCATAGAAGGTGAAAATAAAAGTGTTTTGAAAGGTTCACTGTGTCCCAGCGTCACTGTGTGGAATCTAACAGAGAACATTTACTCATTTCCCAGAATAAAGGTACTTAAATAATACTACTACAGCATAAAAAATACACAGTTTAGTTATACTGACAATTACATTTAATACATCAGTGACAGAAACAATTGTGCATCATAATTAATGTTTTATTTTAGATACTTTAAGTACATTTTGATGATAACAATTATGATTAAGAATAAAGTGTATTCTGTTATTGGACTATAAATAGTTTATATTAATATGTTAAGCTGGTAGATTCCTGCAAAGTAGATAAATGTAGTGAAGTAAAATGCTCTATTTTTCCCCTCAGATGTAATTGAGAAGTATATGCTCAAGCACAATTACCTTAAAATAGTACTAGTAATACTACTAAATAGTATTTGAGTAAATTAAGATGTTCCTTTATTGATTCCCATAGGGGAAATTAATGTGCAACACAAATACAGAAATAAGTACAGATATATAGAACAAATAAAAAAATAAAAAAACAACATTAAAAAGGTTAAAGGTCTACAATTGTGTCACAGTAGAAGTAAAAATATCAACTATAAAGAGACTGATTTACAAGGTACACAATTATTAATAGCAGGGAATCTGTTATATATATTATATGTCTACAGTGTACAGTGTAGCTGTATAATATATACTGTGAATAAGTTTAAGCCTCGGTTGTTGAACGTGGCACCATTTCATTATCAAGAAATGCAGCCTGGGACTTTTTATGTATCAACTTTAAGGTGATTTTCTATACATATATCATATCATACATACTTTTATACATTAAAAACAATAAAATTATGTTTCCCCTAAACTAAAAATATACCAGAAGGAAACCATCAAATAGTTTAGAGGTAATTTTTCTGATTTCTGTGTCAAATTATTGATTTGTTTACTTGGTAGCCTTTCTGTACATATAGATAGGGTGGATTCGGGTAATGTGGGACACTTAAGGTTTGGCTGATTTATTTCCTGCTTAAAGTAAATATAGTCATCAAAACCTTTACTATTGGTCTACCATGGGTGTCATGTGACTGAAATTACATAAAATATTTTTAAATTTAGAAAAATATAACAAAGTCAAAATTGCAAAAAGTGTCCCACATTACCCGAATTCACCGTATATAATATATGTGCAGAAAACAGGTCATTATTGCAAACAACTTCAGGATGATTCAAGGCTCCTCTGCAGAGTGGTTTATTTCCAATAATGACTCGCTGGCTGTACATTATCCCCACATAGAACACAGTACAGTGTGATATAATGTATATTAACTGACCATACGCAGTAGTGTCCCATAAATATAACGTATATTGTATAAAGTGGTATTTATTGTTAAATTCAGAGGCTGCTGAACAGTTTTAGCGGCGGTTGAACGCGCAGGTGTTGGTGTCCTTGAACAAGCCTCTGTTTCATTTTCAACAACCACAGCCGGGGATTCTGGTGACGTCACCCAGGAAAGTACACAGCAGTCTGCCTCAGTCACGGTGCCGCTGCTGCATCCACCGAAAACAACCGAAAACAACCGGACAGGCGCGCAGTTACATCGAAAAACGGCCCATGACACTGTCATAGAAACACGAAGTAAGTCTCCAAACTCGCTTTGGCAACGGAAACGTTCATTTAAACGCCTCTGAACTGGCGTCGAAACCTTCATTTCCTAATGCTAGTGAGCTGGCGCCGTCTACTTCCCGGAATATATGGGGACTGTCGTTGGTTGGCTAAACTGTTGATGTAGCCGTTAGCTCTCTGTCAGTCAGCCTGCATCAATAAATAAACTGCTTTGTGTTTTTATTTTCTATACCTGCTATCCTTAAATATATATATGTGCTAAATCGACACAAAACGGGGGAGGGGAAACGACATCTATATTGTGCAAGCAGCGATGTAATCTGGCATTAGCTTGGCAGGTGTTCCAGGATGTAGATGCATCCTTGAGTATTATTTAGCTAGTTACTGAAGCAGGAACAGACTGGAGCAGTCATCACCGTCACAGATTCATCCTCGGGTTATATAACCGATTAATTAATAATCAGTAAGTCTCCAAAACATTAGAAAACGGTAAGAAAAGTATGTTAACATATACGAGCCTAATTTAACTTAATCAGAAACCCCAAAATAATACATTTACCATAATGTAAGCCCAATGGAAGCACAAATCCCTCACATTAAAAAGATGGGAGTATCACAATAACAAACAATAGGATAATTAACAAAATAAATGATTATAAAATCAGTTGCTGGAGAATTTTCTGCTGATCAAATAATTGAGGAACTCTCTGAACACCAAAAGATATGTTGTTCTTCATAGAAATAAGAATATTGTTGCCAAAAATAAAGCGTTTGCACTTACCAGATCCTGTTAAAAACATTAAATTCTGCTCCTCAGAGACACTGTGAAGACATGATTGATTCTGCAAAGACCAAAGGTCACGTGACAAATATTCACTGAAAATCTGTTTACACAGAGCAGAGAGGAGAGGACAGGAGAGGCTGTTTACACAGAGCAGAGAGGAGAGGACAGGAGAGGCTGTTTACACAGAGCAGAGAGGAGAGGACAGGAGAGGCTTGAATTCCATTTTGTTCTTATTTAAAATATATATATATATATATATATATATATATCAGAGAAATGGAACTTGAGTTTTTAAGTTTTTTTGTGAAATATGTCCGTTAGAGCCATTTTGGGTTGATTACAAATTATAGTATCGGAATTTGCTTATTTGTTGAGGTCATGTAAATCTTTTCTTTTTCATCTATAAAATAATATGAAATGAATATTCTGAGTAA
This sequence comes from Centropristis striata, assembly GCF_030273125.1. Taxonomy (NCBI): domain Eukaryota; kingdom Metazoa; phylum Chordata; class Actinopteri; order Perciformes; family Serranidae; genus Centropristis; species Centropristis striata. The sequence continues at coordinate 24,915,385 of NC_081537.1, read as the reverse complement.
TTCTTTTGTATTTGTTGTAATTGATCAGATGATTGTCAGCTGTGATAGACGGAAGGGACTGAGTCTAAGGCATCGTTACAGTCTTACTGACCTCATGTTAGAATGAGAATTTTTTTTGGTGCTTATATATTAGTGTTATGATTTGGACTGTTTTAACTTTGACTGTTTTAAGAGGTCACAACAATGGCATTCTAACAGTGTTATTCTGTACAAAGACATGTTTGAGTTGTTTCCTCTTCTCGCTGTGATCGATGGTGCTGATTCTACAGAGCTGCAGGACCTGCTTGAGTGACACGATGGAGAAACCTCCTTTCAAGCAGAACCAGAGCTGCGGGGACTGGCACCTGAAAAAGAGTCTGGGAATGGGCGGCTTCGCCCACGTTTACCTGTACCAGCATCATGTGAGTTCAGAGCCCTGACACACAGACACAAAACAAGCCGTTCTCACCTGCTTCCTGTTGGGATTAATAAAGAACTTGTTTTGGCATGTTGTGAAGAAACAAGGGGAGTAGCTATACACTCACTGCTATTTTTGGGTCTGCTTTTATGCACTGAAATAATAATGGTATTTCGGTTTATCTGTTTTGTAGGAAACAGATGAAAAACTAGCTGTGAAAATGTGCCGTCTGGAGCTCACACCAAGAAACAAGGACAGATGGAGCCGAGAAATCCAGATCATGAAAAAGTTAGTTTTTTTTAATACTTTTCCTGCATATTTAATTTATGTTGCACTGATTTAAAGATCTCATAATGACTATGCTTATTCACAGTTATAAAATATCTAAAGGAAGCTGCAGACTTTCAGTGCATGACTGTGCACAATCTGTACAGGCTTCATTAAATAGTAATGCAGTGTTAACTCTTCCTCGTCTCTCACTCAGGTTGAATCACATCAACGTGGTGACAGCCCGAGACGTCCCGGAGGAAATGAGTCCCATAGCCTTAAACGATCTTCCACTGCTGGCCATGGAGTACTGCTCCCGGGGAGACCTGAGGAAGGTGAGGGCTGAGAACATGTTCACACTGAGACAGATACAGGGGAAAATGCATCTTTTTGTTTTTTGGTTTAAGACTTTCAATTTCATCAAGACAATATTTTCCACACTCAGAAAGGTGGAAAAACCTCAAACTAAATCACTTGGCACTTTAGATGGAGGAAACGCTTTTGCAAAACATCTAGATAAACCTGATCAAATATTACTGAAGTCTTTTCTTCAACACCTTGCCTACAGAGTTGAGAAATATGTTTTCACTCTATCTCACCTACATCAGCAGATATAATCCTCTTCTTTTACCTGAAACGGAGAATCCCCAGTAGAAGCAGAACCTCAGCCGTGTGTAATTATGTCGTTATCCAATCCACACTGGCTCCATAAACGGCAGAGCGTCTGTGATGAAACAGAGCGTCTGTGATGGTTCACAACATATTGAAAGCAGAGATTTGTGTGATTTTAAACAGCTGTCTGCAGTTGGACGTCTCTGCCCCTCGGCCGTCTGTCGGCAGCAGCTGGCTAACCTGCTCTCCCCGGGCTGACTGACAGCACAAATTTACTGAACCAAAACAGTTCTCCTGTCGGCTCCATGGGAAGAAATCAACAGTGTTTGAATGTATTGAGTCATTGATTTAGCAGCGAGTGTAACAGGAAGCTCACAGATGGACTTTAAGCCTCGATAAATCAATGTAGATATGGTTAATATGTTCAAAGCACATGAGCAGCGGGGTGATTGTGTGATTTCAACTGCTGTCTATGCAGATTATGCTTCACTAAATGGGACAAAAAAGACTTGAAGCATAAATAAGACTCAGTCAGAGAAAGTGAAAGTGCATCCTGATCATAGTTTAGTTATGCAATCATGGTGCATGACGCAGCAACGAGCCGGTCGGGTTACTGACCTCACTGCCAAAATTGTCTTTGTCTTTAACACTCATCACAAACTGTACAGTGCTTCATATAGAGGTGGGGAGGGGGAATCAATACCGCATAGTATCGGAATGTTTTTGGGGCGATATTATATCAATTCATGGCCGCCAAGTATCAATAGTTAGCGTTCCGAGTGACGGCAAATTTTTGCTGTGTTTTTTTTGTTTCTTTCGGTAGCTGTAGCAGGCTCACTTTTAGGAATATACTAGAGATGCTATATGAAACATATTAATCGTATGAAACTAGCAGATGTAAGGAATCTATAGGCACCATGTGTGTCAGGATATTGTGTCGGGAAGTTGATGAAATAACGCTGCAAAGTTACGATGGTTTTGTTTCATTCAGAAACATTGAGATCAGTGAAGCTTGATGTTTGTGAAAGTATAATCAAATGCTGCAGGTGTTGTTGTCCATACATGTTTAATATCAGTTCAGTTCAGTTCGACTGAATACTTTGTTGGTCAGTCTGTGGGTTTGACTCTCATTGTGGACAAATAAACAGACTGAAGGGAGATGGATACACTGAGAATTTTCTCTGATTGGACAAAACAGTTCTTGATGGAATTTAATTTTATGGACACAAAATGCAGTTAAACAGTTAAATCACAATATATTGTATCAATACTCACCATATCGCAAAATGCTTAAAATCATAAAAATATCGTATCGTATCGTGACTTGTGACGTTATGCTGATTCATACCTCTAATATCATACAAGATACAAACAATGATAGCATAAACATATGTTAGGGCTGCAGCTAACAATAACTTTCTTTATAGATTAATCTGCCATTTATTTTCTAGATTAATGGATAAATCGTTTGATCTGTAATATCTCTGTCCCGGTTTCTGAAAGTCCAAAGTGATGTCTATAAAAGCCTTGTTGTCTAAAGATATTTAGTAGTACGATATAAAATAGAAAACCAGGTCATCTCTGTATTTGAGACAGGGTCCCACAAGTGTTGAACAGTGTTTGGATTTTAAATACACCTGTTGCAACAGCTTGAAATTCAGGTTTTTATACGATGTTGAGTGCATTTTGTGTTTTTCCTTTTAATTTGCCATCCTTCTGTAGAATCCTGTCACAAAACATTGTACATTTGGTTGTTGTTAACACAATATAACTTGATATAATGTGATACAGAAGTGAAATAACCAGTATACTGTATTTACTGTATATAAATATGTCATTTAACACAGCTGTAAGGTGCTGGGAAATCTTGAAAATGTTTGAAAGGGTGTTAAGAAAAAAGCATTTTCTGACGTAAAAAATGACAATTGTTGGATTATCAAAATGGTTGCAGATGAGTTTTTCTGTCTATCAACAATTGATTCGATGACTAATTGTTGTTGCTGTGATGTGATCTTTCCGTCATGTATTGTAGGTTTTGTGCAGATGTGATAGGATTGTTTGTGTGTTTCAGATGCTGAGCAAACCTGAAAACTGCTGCGGGTTGAAAGAGAGTGAAGTTCTCTCATTACTCAACGATGTTGGTGTGTTCAGAGTTTTTCTTTGTGCATCTTCATTCAGAAATGTCTGTTTTTCTTTTCCTATCAGTCAGTTAAACCTCTGTTTTCTGCTGCAGGATCTGGTATCCAGTATCTGCACGAGAACAAGATCATCCACAGAGACCTTAAACCTGAAAACATTGTGCTGCAAGACATCAATGGAAAGGTAAACTTACACTTCTTATGGTTTTGTTCTGTTTGACTTTACATCATGAGGCAACTGTCTGACATCGACTGTTTCTTCTCCTGCAGCTGGTTCACAAAATAATAGACCTGGGCTATGCTAAAGACCTGGACCAGGGCAGTCTGTGCACCTCCTTTGTTGGAACTCTTCAGTATCTGGTAAGCAAATGTAGTTACTTTTTAAACACCTGGTTTCATGCAATCTATGACTCATTACACTCTTAATAATCTATTGTAGTCCTTTAATCTTTCTACTGTTGCAAGTGTAGAAATGCTGCATAACATGGATTAAATGCATCATGTTAAAATGCACTTTTCTTCTCTGCAGGCCCCTGAGCTGTTTGAGAACCAGCCCTACACCGTCACTGTGGACTACTGGAGCTTTGGCACGATGGTGTTTGAATGCAGCTGTGGTTTCCGTCCGTTCCTGCACAACCTGCAGCCCGTGCAGTGGTAAGATGACCTGATAAGCAAAACGTAATGCCATGTACATTCTGTGCAGGAGTGATTTATGCTGCCAGAGAGATAGAAGCACACTGGAGACTGTAGTTTGCTCATAAATCAAAGAGAGGTTGCCTTGGTTCACCTCGTCAGTCTTCAGCAGAGAAGAGACCCGAGGCAAAGATCCTGAGTGACATGAAAGAGACAGGTGCATGCTGGTGTTCTGGAAACAACGGGACGCTTGTTGTTGTAGTTCAGTCTGCTGATTTGGCCGCTCAGTCAGCAGCAGCACAGGGTGTGATACACACACACACACACACACACACACACACATCATCACAGCAATTTAATCACTTTATAACCTGAAAAAGTGCCCGATTGCACAACTTTTGTCAGAAGTTGTTTCCTTATCTGATTCATAACTCAAACAAAAATGTGAACAAAAAGACATAATGTGCATTTCCGTGACTTGCATATAATTATTTCTGATATCCAACATAAATAAACATCCATAAATTACCTTATAAATTATAGTAAAAAAAGGCGTCCTTTCTTACTGCAGAACTTGCCTGAGAATCATTACACTCACTTAATCAAGGGACTTCCTGGTAAAGTAAAGTATTAATAAAATGAAAATGTACAAACAGGAACTGATAATAACTAATTCTGCATACTTTAATGATGCTGGTTGCCAAAATATTTACAGTTCAGCTTCATTATGGCTTAATCACCGGGGCTGTAGTTCCAAAACGATATTAATTCAGCTGAGACATGTATTGTTTGGTGTAATTCGTGCTGAAATAACTTACCTACATGTTCACATAGTTTTGAACTGATAGATTCAAGTCGCTGTTACAACCCGAACACAGAGAAATAATTATGTTTACAAACCTAAATTAGATACAAAAGCAGCACAATTAGTAAGACTGAGGTGAGTACCAGGGTCAAACAGCAGAGGGAGCTACATCACAGAAACCACTTGGCAAAGAAATGAAAACAAAACTTACCACTAGTAATGAAGCTGCCTTTGTTATCATCATTATTCCTGCATTAAAAATACATTGCCTTGTTTCATGAAAAATCCAAAAACCTTCTGTATTATTCAGCTGCATCTCCATACATTAGAATATGATGAAAAGTCTATTTCCAGTAGTTCAAGTCAGATAGCCCCAACCAAGTATTGAGTCATAACGATGACATACTTTTCAGAGGCCAACATTTTCATATTAAACACACTTTTTAAAATTGGTCTTTTGTAATATTCAAAAAATTTTGAGACTCTGAAGTTTAGGTCTACATTAAATGTAAGCCATTATCATTATAATTAGAAGAAATCAAATAAATTAAGACATGAAATGTTTAATTCTGTGTGTAATGGATCTATATAATGTGTTATTTCAGCTTTTTGAATTCAATTGCTGACATAAACAAACTTTTCTATGATATTCTAATTTATTGAGATGCACCTGTAGCTGTGTTTACTTGGTTTGACTTTTTTGCTTTTGATGTGTTACAGAAGATTCAGATAAATAAGACTGATAAGCCTTATGAGAATAATTATTTTTATGGTGTTAACTGCTTTATAACTCAATAAAAACCCAATCACAGGAAGTTATTAATTCAAAAAGCAAATTTCCAACAAAATCACATAACCACATTTTAAATGTTTAAGATCTAAATCTATGCACCATCATCCTAATCTTGTGTCTTGTCGTCTGCAGGGCCAGCAAGGTGAGGAACAAAGGTCCTAAAGACATCATGGCTGTGGAGGAGCAGAACGGCGAGGTCCGGTTCTCCACCCAGCTCCCTTACCCCAACAATCTCAGCAGGTTCGGACCCCGCGGCACTATAAATAAAACCACTTAAAGAGTGTTTGTTCAGGGTGCTGCAATGTTTACTCTGCAGCAGAAATGAAAGTACGCTGTTAGTCAGTGAAAGGAAAGAGAAAACGCTGCAGAGCCACATGCTGCCAGTTTCTCTCCTTGAACACACTTTTTAATCGCTGTTTTCAGGACGCTGCTGGAGCCGATGGTGGCTCTGCTGCAGCTGATGTTGAAGTGGGATCCGTTCCAGAGGGGAGGCAAAGTCAACCCAGACACCAAGAGGCCGCGCTGCTTCGAGGTGCTGGAGCAGATCCTCAGCATGAAGGTGAGTCCCTCTCTGAGTCTTTCTCTCATCGCTGCTTTAAGGCCAATTTGATCATATATAGCACCTTTTAAAAACAACATTTTACAAATTGCTTCGACTGAAAGCAGTTAATTACACGGAGAATGATGCCATAAGACTAGACATTTTAAGATACACAGAAAATAAAAGGCAAAAGGAGTGAAAAAGTGAAGAAGTAAAAGAAGTGATAAGATAGAAAGTATTACATAAAAGCAAGTCTAAAAGTGGGTTTTAAGAAGTGATTTAAAATAATTTATCATCAGGGTTTGTCTTTTTATTTCTACCAGAGCTGCTACAATCTTTGAATTTCTATTCTTAAATGTTAAATGTTGTCTAAACAAAAGAAGCAACACAAGAACTTTGTCTTCAGACATTTGTGTCAATAACTGCCATAATTTTGACATAATAATCATAACCTGATCAGAAACAAGTAAACAAGATTCTAAACCTGACCAAACATTTGATGCCAACTTTCAGTACCTTACAGTTTTTATATTTGATGCAATTAATTTAAAAAGTTTTTACATTAGAAACTTCTTTTATGACATACTTGCTCTAAACATGTATATATATTTTAATAAAATCCTGTTTCAATAATTTCATTTGTCCGATTTAATTTGTTCTAACTTTCTTTATTAAATATAACTCATCAGTTTTGTCAAAAGAAATAATAATTGTGTCCTCAGTTATTCTGTTTATATAAATGTATTTTATGGTGCTGTTAGTCTGCGTACAACAAGCAGGAGAACAAACAGTTTCTGACTGCAGTGAAAATGTTGTTTTAGAAAGGCTTAACTCCAAAAAATATGCATTGAAGCAGAAAATTATTCGATTACAATTATTTTGTATAGAAATGTTCAACAAACTTTGACTTCTAGATTTTGGAGTTATAGTAAATGTTTGGATCTGAAGAGTCAGAAACGATCCTCCACAGCGTCACTGCTGAAGTCAAATTCTACAAATATTATTATAAGTATAATATTAGTTTATAAGCTGTTTATCTGCAGCTGTGCAGAAATTGCAGGTTTAAACAGAATGATAATATGTGTATCAAATCTTTGTATGTAGATTTAGAATTCAAATGTCACAATAATGAAATAAGCTTCAAACTATTCTGTAATATTCCACAACATGTTTGTTCACTCATTGCAGAGGCGATACATTTTGAAAAGAATGTGAGTTTAAGTTCTCTGTGGAGGGCTTGCTGTCTCCAGGGAAACCAAACCTCCCAGTAAAAGATGATCAGAGCTTTGTTTTCCTCCTGTGTGTCTGCAGGTCGTCCACATCCTGAACATGACCACGGCTCAGGTCCACTCCTTCCAGCTCACTCCGGAGGAAAGTCTCCACAGTCTGCAGAAACGCATCGAGGGCGAGACCAAGATTGAAGTGGTGAACCAGGAGCTGCTGCAGGAGACGGGCGTGTCCCTGGACCCCCGGAAGCCTGCAGCCCAGTGTGTCCTGGATGGAGTGGTGAGTCCTGCAGCTTTAGACCTTCATCAGGGGAAATCCTGATGGTTTTAGGGGGTCTGAGACACCAACCATGTCCTGGAAACTAGGGATGGGAATAATTCAACAATGATCGATTAATGGTCGTTAAGAATTTGGTAGATCACATGGAATTTTTAATCGATCTGTGCATTATAAACATTAATATTATCTCTGACTGCATATCAGAAACACGGGCGAGCGTTCAGTTCTGTGGCCGTACGTCAATAAGCCAATGAGCTGAGAATTAAGTTGGATAAAGCTGCAGTTAAAAAACTGAAAGCAATAACAATTATATAACACACAAAAATACACAAGTATTAATTTGAGCAAAACTAGCTTACTGTATCAAACCTTGCTAGCATGAATTACTTGGTTTAATTTTTATCCAAAATTTATTAAAAAACAAAACAAATTTAAATAAACAAGATCACTGTGAAAACTAACCTCATGCCTCTTCGGGGACTGAAACATAAAACATTGACCTCCTTGACATTTTCTTTATAGTTTAATCTCACTGAGTTAGTTTTACGATCGACAGGATCAAGTCTCTTTTCGTCCTTTCAAAATAAAAACGTTTGTTATCAATGCAGGCTTTTGCATAGTAGTGTGTGTGTGTATATATATATATATCTTTTATTTTACCCGTGTATGCATGCAGCGATTAATCAATTAATTGATCGTTAACGTTATAGATAATCAAGTTGCCAGGTTTCTCCCAAACTCCCATCCCTACTGGAAACGTCCCCAAATGGATTCTAGCTTTGTTTTGTTATCCCCTCTTCATGTCTCTGTTGTTTCCTCCTGCTGATAAAGCAAAAACAAAACTATTTTATGTACGATCGTCCCATTGGAACCTTTACAGAGACAGGAATAGGTGTGCAAACACTTGTCCAAGTGCTTAAAAAACTAAAGTGTTGCAGAAACCACAGCGTCTGCAGGCATCCTGGTTTACACACGCTCACCGTATGAGCCCCGAGGGACTCTGAATCAATAAGAAATGCTGTTTTAAGTGACAGGAATGTGTTTGCAGCCTGTGTAAAGTGGTGATTTCCTTCTCCCCTGTGCAGAGAGGCTGGGACAGCTACATCGTCTACCTGTTTGACAAGAGCATCACCAAGTACTCTGGTCCCCTCAGTGCCAGACAGCTGCCCGATAAAGTCAACACTATAGGTGAGTCTGCTGACCATGAGACGGTGAAACTGTTAATGCACCTTCATGCATCGCTTTAGAAACCAGAGCTGCTACGATACTTGAGTTTCAAATGTAAAATGTTCTCTAAAGAAAAGCAGCAACACAAGAACTTTGTCTTTAAGAAATGAGTGTCAAACTGACATCATTTTGGAATATCTATTTACACGATGTGAAATGAGTTAACAAGATTATAAAACCTGACCGAACATTTGATGCCAACTTTCAGTCCCTTGCAGTTTTTATATAGTTAGTGTTTTACTGTTTTAATTACGTTTTTTAGCTTCTGTTGAGGTTTTACTTGTCTGTAGTCCTATTTTATGACATCATCACCTGTTACGGCAATTTTGTGGATTGCACTAATTTAATAGGTGAGCTAAAACACAAAGCACTCAATACTCTGTTCAGCAAGTTTTATTAGCACATCCGTATTCCATACACCGCACAATCCCGAATGGCTCTTTTACAGTACAACAAAGCCCCGTACACTGCTCAACTTATGACTGTTGTATTTCTCAGTGTTGGCTCTTCAGCAAGACTCAATGCAGCCCTATCTTCCTACCTCATACATAACCTAAGGACACAGGTCACTCATTTACACGTTCCCCTCTCACATGGTAATGTTAAGTTCACAGTATGAGTTCCCACAAGGCCTTGCGTCTCGAATATCAAGTAGATCGCCTCCTACTTCTTGTCCCGCCATGACAGGAAGTACAAAATTTCCTTCACACACTCTAAAAATAAAATAAAAAAAATGTCAAACAAAATGGTATGTTTCAATAAAGTGATATGTTCAATTAAATTTGTTAGTCTTCTCTTATTAAACCTACTTTTTTATTGAATATAAAGTCAACACTATAGGTGAGTCTGATGACCATGAGACCGTGAAAGTGTTAATGCTCCTTCATGCATCAGTTTAGATACAATTAACAGATCACATGTTTCACTATTTTACACATTGCCCATCACTCTGTTTCCTGTCTCAGTTAGTAGCAAATGTTCTATTAAAGGTTATAAATCATGAAGACCATCCTTAATGACAACTTGATCCACTAGATGGAAGTATTTTCCTCTCTGTTTTAGCTCTCCTCTGTCTTGTTTTAACTTCTCAGTGCAGGAAGCAAAGACCCAGCTGCCTCTGGTGGTGCTGAAGAAGGTTTGGGGTGAAGCGGTGAGCTACATCTGTGGGCTGAAGGACGACTACAGCCGGCTGTTCCAGGGTCAGAGAGCCGCCATGTGAGTCTCAGGACACTCTGCTGTAATCTGTACGAGTCAGTAAGAGTTCCAGGGTACCAAAACAGAAACAAACAATATAAAAATCCAACTATTTTGGTTTTACTCGTCACACACTTTCAGATTTATTGCAGTTTACAAAGTTTTTATTTAGTTGCTGTTCATGTTAGTTATTTTATTATTAATTTACTGGTTAGCTGTATATTTAGTTTGATCAGAAACTGTTTTAATTACCAAGTAGGATTGCACATACGAGGAATCTGTCTCTTTGGTGCATAATAACATTATCAGAGACATAATAGAAAACATTACGATAGAAAATATAACAAAATAAAGGTACTTGAAGGTATACATTCAAAGTGCTTTACAATACAGATTGCGCTCATCCACCCGTTCACACACACATTCATACTGGTGGCAGAGGCTACCCTAAACGATGCCACCTGCCACCATTGGGAATTCATTCACACACTGATGAACACAGTGTCGGGAGCAATTTGGGGTTCAGTAACTTGCTCAAGGATACTTCGACATGTAGGCCGCCATGGTCAGGGATTGAACCAACAACCCTCCAATCAGTGCACAACCCGTTCTACCAACTGAGCCACAGCCGCTCCTATATGTGTATGTGTACTATTCTGCACGTTTTATATCATCCAGCTCATTTCTATAAATGTAGATATGAGCTATTATCAGCTATTTTTGTTATCATTATATGTGTCCAAACAATAAGTACCTTTAGTTGTACCTTGTTCATTTTAATGCCAGGTAAAACTAAAGGTACTTATTGTTTGGACACATATTATGATAACAACAAAAATAGCTGATAAGAGTTTAATTTAAGAGCTGATATCTACATTTATAGAAATGAGCTGGATGATATAAAACGTGCAGAATAGTGTTTTCATGCTGTTGTTTCTCTGTTTTACGTACTTTAATACACATAATCAAATCAAGTAAGACCATAATAATACATGTAAATAGTAATTTTCCACTCCAGGCTGAGGTAGAGAGAGCATGATGCATTGACGTTACTGTTAACGAGGCCATGAAAATGTTTTTTCACTCTCACATTCATAAGTATGTAATGTGCTTCATGTGACGGAAGTGTCTCTCTTAATGCACAGCCCCCAGGCCTACATGGGAAGTTACCTGTTTCCTAGGAATTTAATATTGGTTTTGTTTTGCCAAAAGTCAGTCTAAGAACACAATGAACATAAACATTGGTTTATTGTGAAATTGTCAGATCGTGTCTTTAATTGAACGTAATTCTTTTTATTTTTTAATTCTAAATAAATAAAACGCTCCTTGTTATTGTTAAATGTAATTCCTTGTCTTCCCTGGTGATGAAGTTCGTGTTGCTGAAGTGATTTTAGGGGAATGATAGCACAATTTGAGTACTTTAATCAAATGTTGAAATCCTGCACAGGGTTCCATTCCTTCAGCTCTTAACTCCTCCAGTTGTTTAGTCTTTTTCCTCTCATTGTGCTTTTCCCTCTGATCCTCTCTAACTCCTGCTTGTCTCCGTCCTCCTCCAGGTTGAGTCTCCTGCGCTACAACACCAACCTGACCAGGTGTAAAAACAGCATGTTCGGCTTCTCTCAGCAGCTGAAGGCCAAGCTGGACTTCTTCAAGAGCAGCATCCAGTACGACCTGGAGAAGTACAGCGACCAGATGCACTACGGCATATGTGAGTGTTCACTGGCAGCTCGGTGCTTCAATGTGATCCTCAGGATGCATCGATATTCTCTGTACCAACTGCTGCTGACCTCAGAAAATAAGATGATATCTACCAATGGCAGTGGCCGATTTTTATCTGAGTCGCATGAATTTTGCGTGGTGTCACATTATGTTGTTTGGGTTATTTGCTGTTGGGCTTGCTGCTGGCTGGACTCGACTCTAGCATGACATAAAGAGGGCGAGGGGGTGTGCTCATATATGGTTTATAAACAAGTAATAGTGAAAGGAAAAAGTTGGTTTGTTTGTGAGTATTACATCAAAGATCAGTGATAAGGACGCTGTATTCTATTTGTATCTTATCGACTTGAGATTTACATTTAATTACAATTTATGTTCCACAAAAAAAATGTATTGGGCTAATTGAATAGATAGTTTTATAGCAGGCTAAAGGGGGTAAAATGTATCTTTTTCATGTGAAAGGAGGTTATATTAAAGTGTTTTTTCACAGATGTGTGTCATTGCTCAGTCAAAGATAGTGAAATGAAGAGCTGAATGACTTTAAAACTGTTCAGTTATTTTACTATTGTGAAGATTAATTTGTTTTTCTGGCACAAAAGAGGGAATAAATACAAACAATAAAGACAGTGGCATTGGCTATCAGACAACATATCTTAAACATCAGTATCAGCCCAGAGTTCTGGTGCATCACATGGAGAATATTTGCACATGGAAATATGTGTCAGATGTTTGTTGTGATGATGGTTGTTTGTTTGTTTGTTTAAAGCCTCTGAAAAGATGCTGAAAGCCTGGCAGGAAAACGAGGAGCGAGCTGCTGCGTTTGCTCAGGTAATGCATGATTTAAAATGAACAATTCAGTGTCCTGTAATGTTTCTCTGTTTACATCCTTATTCGTTATTCCCGGTTTGTCCTGCAGGTGGCGGAGGTGAGCCACCTGGACGATGAGATCATGGCTCTGCACTCCGAGATTGTGGAGCTGCAGAGGAGTCCGTATGCCCGACGCCAGGGAGACAAGATGGAGCAACTGTGAGTGTTGCTGTGATCAGATATCTGAAGCCTGCAGGTTCTGCATAATAATGTGTCTTAATGAACTGATGAGGATTTTTGCGACCACCTAAGTTTTTATCGAGCAGCTTTTATCAGGTTACAAAAGAACCCTTTACACAGAAAATATTTAATTTTGCAGGAAAACAGAATCATGTATAGTATTGACCTCTTGTACTCACTTTATTAACAACCTTTTAAAAACTTCTGATAAATGAATATTTGAGTGTTACAGCACAGACAGGAAGGAGAAGGACAGAGTGAAGGGGGATAGCATGCAACAAAAGTCTCCTAACTGGAATCAAACTGAGGTTTTTGTAACTACTCCTCAAAAATGTAACTACATGTAATGAAGAGAAACCATTTGGACCACAGGAACTGTGATTGGTCAGTTACGTCTCTGAGGCCAGTGGAAAAACACATATTTAGCAAAGTTGACTCCACTGCACACCCCCGTGCCCTCTGAAGGCCAAAGATGCATGTAAATCATAGGAAGAAACTGTAAAAACAGGCATGATTGACCAGAAATTCACCTTTCGCCACTCTGTGTATCACGTGTGGAAAAAAAGTTGTGATATTTCTTCAAAACATCACCAAAAATAAACCCTTTGCACAAATCGGATGCTGTACAAAGAATTAAAGTGAAAAGTTTTGCGCATGTTAGTTCCACTTTTTGTTTTTTAGTGTAATTTATAGCATTTTAAGTCTGCACAAAGAACATTTTGGAGTTATTCCCACTTCTAACCATGATTGTGCTCATTCTGTAGAGGTACAGGACCACCCTGGCACACAGCTTGGGGTTGAGATGGTTAAAATCACATAAATATGCACAGAATACTCTCATATTGAGTCATGAAGCAGGACAGAGTCATTTTTATTGTCAATTCTTCACATGTAGCAGACATACAAAGGACTCGAAATCAGGTTTCTCGCCCACGGTGAAGACAAGACATTTCTGACACTAAAGTAGATAATAAATAAAGTGCACAGTAGATGAAGACATTTAAATAAACAATAAGAGAATAGGAGGTCATGGTGTAAATGTAAGACGGAGCAGCAAAATTATATATAAGTTAACAGTTGTAATAGTGCAAGACATTCCGTATCAGCAGCAGAAGTTTTCTGTTGGACAGAAGTATGCATCTGGCACCTGGAACACAAAGTAAGAATCAAATTAGAAACACTGAGGGATAAATAATTAAAGCATGATACGATATGTCCTTCTAGTGTTGCAACAGGTGAAATCCAGAACTACCACACACGTATCTGTGTCAAAACTCAAGTTTTTGATCCAATATGTCACTCAGAAAGGTTTTATAGTGTGTAGGACAGTTGTAGAGAGGAACTGAATGCGTTAAATATCTTAAGCAAGCACATTAAGTAGTCTGAAATATTCTTTTCACGCAATTGTTTCTCTGTTTTACCTACTTAGTTATGTGTACGTAAAACAGTGTGTACACATAACTAAAATAATAACAATCAAAATAAAATAATACCATAATGATACATGTAAATAGTAATTTTCCACTCCAGGTTGAGATTGGAAGAGCATGATGCATTGACGTTACTGTAAACAAGGCCATGAAAATGGATTTTCTCTCTTACAGTCATAAGTATGTGATGTGCTCCATGTGTCTGTCTTAATGCACAGCCCCCAGGCCTGCATGGGAAGTTTCCTGTTTCCTAGGAATTTAATATTGGAGAACCGTCTCTCTGTGCGTCTGTAGAATCAGTGAGCTGCCTCTCTTCCATGTGGCGAACAGACGAGACAGCGACTGCATTCTAAACATGTTGCATCAGACCACAGAATAAACCGCTGTTGGCTCATATTGCCACAGAGGATTACAGCTGTATAAATGTTATGAGGGTTACACGTCACTCATGTAAATATTTAATTCATTTCATTGCAGAGAGGAAAAGGCGATTGAGCTCTACAAGCAGCTGAAGATGAAATGCAAAAGTAAGATTCATTGTCACTCAAAATGTTATGTGACGATGTGACCATTTTTCTTAAGTAGAAATGAGAGTAATCCATTCATGAATGTGTTGTGCGTTAGCTCCTGAGCCTGATGTGAGCAGCGACAGCTCTGAGATGGTGAAAGCAATCATCCAGACTGTGCAGAACCAAGACAAAGTCCTCAAAGACCTGTACACCCACCTCAGGTACCACTCCAGCTCTCTTTAAAGACATGCAGAGTTTTATTCTACACACCTGAACTCTCTGATTCCCCAGCCTGGAAACACAGGACTAATGCTGTACGTTAACATGTCAACAGTAAGATCCTCATCAGCAAACAGAAGATTATCGACCTGTTTCCACGGATTGAGAAAACTCTGGAGAGCATCAAGGACGCAGACAACACGGTGATGCAGATGCAGATCAAACGGCAGAGAGAGTTCTGGCACTTACTGAAGATTGCCTGCGTAAGTTGCTCTGCATTCTTTAGCTCTTTGTTTATTTAGTGTGGTGGAAAGTGTGTGGGTTTATGAGTATCGGCCATCAGGAATTATCTCTCTCTCTCTCTCTCTCTCTCTCTGTCTCTCTCTCTCTCTCTCTCTCTCTGTCTCTCTCTCTCTCTCTGTCTCTCTCTCTGTCTCTCCAGGCTCAGAACTCGTCACGAAACTCGATAGCAGCGAGTCCCGAGTCGTCCAACCTGCTGCAGGTTTCTCAGTGGTCCCAGTCGGCTCAGCCTGTCAGCTCCCCTCACCCCCTCACCTCCCTGCCAGGGCCCAACGACAGGTAACCCATCCATCCATCCGTCCATTCTTTTATTCGTTCGTCCATCCATCCATCCATCCATTCTTTTATTCATCTGTTCATTCATCCATCCATCCATCCATCCATTCTTTTTTTATCCATCCATCCACCATCCACCCATCCATCCACCTATCAACCATCCATCCATCCACCCATTATTTTATTCATTCATCCATCCAACCATCCATCCATTCTTTTTTTCATTCATTCATCCACCCACCCATTAATCCATCCATCCGCATCCATCCACCCATCCATCCATCCGCATCCATCCACCCATCCATCCATCCACCTATCAACCCATCCACCCATCCATCCATCCATCCACCTATCAACCCATCCATCCACCCATTATTTTATTCATTCATCCATCCAACCATCCATCCATTTTTTTTTTCATTCATTCATCCACCCACCCACCCATTAATCCATCCATCATCTATCCATCCATCCGCATCCATCCACCCATCCATCCATCCACTTATCAACTGGTCCATCCATCCACCCATCCATCCATCCACCTATCAACCCATCCATCCACCCATCCATCCACCTATCAACCCATCCATCCATCCATATATCCATCCATCCATCCACCCACCCATCCATCCATAAATAACAGACTGCATAAATGTTCTCTCCATTCAGGTACTTGAAGTATTCAGATAAAGCTCATTTAAGCTGAAATAAGAAACATTGAGTGTGTGAACATGTTTGTATGAAGCAGGATTGTTAACATTGTTGCATATTTTGGGTGCCAGAAACCAGCTGTAACACCAGAAACAACACTGACATTTCATTTTGAGTTAGAAAACAGTTTTCACATCCAGTAGAGACGGAGCAGCATCAGTGTAAAGTGCTCTGTTACCCTCTGGATGTGTGTGAAAGGTGTTTGTTGTGTGGAGGAACAAGACGGCTGGTGCTACTGTTGTTTATATCGAGCAGAAGTCTCAGTTGAGTTTTGGAATTTTCACTTTTAGCTGGAGGTATTGATTGCATTCATTTGGATTCATGTTTTGAATTCAAGCTCAATTTTCTCTCTTTTTTTTATAGCTCTATTTTTTGTCTCCACCAACTCCTGATGGAAATGTGTTTCTTTAGCTGCTAAATGTTCCTCTGTGTTCACCAGCGAGTCTCAAACTGTGTCTTACTGCTGTCTGATGGTATACACAGGGTTCATCAGAGCTTTATTTGGTTGAAAACAGAACTTTAACAGCAGTGAGACTGAAGTTGCTGTAAAACCAAAACAAAGTGCTTAAAGTCACTATAGAGCTGAAGAGAACTACAGAGTGGGATCATTATCTGTGGGTTTGTCACTGCAGGAGACATTAGTCGTGTTTCTCTAAACATTTTGAAGATTCTTAAGAGCTTCATGGAAAACACCAAAATTATATAAAACTGTGCATAACAGTTTTTACACTGGCTTGAGGCTCAGTGAATGCTCTAAACAGGAGATGGAAATAATCTGAATAAGTTCTGATGTAGCGAATATTTAAGTCACATGACTGATCAGCTGTTTCCTCTGACATGAAAGAACTTTTAGAAGTATAATCTAATTCCTGAAGACTTCTCTCCATTTTACATCTACAGCAACACATTACACTGCCACCTGCTGACCAAAGTACATTACTGCAGCTTTGTGTATTGGCTCTGACCCAGCTGATGGAAACTCACTAATTCACATTTTCTTTAATGGACGTTTAATTGAAACATGGCTACTTTTTCCACTAAGATGAAACTGGTTCCACATTTCCACCAAAAATAAATTGGTTTTAAACTCACAGATGACTGCCAGCAAACTGATTTAAAGTTTTCGATCGTCAGGCAGCAGCAGGGAGGATTTAAGGGTATGTAGGGTATGTTGTCAAGTCAGTTTTCTTTACAGAGCCCAAATATTTACTCAGTAAATCACAGATTTACCTCAGAGGTCTCTACTAAATTAGAGTATTCCGTAGAGAGAAAAAGTATTCCGTAGAGAAAAGTAATAGCACATCGATGCCGATCAAACCGCACGTTTTGATATATAATTTGTCGAGTAGCGGGACAATATTGTGTCCGGAAGAGGAATAAGAAAAAATCCACAGTATAACAATAGTGCGTTTGCATAACTGTAGGGGCCAGTGCTCGATGCGATTGCCCTGTGGCTCTAATGAAGAATATAAATCTGGGGTGTGAACGGATTGAACCTGAACCCCATGACCTCCTCTGGTTGTTATGTAAAGATTTTTCTGAATATCCTTCTTTCTTGTTTCATAAAAGTGAGACAGACCTCGGGGTTGTCGCATGTCGTTTAAGTGTTCATGCTACAGTCATGTGTGTGTGCAGCCATGCAGGGTTCTGTGGGTCAGTGTGTGTTCTCCCTGTGGCGTTTCTCCTGCAGCTGTTGCATACTAAACGTATTGTCTGGTGCTGAAACGAGCCTCTGTGTGTGTTTTCTCAGTGATGCTGCGCCGCGGCTGCTGCAGGAAAACCAGAAGTACCTCAGTCAGCTGACCAGCCTGATGCAGGAGGCTGCTGACGAGCAGAGCAAGAGCATCGTGGTGAGTTCACCCTGACCCTGACCTCTTAATGCTCGGCTTCAGAGAACAGTCACATGAAGTAATCTGAAGGAACTGAGACCAACAAGAATCGTGAGAATGTGTTTAATCAGTCAGGGAATTTCTCGGATATCTGTCGGATACATTCCAGTAAATGAAGCATAAAATATATAAAATCTCTATTAAAATATTCTGTAATGTGTACTTTTTATACATGCTGTTATTATAGTGAAATGGAGCTAAAGAAAGAAAGAAAATTCAGTGTCCAAACAAATAAACCAATTCAGCTTCTTCTGATACCTAAATCATCCATAATTGGCAATAATACTAAATAATAATAATAATAATAAACTATGATAATATAATAATATAAACCACAATTACAAGCCATAATGTCCTTTTACTGATATGTCATCAGTGCTGTTTTCAGCCCACTGTGACTGAATTAATTGAGCAGAAACTCTTAATTCTTATCATATAATATCAGTGTCTCTCTAAGGTTTTATTAGTGTGGTGATATTTAACAGTCAGGTCATTCAAACAGTTTTATAAGGAGTTTTTTTTAATCATTTTAGAGCACATGCTTTCTGATTCTGTGCACATTGATGCAGGAAAATAATAATACAAAGTTGTTTAAAAGTTGTGTTTATTTACGCTGATGTCAGACATGTTTACCCTCTGGACTCATTGCAAAACATTTTCCTCTTTGTGTCCTTGAGTTTCACTGCAATATATAAAATCTATACAAATCTATAAGTCCTGCAGCTCTGTGGAATCAGCACAATCATGGCTAGAAGTGGGAACAACTCAAACATGTCTTTGTGTAGAAAATGACAAATGTCACAAAAATGTCACAAAACGACCAAATAGAGGCATCAAATTACCCAAAAAAAAGACACAAAATCACCAAAAAGAGACATTAAATTACTAAAAGAAGACAACATTATTTAAAAAAAAAGACATAACAGGACTAGAAAAGGACATAAAATGATCGAAAAAGACACAAAATGTTTTATTGATGTATTGAACCATGACTTCCATGAAACCCCAACTAGATGTTCATGGTGGTGTTTTTTTTACTCTTTTTACAATGTCCTTGTGTTTTACTGCAACATACAAAATCTATATAAATCTATATAAAGTCCTGCAGCTCTGTGGAATCAGAACAACTGAAACGTGTCTTTGTGCAGAATGACAGAAATCAGAAATAATAGGCAAAAATTAAGTTGAATTTCTTTGATAATTAGTTTTGCAAAAAAACTGGTTTAAAATGAAATCACTTGATTATCTTTCCTGAGGGAAATAATTAATTTATTCATGGATTATCGGAAAAATTAAACACAATATAACTTCTGTTTTTAGAGTTTTTCCGAGCTGCAGGCAAGTTCAGTGGTTCAGACGGTTAAATCCTTTGAGAGGAGATGTGACTTCATGTTTACGTTCGAGCAACAGAAAGAATCCAAATTAGCTTCAATTATACAGTTAGGATCAGCAGATAGGAAGTTCATAAATTCCTTTTTGAGAAAGATTGATGTAGTGATGAAGAAATAACAACAACAACAACACTACTTTTAGCTGACGTAGTTGTTGATTTCTTGATTTTCTTGTACTTTTAGCATTTTTCGAGTCATAGACCACCATGTGTTGTAATATTATCTGTGTCTGTTTTGTTTTGACTTGTTTTTCTTTGTTTGTGCTGCTGTTCTGTCTCAGCCAGGATGCCCTTGAAAAAGAGATTTTTAATCAATTCAGTTTCAATTCAATAAGGCTTTATTGGCACGATATAATATGTGTGTTCAATATTATGTAGAGGAGTGAATGTGTGCATTTTATTCTCAGACAGCTGTTGCAGGTTAATCTGGGGAGTTGCTTCTTTTTTATGCATTTCTTTTTTTCTATTTTAGATTTTTATTGTTTTATTTCTGCTGTATCCTCTGAGCTTTTAACCACTGCTGGTTTCTCCTCCCTACAGGACCAGGACTGGAGCTGGACCAAATATGAAACTTTAAACACAAAATTAAAAAAGAGAAATGCATAAAGCTGCGTCCCTTCACCGCCTGAGCTCTTTAACACTAAAGACTGAGAGCTGCTAACGTGTTTTACCTTCGTCCAGCGGGACACGGACTCAGATCGTCTCTGTACAGACTCGGCGGCGGCCGCAGTCGCTGCTGTCGTCTCTCGTGGTGGAAAGTTTGATGAATATTCTTGTTTTTATATGAGGAAACAACGAAGCTGTGTCACTCTACTTACTTTCCTTTTCCTGCAAAGTACACATCATAATCATTTTTACTGCAAAAATTAAGCAAACTGTAGCACCAGATCTGAGGGCTGGAGGTGGATTCGTGTTGGACAGAAACATGGGAGCAAGTTCAGCCGTGTGACATCAGAGGGGAACAGGAAGTGGTGGCGGTGGCAGCGGCGGGGTGGAGGGTTGGAGGGTCGGAGAGGAAATCACAATCAAGCAAACAGCACTTTGATCCCACGTGTCTCTGCAGAGAGGACACGTCTCCACAGCCACTGGTAATGTGTATATCACAGTCTGGGGTTCAGAGTCTATTAAATGTTATTTTGAGTTAATTTTTTAAGAATAAAGTGTTATTATATATCATAGGCAGAGGTCTTTGTCCCGATGTGTGTGTGACAGACGTGGCTGGCCATCATGTTTCTATACTGTCGATACTTATATCTGTTTTTATCTGTCCGCCAAATACAGAAGGGTTTGTTTGTTTAATCTCACTGGACGGGTCATACTGCGATCATGTCAGACAGAGCACAAACGATCACATAATACCTACAAATATAGTGCAGAAATAGAACATATATATATGCAGAGAACAACCTTCAACAAAATCGACCGAAAAAAATGTGCATGAATGAAGATATATACAGTCATGGAAAAAATTATTAGACCACCCTTTTTCTTCAATTTCTTGTTCCTTTTTATGCCTGGTACAACTAAAGGTACATTTGTTTGGACAAATATAATGAAAACAACAAAAATAGATAAGAGTTTAGTTTAAGAGCTGATATCTAGACATTTTCCATGGTTTTCTTGATAATAACCAACATCATTAACATGACTGTATATACACTGTGGATGAAGACAGCAGATAAATGTATTTTAGACACCTTAAAAATCTATATTAGTTTAGGCTAGATGGCTATATTTTGATTATTTTCACTGCTTTACCTTCCTGTTAGACGTCCTATTAAAGCCACCAGAGTCCATTGGAAAAAACACTAATACCTCACAGAACAAAGGAGTTGCTGCTCTCCAGCTGCCTCGATCTGTTAGTTTGTTTGTGTTATTGTGTGACTTTGGTAAATCAGAACTAGACATTTAAAACAACAAAGTCGTACAACAACAGAAACAAACTAACAGTTTGAGGCAGCAGTAGAACTGCAACTCTTGTGTTCTGTGGGGTAAAATTACTGTTTTTTCCAATGGACTCTTCTGGTGGCTTTGAGGGAACAAATAACGGTTTTAGTTCCCGGTCAGTAAGGGCTGTCTGACAGCAAAGTAAAGTGGTGAAACTTTACTAAATAGGGTTTTTTTTTAATGTCTCAAACACATTTAGTTGCAGCAAGACTTTCTCTGAAAGAGTTTATGGAGTTAAAGATGAAGTGAAGCTAATTCTGCTGTCATGTTTTATTAAACCATTACATTAGAAGATGACCTGCTAACAGAAGCTCCAGTCAAATCTAAAACGTGTTTAAAAAAACATGACGTAAAACATGACTTTTCTGCCTGTTTCATGTGTTAATGTGAGGAAGTTCGTCAGTTAAAGTCACAGTTAATTAACAAAGTTTTTCTTCATCACTCCGTCACACTTTGTTTTATCAAAACATAAAGCAGCAGGTTTTTTATAGATTTTTTCCATACCAGATGTTTTTGTGCACAAATTGAAATGTGTATAAAACATCTGGACAGAAACGCAATTAATGAATCAGTTTGTGAAGTTAGTTAGTTGTGAAGTTAAGCATAAATACAGAAACACTGTGAGTAATTGCTGCTTTTCTTCTTGTGTTTTATGACAATAAACTGAAAATTTAGTGAATTTGGACAAATAAGCATTTGTTAAGACATTTTCTCGGCCTCGGGGGAATTATAATATTAAGCACATTTCACTTTTTTCTGACATCTGAGAAAAAAACAAATCACTTAATTAAGAAAATGTTAAACAGATTAATCAGTTATAGTCAATCAACAACTATTCAGTGGTGATTTACTTTGTGAATGAAAATGTCAAAAAATAGTTTAAAAAAGAACAAATAACACTGTTGATAGTTACCACATATTCAGATCACTCCAATTATCCAGCCAACAGTCTGAAACCTAAAAGATACAACTTGTAATCATAAAAAAAATAAAGAACAGGGAAATAAACACATCTGAGAAGCTGTAACCAGAGAATATTTTGCTATTATACAGTTTTATTATTTTTTATAATAAAACGTATTATTTTTAATAATAAAACTGTAAAAATGTAAATTATTTTCTGGTTCCACCTTCTAAAATGTGATTATTTGCGTTTTTCTTTGTGTTAAATAACTGTAAACTGTAAATCTTCAGGTTTCTGACATGATCGCAGCGTCTCGGCTCCGTCAGCTGATTGATTATTGATTATTGATCGGCAGTGAAACGAGACGATGTTAAAGGTTGAATGTATCAGCTGGAGAGAAGAAACCCTCTGAGTTGTATTTATGAAGTTGAAGTGCAATGGAAAAAGATATTTTTTGTATTTAAGTAACTCGGATTTGTCGTTTTTTTTTTCTTTACATTTAAGTATTTTTGTTTCCATCTGATGGTTTAAATTTTAGAAATGTCTGTACAAAGATCAAATGTTGCCTGGTAATAAAATAAAATGACTTTGGCATGAGTCTGTTTTCACTTCTGTTTATTCTCTGAGCCCAGCTCATAATAATAACAGTAATAATAATAATAATAGATAACCTGTTCTTATCAGGCAGGAAAGTTCAGTTTATGGACATAAAAACAATCAAATTTAGAGCTTAAATTTTCAGCATCCTGACACAATAGTCAGGATTTTAACATGTTAAACACCACAAATTCCTGCAAAATCAGCAGTGGAACGTAACTAAGTACATTTACTCAAATACTGTACTTAAATACAACTTTAGTTACTTGAATATTTCCACATTAGGTAACTTTATACTTCTACTCCTCTACATTTATCTGACAGCTTTAGTTACTTTTCAGGTCGAGTTTTAACATAAAAACACGATACATTAAAAGTGATTAGACTTCTAAAAACATTTAATCTCATAACAGAATATTTAGTACAACGTGCAATGATGTAACATCATTATAAAGAACAAAAGAAAGGAAAGTCTGAAACCTCAATAAACAAATTCTCCAGGCGCTGAAACTTTAATACTTCATGATTGAAAAGGAGTAAGAGTAAAAACGTATTTATTCTTACCCCTTTTGTTATTTATATATGATAAATATTAACTTGTCTATACAATACAGCAACTGTCCCAGTTTTATGTAAATATTATATCCCAGTTTTCAACATGACCCAATAAATTATAAACATTTCACTTAAGATTTTGAGAATTTTTTACATGTAACCACAAGTGGAAGAAGTATTCAGATCCTTTACTGCAGTAAAAGTACTAATACACACTGTGAAATGACTCCACTACAGTATAAGTCCTGCATTCAAAACTTAGTGAAGTAAAAATACAAAAGTATGAAAATGTACTTAATGTATCAGAAGTAAAAAGTACTGGTTATGCAGAAAGACCCACTCAGATTGTTTAATATATTCCAAATGTATTTTATATATTTATATTTATATTTATATTTATGTCAGCAGGGTATTTATATAGTGTGTGTGTGTGTGTGTTTTAAAGGGCTCATTTAACTACTTATTATACTGTTCTAAGATTCACTTTTTTAAAAAGTCTAATCTCTTTAAATTGAAAATGTTTTTATGTTAAATCTTGACCTGAAAAGTAACTAAAGTTGTCAGATAAATGTAGTGAAGTAGAAGTAAAGTTCCGAAAATGGAAATACTCAAGTAAAGTAAAAGTACCTCAAAATTGTACTTAATTGTACTTGAGTAAATGTACTTAGTTCCTTTCCACCCCTGCATATAACAGGGTATTTCTATTTTTGCTTTAAAATTGGATTAAATGATTATTCAGAGACAGTTTTATTATTTTTAAAGCAAAAAAAAGCAAAATATTCTCTGGTTACAGCTTCTCAAATGTTATTATTTCCCTGTTTTCTTTCATTTTTTAAGATTGTAAATTGTTAATTTTAGTTTTCAGACTGTTGGCTGGATAACTGAAGTTATCTGAATATGTGGTAAATATTAACAACAGTATTTGTTGTTTTTTAAACTATTTTTTAATCCGAGTTGCAGTCTCACTAAATACTTTTACATCTGATCATTAAAGACAGTTGTCTTTCAGTCAAGTACAATATCTGAATAATTCTTCTAGCACTGATATAATAAGATGTAGAAACAAAGCAGCAACTTCATGAGGTTAAACTGAAATAAAAAGTCCCCAAATAAAAGCACATTGTTGCTGCAGCTCCTGTTTGTTTCATCATTATTTTTTTTTCATTATTGCGGTTAATGTTTCACACCTGACCTAACTCCTGTGATTTCTCAGGTTGTGAAACAGTTTAAGACTCTTTTGTGAAGCTACTGTTGCTATAGTTTTTCTCTTGGATCCAAATAATAAAAAGGAGAAGCTGGAAACAATGAAGTTAATGTGACTCAAGTGTTTAACCATTTCTGCAGACTGATTAACAGTGACTCACTCAGATTATCTCTCTTCCTTCTTTATTTCTCATGGAGCTGTTTGAAGTGTTTCTGGGTCACTGGAGGACTTTTACAGCATGTGGAAGTGATTTATCAGGAAGCATGAGGAGTCACTTTAGGCCACTGATGGGACAGTTTAACATTACAGGAGAATTATGTCAAACTAATCAGCTGTCATCAGTCATGTTCCGCTGTTTGGACATTCAGGATTATTTATGACGCCGAAACTGTGACACAGATCATAAAGTCAGACTAAACATCTCAGACCACGCAGAGACTAGTCGAGGGTTTTTCTGTTGTCTGAGTTGTTGGAAAGTTTTCTTATGGGTGTTTCTGAAGGTTAAATCAGAGTAAACACAGTTAAACACACTGAGATTGTCTCCTGCAGGAGGAGCAACAAGCAGAGACAAATCCTCGCTGTAAAACAAGAAACTCTCTGTAAACTGTGGTTGTTTTACGAGCTGATCACAGTGAATCAGAGTGAATCAGACCTCCTCCTCCTCCTCCTCCTCCTCCTCCTCCTCCTCCTCCTCCTCCTCCTCCTCTCTGCTCTACATTCCTCTCAGCTAAGCTACTATAACATTTATACATCTGAAGCTGAACATTCCTGTGCATTAGTGTGACATTATTTACATGCAGCTTTTGCTCTTCATCAGTTTGAACAGAGAAAAGAATTCTTGCGGAAAATCTTTTACTGCTGGTTGTGTTTCAACATGTTGATGTTCCTGCAGTTTCCGAATGTATTTTTTGACCATTTTTTCTCTCCCCCTGTACTCTAGTGATGATGCCATCCACTCTAGCCTCTCCATAGAGTTACACTGGGGGGATTTTTTAGCGTGTTTTGCCAAATAATTTGAAAACCATTTGAAAAGTCATAGCACACTTGTCATGGCAGAGCCGGTCGATTTGATACCTTTTTAGTGTATGTGCGACCAAAATAGTTAATTTTAATTCAAATTAAGCCCAGTGAATAGCATATAGTGTGCTCTTTCTCAATGACTCTTCTCATTATTATGTCCTCCGGCCCGGCCCTGATCTTCCATTGTGCTAGATGAAGAGTCAGACCATCACTAATTATAATTGATCCTGACTGGAAAATAAACCATCCAATAGACAAGACAGATGGGCTGTAAATCTCATGTTGAAACAAGAGAAAAAGTCTGCTGAGAATCAGGAGGATTTATCCTCTGAGGAACATAATTGTTTTAGACTTTTATTTCTGTTTGTGTTTCAGCATGTTGATGTTCCTGTAGAGGTGAACAATAATCCATTCTTCTATAATTTTTTACATGTTTAAAAGAGTTTGACACAGATGAGACAGGGTAGAATATCAACTTTCTACGTGTTTTTTCATGTTTGTATTGAATGATTCGTTTCTGTCTCAGCTCTGTAATAACCAGGAGAAAATAGCCCTGCTATCAAAAGAGGGATTGAGTCTTTTTTTTAAATTTATATTCTTTCTCTCTTTTCTTTCTTTCTTCCCTATTTTTTTTTTACCACTAAAAGTGTTCATCCAGCAAAAACTGTAAGGAAAAAAAGGCAAAAAAAAGTTATTTTTAAAAGTTAAGTTATTTATTATGTTAGGTATGAATTCCATTCTCTATTCAGGCACCTTAAATATAAATATATGACCTGAATAACAAGTTTCTACAACTATCTCTAAAACAGCTCAGAGTCAGTATTATTTCACATAATCTTTTAAGTCTTTTGCACCATTGCTCCAATGTTCTTCTGCTCTAAAAATGTCACATTTTGCAGTTTTTTCTTGTCAGAAACACTTTGTCAGGATCATCTGCACACTTTTCTGCGGAATTGTTGATATTTCAATCTATTCTGCAATTTTAAAAGCCAATCCATTTTTAGTAAAAATAGGTATTTTTAAAAAAAACTTTGACTTTCCTCGTGGCTTAATGGGATCAAACCTGCAGCTGCTTCAAACATCTGCTGAAGAAACAGAGCAACGTGTGCAGTGATTGGTGACACGTTCACTGTGTCTGTGAGTCAGATGTGGTCAGTGAGCTGCTGGACACACACTGTTTTTTCCTTTTGCCAAGTAGGTTAATACAGTCATGGAAAAAGTATTAGACCACCATTGTTTTCTTCACTTTATTGTTCATTTTAATGTATGATAATAACCCAAATCATTATCAATAATACTATGGAAAATGTCTAGATATCAGCTCTTAAGTTAAACTCTTATCAGTTATTTTTGTTGTTATCATATATTTGTTCAAACAAATGTACCTTTAGTTGTACCAGACATTAAAATGAACAAGAAAGGGAAGAAAACAAGGGTGGTCTAATATTTTTTTCCTTGTTTTCCTTCCTTTTCCTATGTTTCAGTTTGTGTGTTTGTCAGTCAGATCTTCATTAAACTAAGTGGAAGTGTGAAACATGAGCTAAGGAAGAACTGCAGTGTGATGTTGATGTCAGACCAGGAAGGAGAAAAACTTTAATGAGAGAAGGGAAAAAATGTAGTTATGCACTTTGAGGAAAAATGAAGTTGAAAAGTTTGGGAAAATCTGCTTTTCTAGAATGGAAAGATGTTTTTTTGTTTTGTTTAATTAAGGTTATAGTAACATTCCCTCACACAGTAGTGTTCAAAATAATAGCAGTCCAATGTGACTAACCAGATTAATCCAGGTTTTTAGTATATTTTTTGTACCCCTTTCAACTAATTGCCCAATTGCACAGTCTTTTTCCTGAAGTGCATAATAAAAAAAAACTAGAACATTTCTAAAGAAATTTTGAGTGTGCTTGACCCGTGACTCTCACCCATACATTATTAGATTACATTTTCTTTCAAAATAGAAAAGAGGAGGAAGTCATGTAAGATAATAAAGCAGGTGTTGGTGTCTGTGTGTGCAAGCAACCGGGACCAGCAGCCACCAATCAGAGCAGAGCAATCAACTGCAGCTGCTCCTGTTACATTTGACGCCACTGAGAGTGATAAAAACAGCAAAAAGTTCCTTCGAACAGAAAGCATTTTTTGCCAAACCGTAATTCCTATCATTAAACAGACTTCACTTTTAGCATCCTGAGTTCTTCCTGAACGTCTAAATATGTGTTTTGTGAATAAAAAGGAAGAAATTGTTTTTTAGAGAGATCAGAAGAAACTGGTACCTCTGCTTTACTCCAGAAATGTTCCCGTCTTTTTACCATGGCAGACTATGAGGCTGTGGGTTCGTGTTGGTGGATCATTTGTGCTTCCTACGCCCAAACTATAACTCTGACAGCTTTAGCAGATGAATGTTAGTGAGAAGACGAATTTTCCTACGTTTCTATGTATAAATTATTTCTGTAGAGTGGTATCTGCGGCCTCTGCGCAGTTTCCAAATGTATTTTTTGACAAATTTTTCTCTCCCTCTGCACACTAGTGATGATGTCATCCACTCTAGCCTCTCCATAGGGTAACATTGGAAGGATTTTTTGGCATGTTTTTGCAGAATAATTTGAAAACCTTTTGCTGAAACCCTTAGAAAAGTCATAGCACACTTGTCATGGCCGAGACGGTCGATTTGAAATCTTTTTAGTGTATGTGCGACCAAAACTCTGGTAGGAGTAGTCGACTGAAAAATAACACGGGAGAAACATAAGAATAAAAACTAGGATTAAGCTTGGTTGAATAGTATATCGTGTGCTCTTTCAAACACACTCAAAAAATGACTACTCTCTTTATTTAGTTCTCCTGCCCGGCCCTGATCTTCTGTTGTGCTTGATGAAACGTCAGGATCACTAAAGTTATTATAATTGATCCTGATAGGAAAATAAACAAGAGAAAAGTCTGGTGAGAATAAGGAGGATTTATCCTCTGACGAACATAATTATCTCAGACTTTTATTTCTAACTGATTTCTTGGTTTGTTTCCTGGAAACAAACAAACAGTTTCTCGGCCGGATGCTGCTGGTCTCAGTCTGACTATGAGCCGTTTCCTCTCTCCTCACTTGAGAGCGATTAATGTGAACGAACCGTTAGCTGATGTGTTTGTCGGGAAGAACAATAGAAGAATTGTCTGTAGATTAATAAACATGTTACACAAGAAGAAACAGGAAGTCAACACAACACAAAGACCTTTAATCATGTTATAAACAGCAGGAACAGTGTGAACAGTGTGATCTGCTGCAGAACAGGATCATGTTTTATTATAAAGTGCAAAAAAAAAAGAACAAAAGAACCTCTCATCGGGTTTCATTCAGTGTTTACATTTACAAACTTTAACCATCACGGTGTGAAACCCTGTGACTGTCACACAGAAACATAAATATGCAGTAAAAACGTGTCAACAGCGTTTGTACCGTTCAGAGGTTTTCAAGTACAAAGAGATAAAATGAGCCTCAGAAGGCCGACTGGCTCCGACAGGTCAAGGACTGTGTGAAGATTATTACAGTGTGAAGGAAGCTGAAGCTCGGCTCTGTTTAACTTTACAAGAGGAAAGAATCATCTCAACCTTCTTCATAAAATCTAAAAATAATGTAACAGTGTTGAATTGATGCAACTTTTTAAATACAAACTTAGAGTGAATATTATCAGTGTCTTTATTACGAAAAATGTGTTGGCCGTCTGGTAGAGAGGAAAATCTAGAAAATCTAAAAAGAGCTGATTGTGAGAATGAAACGTGTCTGAATCAGTTAGAGTGAGTCGACATTAAACAGACTTCTGAGTAAAGAGCAAAGGTCTGGGAACTTGATGACGTTTCTATACAGTCATGGTAACAATTATTAGACCACCCTTGTTTTCTCTCATTTCTTTATTCGTTTTAATGCCTGGTACAACTAAAGGTACATTTGTTTGGATAAATATAATGATAACAGAAATAGCTGATAAGAGTTTAATTTAAGAGCTGATACCAAGATATGAGAGGAAACAATGGTCTAATAATTTTTTCCATGACTGTACACCATGACTGGCACAAACCTCGGAGAAAACAAACATCCAGGGGTGAAGAAAATCGCTCATTTATATGAAAACGCCAACAAAGATTTGATAGTTTCTGTCAGTAAGGGCTGACACTGAAATCATCAAACAAATTCAAGAAACGGAAAGAAATTGAGTTGTTTATGACCAAATTATGAACCGACTATGTAGAAGGAGTTGGTGGAGACAAAAAAAATTTGCTAAAAACTAAAGTTTGCATAAAATAGTGCATCCCAAACGTTTCAGCCACTCTGTTTTGTAACCAAGAGCTCTCAAATGAACAGTTTTCAGCATCAGATTCTTTTATTTGTTTTTAAATCTTTAAATGGTCTCGCCCCACTGTACCTCTCTGAGCTCCTCCACCCCTACGCTCCTGCTCGGTGCCTCAGGTCAGCTGATCTGCTGCTCCTGGAGGCACTGAGGTCCAAACGGAGCTCAGAGGGGACAGATCTTTCTCTGTTGCAGCCCCCAAACTATGGAATGAGCTACCTTTGCACATCAGACAAGCCTCCTCACTGTCCATTTTTAAAACTCATCTTAAAACCTATTTTTATTCCTTGGCTTTTAACCACGCATGAGACTCTGCTCTTGTTTTTGTGTTTTTATGGTCTGCTTTTATTTATTGTTTTTTATATTGTTTAAAAAGCAATGAATCTATGTATTTTAGTGTTTATTCCTGTTTTATTTATTTTATTGTCTCTTGTTCTGTTTGTTTATGTACAGCACTTTGTTGCGGCTGTGGTTGTTTTAAAGTGCTTTACAAATAAAGTTGAGATGAGTTGAGAATCAGTGACTAAATGAACGGAAATCGAAATTGGGACGTGACCGAGCTGCAAGGACGAAGAAGCCCTTCGGACAAAGTGGTGAAAGAGGAGAATTATAATTTCCCTGTCCCTCACATGATTCCATGGTGCCCAAAGAGACTTTTTCCCCAAAGAGAAGACTTCTGTATTGTCACAACCCCCAAAAAACGACTTGCTTCTCTGGCAGAATTTCATCAATTTGGTCCGATAATATTTGGAATGTCTAAAAAAGACTTAAGATTGAATCATTTTATTCAAATTCAAGTTAACCTTCATCAAACAGGAATAAAACATCCCCTCCCCCCTCTTATTTTGACCCACCTTCACCCTCTAATAACTGTCATACAGTCCCTCACGCAGACACATAATAAATATTAAAAACTACATCTTTACATGAGCACCGTCCTGACCTCACTCTGTGATGAGACGACTGGTTGTTAAAGCAAGAGAGCAGAAACAAGCACGCACACGCACACGCACACACACACACACACACACACATACACATACAGCATCTTTAAGACAAAGAGTAAACTTTTCCTCTTTGGTCTTTTTGACTCACTCTCTCTCTTCTGTACGTTCAGCTGCTGAAGTCTTCTGCTGCGGTCAGACGTCCTGTAATGATTCATGTTTCATGATTGTTTCAGGATTGTTTCAGGGTTGTTTCATGTGAGTCTGTGGAGCTGCGGCTTGACTGCGGGCGGAGGAGGAGGAGGAGGAGGAGGAGGGCTGGGTCTAACAAATTTACCCTGGAAAACAAGATGAGACATTTTTAAGAGACGTTTATGAATAAGAAGTTGCTAATTGTGATTTTATTTGGTCCAAAAACAGAATCCAGGCGAACTCATGACACAAACTGAGCCGCAGCTTTAAGAAAACACTTCCAGGATAATCACAAGAGACAAACACTAAATGTTTGGTATTCTGCTTTATGAAAGTACTGTAATTATTAGCTTAAGTAGTTATTAAAACAGTTTGATGAATGTCTGACGAGCTTCAGCAAGTTAACGTCCTGAGCTGCTGATCTGCAGAGAGCTGCAGGTGACTCACCTGAGTGTGACTCAGAGGAGGTAAAGGTTTAGCCGGAGGTCGAGGTTTCATCTGAGGAAGAAGAAGAAAGTCACTTTAACATTTGTGTTTGATTTATTACCTCAAACTTCTATATTCACAGTTAAAGCACAAGTTGGGTGATATTCTGCATCTTTTAGTCCACAAATCCACAAATCAAAATGTAAAAACCAGCTGCAAATGAAGCTCCATTCTTGTTAAAAAAAAAAATATTTAATTTCTCTCTCATTATATATACCGTTACTGTGATATAAAATGTAATTTACTGTAACCCCATCCCTTATACTTTGGCCACGCCCCCTTCATTAACAGCTGGTCGTGCCGATTTGCTGGAGGTGTCACAGCCAGAAAAACACAACTATATTCCAAAGCAGCCATTCCAGCTGTTTATATTTATTTTAATAATAAAATAATTTAATACATAATGATTATCTCATTGCAATGTTTTGTTAACCGAGTCTGAAAGTCTATTTTATTTGTTTTGGTTGTAGTAAAAATTAACTTCTGTTGAAAAGGATGTATTCATTATGCTCTGATAAAATTATCGTGACAGGACTACCCTTATCAGAACATGTTAAGCTGGCTTAAATACACAAGAAAATTTTAATCACAGGAAGAATTGTAATCTGTTAAAACATGTTGTGTTGTGGGCTGCCAAAACTGAAAAGATACTTATAAGAGTCTTAATTTTATACATTTACATATTTATGTAAATCAAATCGAGACAGCACTTCAACAGTAAAACAAAGAAAAAGTATTTTTTTGCTTGTTAGTTTTCTTCCTGATCACAGTGTTCTTATTGTTGGTGCATTTTTTTTTTTTTTTTTTGCGGCCGACATGCATTCACATTATCAATGTTTTTACACAAATAACTGGTCTGTGGGCTCCAGTCTGAGGGTGGAGAGAAAGGGAACACCTGCACACTTACTGCAGCTACAACAGTGATTCTACTTTAATCTTCATCAGGTCAGAAGCTTCAGTCTGACCTGATGAAGCTGCAGGTGAGCAGGCGGGACCTTATCTGTCTTCAGAACGTGTTGAACCTTGTGTGCATTTAATTATTCTCCTTTAACTTCAGCCTGAGAGCCTCAGAAAGTCATTGAGAGATGGATAACAGATTATTGGTTTTGGTTGTTTTGTTGGATTTGTTGACAACAAGAAACTATCAGCAGCTTCTTTAATAATCAGCTGCAACCAGCAGGTCTGGACACAGATGAGCTTTCTCCTTCATGTATAATTAAACTTTTTTGAGTTGAGTTGCCAGGTGTGAAAGTGATCCTCAGTTTGCATTATGTATCAGATCACATTGCAGGTTTGTTTTAAACTTACTGGCTCAGTGAGAGAGGCAGGCGAGGCTGAGGAGGGTTTCTGTGGCGGCTGGAAGAGGAAAAGAAAAGAGTTAATGACTCACACAGATCTTTGAACTTTAATGTGTTAATGTTTGACTGCCTGTGTGCTGTCTGGACCTGTGGAGCTCTGCAGGGACGAACAGACAGCAGAGGAGAGCAGGCCTGCGTGGCTGTCGTCTCCATAAAGGTGGGCGGACTGATCTGAGGTCTGTCTTTATCACTCGCCTCCTGGAACATCGGGTTCAGTCTGTCCGGAGCCGAGTGCACCTTCCTGTCAACACCAGAGGTTTCAGTGAGCAGAGCTGAATATGAAACAAGAGATTTAACCCTCTGGACCCCGACGAGACGTTTAAAATCGAAATAAACCTATAAGTCAGCTCTATGGAATCAGCACAATCAGAGCTACTCAAATATGTCTTTGTGCAGAATAAAACAGAATGACAGAAACCAGAAAAAATAGTTGAATTTCAAATGGAATCAAATGGAACACTTTTAAAAGCATCCACAAGTGTCACGAAAGAAAGAACACAAAATTACCGATAAATCACAAAATTACCAAAAAAAAAAAAAAATCTAATTTCAAAAAAGGGCACAAAAAGTTAAACAAGAAGACACAAAATAACAACAAAAAGATCTGAAAATATCAAAAAGACAATTAAAAATATGTAAAATGACCAAAAACAGTTTTCTCCACATATTGAACATATTCTCAGTATTGTCATGTTTCCAGCCTCTCCTCTCTGCTCTGTGTAAACAGCCTCTCCTGTCCTCTCCTCTCTGCTCTGTGTAAACAGATTTTCAGTAAATATTTGTAACGTGACCGTTGGTCTCAGCAGAATCAATCATGTCTTCACAGTGTCTCTGAGGAGCAGAATTTAATGTTTTTAACAGGATCTGGTTAGTGCAAATGCTTTATTTTAAATCA
Organism: Centropristis striata; assembly: GCF_030273125.1. Classification (NCBI taxonomy): domain Eukaryota; kingdom Metazoa; phylum Chordata; class Actinopteri; order Perciformes; family Serranidae; genus Centropristis; species Centropristis striata. The sequence continues at coordinate 24,881,358 of NC_081537.1, read as the reverse complement.
AACATGTAGAATAAAGAGATTCTGACACAAACATCAACATTTAACACAAGTTTTGGTCACTTTTTATAAAGGAAACTTTCGTAACCTATGATCCGTTCAAGGAGGTTCAAACTCTGTTGATAATGCCTGTTTTCACAGTTTCTTTCTAAGATAAACTGTATTTTGGGCGATCTTTTCGAGAAAACACATGTTTAACTTGGTATAAAGCACCTTTTGGAGGTGTAGTTGTCCATGTTGTCCTTCTTGCAGCACATCAGTCCTGCGATCACCACGGTGACAATGAGCAGCACGGAGAGAGCTGCACACACACCGGCTATGATCGCATTCTGACCTGCAGAGAGAGAAACCACTGTTACAGCAGCTCAGCATTGTTACAATCCTTTTATTAACATTGTTCTGTTTTGAGCTAGTTCAGCTTCATGTACACTGTAAAAAAAAATCTAAAAGTCTGACAGCAAAAATTGCCAACAACCCAAAGTTATTCTCCAGGTAATTCTATAAAAATCCAGATAATATACACTAAATATCTGTGTTTTAATAATATAACCAGACTAAAGCTTCTCTGGTACTCAGAACAACAGTCAGTGAACACTCATTACTGTCATGTCGTCATATATATTTCACAATATTTTAATGCATTGAAATGCATCAAGCAGCTTCGTGAACATTCAGGTTTAACAAGTCCTTCAGTTGGTTCTCATGAGAAAAAGTTATTTCACAGTCTGAGCCTGCAGACTTTCTCTGCTCTCTGCTTCATTTGTGTTTTCAGCTGCTCCATGTGAACATTTGACTGGTTGCACAATCACTTTTCATTTATTTGTCTCTTCTGTTGCAGCTGGCTCCGTGAGCAACAGAAAACTGTGTGAAAGGAAACTAATATTCTGTTGTTTTAACTGCTTCTAACTGAGGTCAGCCTCAAGATATCTCAGGAACAATGCTGAGAGAGAAAGAAAGAAAGAAAGAAAGGAGATCACTCATCATGAATCATTGACTATAGCAATGATTCATGAGCTGCTTGTGTCTGAGCTGCTCACTGAGAGTTTAAACCACTGTAAAGGTCAGTTATAGAGGTCAGTTATGGAGGTATAGAGTCGTACCTTCGGGCAGGTCTGCGTACTGGATGTCGCAGTAGGGAGGAGCCCAGCCGGCGTCACAGTGACACTCATTCTTGTGATTACACACCTGAAGATAAAACATCAGAAACACAGGAGAGTAAGACTCTTGGACTTTGCTCCAGAAAAGAGTGATCCCAGACCCTGAGATAACTCTCTCACCCCGTTGTTGTTGCATTTTTTCGAACATTCCTCCTTTTTCCCGTAAACGCTCGTCTCCACACATCTGTTCCCGAGGCACACCTGCACACAGATGTTTGGATCTGAGCAACATTAGCAAACAAAACTTCATGTTAAGTATCTTCGCCACTGCGGGTTTTACCTTGTCGGGTCCACATCTGGTTCCCTGCGGCACCATGTCGATGTTCCTGGTTTTGTCGTCGTCCACGGCCAGTTTACACTCCAGCTTTTGCAGGTTGTAGGCCGCTCGTTTGCCTGTGATGGACTCGCCCCCGCCGCCACAGAATATAGATCCACACTTCAGATTCCTACAGAACAAATAAAGAAGGAGAAGCATAAAAACGCAGTTCTGTGTCTGTTGGGTCTCAGCAGGACTTTTAACTGTAACTGTGACTGTTGAGACGTACGCTGCGGTGCAGGAGAGGAAGCCGTATTTGTTCCTCCCACAGTTCGCTCCTTCTTCTCCTCGTTTGTTCAGATTGAAGCACACGTCTGCTCCGACTCTGGCCCCTGACCAAGAACATGTGAATGGTTAGATTATGGAATTATCGTTCATGTCAGGAGAAGATGAAAAGCTCGAGCTGGTAAAAGTAAAAATACTTGTGGTTTAAAATACGTTGTCAACATTTCTGATTTAATTATCAGTGATAGAATATAAATAACTTTATGTGGGTTTGAACAGCTGATGTTGTAAACAAAACAACTCCTCTGATTGGTCAGTGGAGTTTATATGGAAGATCATCTGTGATCTATAAATAATCTGAGCCACGAGCAGAACATTTGGAAAGATAAAAATACAGAGATACAAAGTTAAAAATGCAATACCAAGTCATAACTTTGAGATTCATTTTTTTGTGTTTTTTTCTCTGGAAAAGCACTAAAGGTCTGGTTGTGTGAGAGGACTCTAACTTGTTGTATTAAGAGCTTATTTTGACTGAACCAAAGAAGGTTTTGTTGAGTTTTATTTAGTTTCTGTTGAGTTTAAATGCAGTTTCTTGTACAATAAGTAAATTATACTTATCTTAGTTTAGTAAAAGAGAGAAACTAATAATCAGAATGTGTACAGTTGCATTTTCTTGTTCAATAACCAAGAAAACTTGTAAGAATATTTTTATCATTTACATTTTGTACGTTTATATTGTTTAGTAAGTCAGAGAGCTGAATCTCAGCTGAGACTAATAACAATCACCGGCTGTTGTTTTTTTGTACAAAATTTAATTAAACGTTCACGTCATGATTATTTTGGCCAAAATACCTAACAATGTTATCACCATAATTATCAAAATTTGCTTTAAAACTCTTAGAATGGCACTAAAACATACTGGAATCATTTTGTGAAGAAACAAATATTTAATTTAACAGATTTTTTTTAGTTAAAATGACTTTGGAGTGACTTAAAATATTGTGGTCATTCAAAATAAATCCATATAGGAGCAAGTCGGCTTTTTCAAGTCACACTATTCACAATTATAGAGTGTTATTATCGTGCCATCACTAGTGGAGGTCGACTGAGGTGAAGCACACAGCTGATCTCAGTTCAGCTTCTGATCTCTCTGGTCTCTTTTTTGGAGCTGCAGTTGTTGCATGATGTTCAGTTCATTCATCAGTTAAAAAGGCTTCTATTTTCTGTGAGAGAGCCTTTCATTAAACTTGTGTGTAGTCCTTTATATAACACAAATGCACATTATTAAACCAGTCTTTGTTGGAGAGATATTTGCAGCCTGTGACAGTAATATATAATGACAGTAGTGGAACCTAAAGCTCCCTGAGGCTCAGCGTGTCCCCTCAGATGAAACAGTGGATGTTTTATCTCTGTGTTTGGTGACTAACTGGGTGGAGGCAGCGGTCTACCTGCTCCAAACAGCCTCCAGCAGTGCTGCTGGTGTGTGGGACACTGTCCGTTGTAGCAGTACCCCTCGGCCCGGTCGTAGCACGGCTTCCCGTTCATCTCGAAGCTGTCGTCGGGACAATCCTCCGACACTCCGCTGCAGAACTCCGGCAGGTCGCAGTCGCTCGCCGACTTCCTGCACACGCTTCCTGCTGCCTTCAGCTGCATTTTTCAGGAGCACATTTCAGGTGGTTTATTGAGACAGAAACAGAGTGAGGTGAAGCAGAAGTTGGTGAATAATTATCTTGTGTATTTATGTGTGACTGAGAGGAAGGATGTGGTCAGTTACACAGCAGGACAGCAGCGGGATATCACCCTCTGTTTCCTGTTTTCATTGAACCGCTGCTGTTTCTATATAACCTTCTCCCGTCGCTGTTTTAATGCTGTTATTAGCCAGCAGCAGGATGTGTCTGTCTGCTGACAGGAGCTGATCTAAAGGCTTATTTAAGCTCACTTCACACTAAACAACTTGTTCTGTGATCAGGACTCTTGTAGTCAGAGGGTCAAACACCAGATCTCTCATATCTCCAGGTGTTTGCAGGTAATATTTACAGTGAGAGGGTCAACCTGTGGTTCAAACTTACAACCCTGATACCAGATAAGTTGTGATGCTGAGTGCAGAATGCCTCAAATTCAGACTGTATATTTACAGAAAACAAACATTTTTCAGTTTGAACATTAAATACAGTCATGGAAAAAATGATTAGACCGCCCTTTTTCTTCAATTTCTTGTTCATTGTAATGCCTGGTACAACTAAAGGTACATTTGTTTGGAAAAATATAATGACAACAACAAAAATAGCTGATAAGAGTTTAATTTAAGAGCTGATATCTAGACATTTCCCATGATAATAACCAAAATCATTATCAAGAAAACCATGGAGCCGAGCTTCAGCCCTGGGGATGGGCTCGGAGTTTGGAATGACTAAAAAGATTGTGGTCATTCAAAATAAATCAATATAGAACTGAAGGTTCTATTCACAATTATCCTACAGTGTTATTATTGTGCCATGACTAGTTGAGCTGATAGTGGAAAATTTCAAAATATCGACCAACCCTGTGGAGGTCGACTGAGGTGAACCACAAATATAATGATAACAACAAAAGTAGCACATGAGAGTTTTAATTTAAGAGCTGATATCTAGACTTTTTAATAGTTAATAGTTTAATAGTTTTTTCCATGACTGTATTTTGTGTTTCTACAGTTTTTAATTGATCATATGTCAAAAAGGATTAACAGATTATCACATTCTGTTTTATTATTGTTTGAGACAACGGGCCAACTCTTAGGAAATATGAATTTTCAGGTTTGACAAAGCAGCTTTTCTAATAAATGATTAATTAGGCCTTCTACAGAAACCTTATACAGGTCCATCTTCCACCTTTATTCTCTCTTTTATCTCTCAAACACACAAACACACCACAGCTCTCAGTACAGCTCCTCTCCATCCTTTCCTTAAGCTCTCATTGGTTGTAGCTCACCAACAGATCAGGTATTTAGCATGCTATATTTTTTTTTAGATAACTTTCGAAACCCAGATTAGAAGCTGCAGTTACATCAGATAAAGTACCTGGCAGTGTTCGCAGCACTGTCCGTCAGCACACTGGGATCCTTCAGTCAGCCGGCAGGTCGAAGCGTCACAACACAAGTTCTTACATTCCTAGAGAGAAAGAAAGAAAATCACTTCATCACTGTGTATCCAGTTACTCCTTAAACAGGAATTGCAGTGATGAAAGAGGAGATTTAAATCTCCCACACAGCACACACACACTCTGCCAGGAATGTTTGCTCTAATGGGATGTGAGCACACAGGAAAACTATTTTAATTTTGAGGCCAAACTGCAGCTTGTTGTGAATCACCGCGACCTTCCCTTTTATTAGCTGCAGCATCACGCACAGGAAACCACACCAGGCACAGAAACACAACCAGACGCTCTTGACTGAGGGGTAAATTTAACATTTCCAGGTCCTTTACCTCCACCGTGCCACAGTCACACTCCTCCCCGGGGTCCAGCAGGGCGTTCCCGCAGAGAGGGCCGGCTGCGAGGGTCTTGATGGAAGCGGGCTTGGTCAGGCAGCTGGGCTGAGCTCGCTCCATGAACTCAGCGAGCTGCTCCACGCTGCAGCTGCTGAAGAACTCTGGGAACGCCTCGTTTCCAGTCCTGAAGAGGAGAAACAGACTGATCATGTTGGGATTCTCATTGAAGAGCTAAAACTATAAACGCTTTATGACTGAGAGCATGTGGACACCAGAACATTACACACATATGTGATCTGAATATTGTTATTCAACAATCGTGAGAATTAAATCATCTTTGCACCAGATGTTTGGAACTTTCTGCAGGGATTTATTAGTGATGTTGGACTCTGTGATCCAGCTCATCCCAGAGGTCTCGGTCTGGGAACGGGCCAGTCAAATTAATGTACACCACACTAGAAAACGATTTCTCTATGGAGCTGGATCTGTACACTGAGACAATGTCATGTTGAAACAGGAAAGGAACAAACTCAGAAGAACTCTATTGTCTAAAAGATAATTGTTTGCTGTAGAATCAAAATCTCACGGGGTTGTGCACAAACTTTCAGAAAAACAACACAAAATATATATATAAATATCTTTGTATCTTGCAAAAAATTAAGCAGATAAACTAAAGGAACTTTTTTAAAGCTTGAAGAACCTCAAATTGTTTCTGGTTTGTTTTGTGTTTGCACCACAAGAAATAGGAACCGCTGTGGCTCTAAGAGCGCTTTGAGGAACTCTTTAGTTGCAGAGTCAGTACTCTTTGAACACAAGAGAAACCATGAGTGATATGAGTTCATGTTGATTGCTCAAACACAGTCAATGTATCACAATACAAACTACAGCTCATAACTAACTGTCACAATAACACAATATATTTTCCCAGAAACTATCACGATAAACAATAGTATCGTATCAATGTCGTTTTAGTTTTATAACCATATTAGAACATAATAATAAGAACATCCTTTTCCACAACAATTCATTTTTAAATATTTTTTTAAATAAATGTGGAAAAGAAATATTAAAATATCCTAGATAAATAAAAACAAATAAATAAACTCCAACCAAAACAAATAAAATACTTTCAGCTCTGTTAACAAAACATCGACTGAGATAAACATTATGTATTATATTATTTTATTATTAAAATAACATATAAACAGTTGGAGTGGCTGCCTGGGAAATATCTTTTTTTTTTGGTAAATTGTACTGCCTGTCAAACATTTACAGCTTTACTTTAAGTAAAGTCCAGAGTCCAGAAAAAGACTATCGTGTCCCTCTTTATATATTGAACGATAAGTTAATATAGTAATTATTGTAAGTCGCTTTGGACAAAAGCATCAGCTAAATGACATGTAATGTAATGTAATGTAATTATTGTGACAGGCATACTCATAACCAAAACAAACTTGATAAAGTCCAGGCTTCACTGAACATAATCTGATGGGAAAAGATTGATTTTGACTCAGCAAAGCGGAAAAACACACTTCAGATGAAGTAGTTTATCGCTGTGAATACAAACAAGAAACAGAGCTCCCAGTGGGCCGTTCCTCTCAGGGAGTCCCAACAAGTGTTTTGTGCAGAAACACGGCAGATTGATGATTATAAGCTGCAGGACGACAGACAGAGACAGAGGTTTGTTTGTTTCTCACCTGAGCTTCTCTGCCATCACACAGTTCCCGCTGCTGAAGGACGGACCGCACATGCAGCCTGCAGCGTCGTGGGACAGACCGAAGTTATGTCCCATCTCGTGAGCGATGGTGGAGGCGAGGCCTACCGGGTTGTCATGGTGATCCTGGAGGAGAGAAGTGAACTGATGAGATACCAAACACACTGTTCGAGGGTTAATGTGGGTCAGAGGTCATTATTCACACCTGGTTGACTCCTCCTGAGTTCTCAGTACACATGGCAAACTTATTGGCCAGTCCCACTGTGTCTCCGTCAAAGTCTTTGCCACTGTTGAGGAAAAAAAGTCTGGTCAACTGGTCAAACATGACGGTGTTTAACGTGCAGAGATGTGTGATCCTCACGTGACAAACTGAGCGTTGTCGTGCTGCTTCCTCTGCAGCAGGTCGCTCTGCCGCCACAGCAGGAAATGATCCAGAGTCGTCTCCGAGTTATAGTCCACATCGATGAAGTCTCTGTAGGTCCAGATCTCCAGACCGACCAGCATGATACGGATGTTCAGAGGACGGTACAGCTGCAGGAGGAGCAGGAGGAGGAGGAGGAGGAGGAAGAGATGGTGGAGGAGGAGGAGGAGGAGGAGGAGGTGTTACTCTCTGAGAGTTGTCATGGTTACGTGATGCCAGCTATCAGAACCAAAACTCACCTTGTCAACGTGATTTATAACTTCCAGAACTCTGGATCTGGTCTCACTTCCATATCGTTTATACTGTCAGAAAATAAGACACAAACAGGATCACAATCAGTTTCTGTTGCTCCAGTAAAGAGTCCAGCTCCTCCTGAGACCAGGAGGTGTTCCCAAACCACATCACATAGAAGATCTCTCCCGCAGTTCTGGGTCCACCCCGGGTTCTCCCATCTGCTATTAGAGGTGACTCGATGGAGGTGGTTGAGGAGGAGGAGGAGGAGGAGGAGGAGGAGGAAAGAGAGAGAGAAAGGAGCAGGAGGAGGACGAGGACGAGGAGAGAGAGAGAGAGAGAGAGGGAGAGAGAGAGAGAGAGAGAGAGAGAGAGAGAGAGAGAGAGGGGAGCAGGAGGAGCAGGGGAAGGAGAAGGAAGAGCAGTTGGAGGAGGAGGAGGAGGAGGACAAGGAGGATGAGGAGGAGGAGGGGACAAGGACAAGGACGAGGAGGAGGAGGAGAGAGAGAGGGAGGAGGAGGCGAAGAACGAGGAGGACGAGGACAAGGAAAGAGAGAGAGAGGAGCAGGAAGAGCAGGAGGAGGAAGAGGAGGACGAGGAGGAAGAGCAGGAGGAGGAGGAGGAGGAGGACGAGGAGGACGAGGAGGACGAGGAGAGAGAGGAGCAGGAGGAAGAGCAGGAGGAGCAGGAGGAGGAGGAGGAGATGTTGCTGCATAGAAATTAGTTTCCGACTCTATCTGGTTAAAAGTTTTTCATGTTTTGAGGTCGAGAGAAGCAGAAAACTGACAGCGCTGTCAGGAACAGGAAAACTACTGATGGAAGACCAAGAAATGACTTTGGGGATCCAATTAGAGTCACTTTTACACGTTTCTGGTTAAATTAATTAAAATAAGATAATTACCTCTGTATTGTCGACCACCACAAACAGCTCGACGAATCTCTGTGGACCTGTGATCGGTTTGGTTTTCTGCAGAAAGAAAAGAAACAGAAATACATCCTGCATATTAATATTCTGATTTAAATGGTTCATCCACAGCTGAAGGGCAACATGGATAAAATATGCATGTAATTTATAATATTTACTGTTTATCTTCTGGAAAATCAATCTGATTTGGCAAAACAAGCAAATTAAAAACACAATAATTCAAAGTTATATCATCACATCTGATCCAGTATGACTATTAAACAGAGCTGAACATTGATTTTCAACAGATAAACACATGAAAGCAGGGCGAAAAAGTTCAAAATGTTGCTTACTAGAACAACAAGACAACATTAATTTGTTGTTTTTCCACTAAAATGTAGCTTTTTTTTCATCATGAAAACCCCACTCTCCCAAAAATGCCATTGGAGTCTTCGTCTTTTTTCACGTGACCTGAGACACTGACTGATCTCAACTATCATCTAATGTTGGAGTGGGTTTGAGACAAGGTTATTATAGTTAATGAAAACTAATGAAATAACGAAAACTAGAATTGAAAAAACATTTTCGTTAACTGAAATAAAAATAAAAAACAAGAGTTTTAAGAATAAACAAATAAAATAACTGAAACGGTATTTTGTGGTAACAAAACTAACAAAAATTATAGTGAAAATGTCCTTCGTTTTTGTCTTTCTCAACTTTTTTCTTACATAAACCTTTTTGGTTGATATGGAATCTATTTAATCTATCTGGTTTTATGACTTAATAAACTTATTGGGGCTGAGAAGGACCAGACAAAGGAAATAAAGGCAACTTCTATTGTGACCTTATTGAATCTGGCACCCAACAAATACCCCATTACAAAAAAACTAAAACTAACACTAAAACTAATGAAAACTAAGCATTGTCCCAAAAATAAAAACTAATTAAAACTAGCAAACACACTCTAAAAACTAATTAAAACTAACTGAATTTGAAAACAAAAATTGACAACGAAATTAAAACTAAAACTAATGAAAAATCCAAAACTATGATAACCTTGGTTTGAGAGAGAACTTCTGTATGCATCGTTAGACTAAAGCAGATTTAGGGAGGGCCCTGGACCTTTCAGGGGTCCTGGGTCACCAAACTGCAGCACTCAGGTCCAGAAAACGAAGGCATGTCCAGACTGTCCCATATAGAACTGTGAGGCTGCAGGTTTTTGTTCCAACCAATCAGAAACTCACCTGATTCATCCAATCAGCTGTTTGAAGTCTAATATCAGCTGATTAGGTGAGTGCAGCCAGGTGTGAGTGAAACCTGCAGCCTCACGGGTCTTTATGCAGAGTTTAGACAGATAGTTCTGATCCTATCAGGGTCAGATCAGGTGAAGGACTCTGCAGGCTGTTAGGGCGTCGGCTCAGCACCACGTAATGTTTGTAAAGTTCCGCTGACACAAAGTAAACGCTTGTGAAATGTGTTGCTTCATCATATTTAGTAACATGATTTTCACATTGTTTTTGAACGCCTGTGTGTGTGTGTGTATGTGTGTGTGTGTATGTGTGTGTGTGTGTGTGTGTGTGTGTGCTTTTATCAGATTAATGCACTGTACCTGCACTAATGCTATTTTTTTTGTTATTCTCATTTCTAATGTGATATAAAGTAATTTCTCATACATAAATTGTAGAAAAAACTGTTTTGCAGCTTTTCTCAAATTAAACTGAACATCTTTAGGTTTGTGGGCAAAAAAATGACATTTAAATCCTCTCCTCAGACTTCCAGAAAGTAGTTAAAGGGGAATCTTAATGCTTCTGAACTTCATCGTTTCCTGGATAAATGAGATGAAACAGGAGTTGTGTTTCGTACCCATGATCTGGACCTGAAGAGGCCGGAGAGCCGGGGGCCCTGGTCCTGGTCCAGGTCCTGGTCGTATGGCGTGCTGCTGTTGGAGGATCCACAGCCAGCGCTGCTGCTGGTCTTCAGGTGCTCCCGTCTGTAGACGGCGTGGTCCTGGTCCTCAGACCGTCCCAGAGGCTCGATCAGGTAAACCTGCTGCCGGACTCTCACAAAACCACTACACAGAAACAACAAGAACATTTTCATTATCGATTAATCTTTCAGTTAGTTTCTTGATTGATTGCCTGGTCTATAAAATGTCAAAATAGTATAAAAAAAACAAGTCTATTCCAAGGAAATGTCTCGTTTTCAGTCCAAAACCAGTTTAATATGATATAAAAGAGAGAAAATAGGAAACCTTTATTAGCTGAGAGGTCAAAGAGTTTTTTTTTTATGCCATTTTTGTATGAAAAATTACTTTCATGATTACTTGATTATCAAAATAGTTATTTATTTTCGTTGCAGCTATATTTCTGAAGTAAAGTTGATCGATCTGTTCTGTATTAATGTCCTGGTATAAAAAAAATCGTTCTACAAGTCAACTTTATTCATATACAACTTTTCAATTAAACTTTATTTAAGTAAGACAAAGAAAGGCATCAGAACGACATTTAAAACACAATAAAAAGGAAAATAAAACTAGAAACACTTTGGTGCAGGTACAGTGCATTAATCAGTAATTTCTAAAGATATTCAGTTTTATATAAGAAAAATCTGAATATCTTCATATCTGAGAAGCTGAAAACTTCTTTTTCCGCCATTTCTTTTAATGAAAAATGACTTTAAAATACAATAAAAAGGGGTATAAAGCTAAGAATAAAACTAGAAATAATCTTAACGCAGGTACAGTAAACTAATCTGTCATTATTTCTGCCCACAAACCTAAAGATATTCAGTTTAATATGAGAAAAAGCAAAATATCTTCATATCTGAGAAACTATAAATAGTTTTGGTGCAATTACAGGATAAGGGAGGATCAAAAGCTGCACAGGGTTCAAAAACAACTTGAACTTCAACATTACGTTATTAAATATGATGAAGCAACACATTTCACAAGTGTTTAAGAAACTTTCTCTGGAATTTATGTCAGCGGAACTTTACAAACGGAAGTTTGTGCAGATGTTTGTGCAGATTTTTGTGCAGATTTTTGTGCAGATATTGTGCAGATGTTACCTGATGCCTGCGCAGACGCTCACGCTGACTGCAGACTCTCTCAGGTCTCTGATGTGACCCTGATAGTAGCAGAGCTCCTGCACAAACATTCATCAGATTAATGTTCAGCTCCTCAGTTACTCACAGACGACTCTTTGTTTTATCATCATGAACTCGTGAATCATTTCTGAGGAATGTCAGATCTTTATCATCAACTCCACACAGGACAAGTTTCATATTACATAACTTTAATGTAAATACATGTTTGTAACATTAATTTCTGATTGACATCCATGTATTTCTTATAATAATATGATGCATATAAAAATATAATATTAAATAATTTCCTTGTAGGTAAATATAAATACAATCTGAGATTATCTCACCAGCAAGTTATTCAAAAGATTTACCCTGATGATCGGTTAAAATAGATAATAATAATAATAATAATAATAATAATAATAATAATAATAATTAATCCACAGAACAAGACTGAATTTTAGGTTTTATAATGATAATTTCGACAGGATGGGATCGTTTTTATTGTATACTTGCATGCATTTATATTAAATATGAATCTTTATTTTTATAAATTTTTAAAAAATACATTTTTATTTCCTTCTAAAAGTTAGAATCTATAGAAAACTGCCAAATTTGCATCTCTTTAAACTCCTCTATTAAAAGTGTATTTTTTCCACACCAACTCCTGCATAATAATTCACCATAATAAAATGCTAAATTAAAATCTTACCTGATTTGGTGACGTTGTCACTCTCTTCCCGTAGTCTGAATAATGTGTTTCCGTGTAATCTTCTCCAATAAGATTCCTTTAAAATATAACAGAACGTTTCTTATTTATATATTTAAATATTATAATACATATGTGTATTTTCTATGAAAGAAAACTTTGTTTACCTGTTTTTTTCCAGTTGAATTGTGTAGTTCGTCCCTTCAATGGTTAACTCGTACTGAAGCATATCAGGATAAAGCTGCAGAACATCCAGTCACATGACAAATATTAATAACTGGAACAATTAGAGAAAGTTACAGTAACAGAGGAAGTACTCACATCATTTTACTTACAAAAAATATATATGAAAAACACTTAAAATGCACCAGAAGTACTCATATGCAGAATGTTCCTCTTATAAGAAAGTTATATTATTTTATATTGACTTATTGAATTAATGTTCCTAATGCACTGATGTGAAAGTAATATTTTCATGTTATAGCAGGTGAAGAGGAAATTAATTTTTATATAATGTTAAGATAAAATCCGACTTTATTTATCTGCAGTGGGAAACTTTTGTCGTCACAGTAGCTCAAGAAACAGACACAGATATATAAAACAGAATAAAGAATATTAAAAAAAACTCTTAAACATGCATTCTATACACATTATATACCTACACTTCTGCTATTTGGCATTTATTATTATTATTCGTATTATTATATGCAATATATAATATGTTACTTCACCGCACTGGTGACAAGTATTTTTACTGTATTTTTGTGATACTTTACGATAATTCTTCATCTCATTTCAGAGGGAAATATTGTACCATATCCTTGTACTGTAAATATCTTTATTTACATTTTGCTGTGAACCCCTCTGTTCCTGCACTAAGGTAACATCTTTAATCCGCTACTGATCATTTCTAACAGGTGATCTAATGTCCTGTATGTAACGTCCTGTCAGGTGAGTGATGCAGGTGTGTGTGTGATGCAGGTGTGTGAGGTCACCTGGTGGTCCTGCAGGCTCCTCCTGTGTCTCTCTTGCAGTCTGTGAGGTCGGACCACCTCGTATCGCTCCACATGAGACAACAGCCCCGAGCTCTGCACCACACAAACTGTAAACAACAAACAACTCTGTTATTTAACTATACATATAATCAGGCAAAGAATAAGAAAATACATCTGAATATATATATATACAGTACAGGCCAAAAGTTTGGACACACACCTACTCATTCAATGCGTTTTTCTTTATTTTTATCACTATTTACATTGTAGATTCTCACTGAAGGCATCAAAACTATGAATGAACACATGGAATTATGTACTTAACAAATAAAGTGTGAAATAACTGAAAACATGTCTTGTATTTTAGATTCCTCAAAGTAACCACCCTTTGCTTACTAGAATATAAGACATGTTTTCAGTGATTTCACACTTTTTTGTTAAGTACATAATTCCACATGTGTTCATTCATAGTTTTGATGAATCACAATGTCAATAGTCATGAAAATAAAGGAAAAACATTGAATGAGAAGGTGTGTCCAAACTTTTGGCCTGTACTGTATATATATAAATACAAGAATAAAGTAATGTGTTAGAGCAAATATAAAATATGAGCAAATAATTAGTTTCATAACATATTTATTTATTTATTTATTTTTGTATATATTTATTTTATAACATAGTTATTTATGCATATACATTTTTTAAAGTCTGTGTGTGTATATATATATTACATTTTTACATTTATTTTTCATTATAATGTCATATTATTTTAACAAAAATGTCCTTATGTATTGCATTTGTTTTTCCCTTTTGTTTCATTTCTAAATTAGCAGAGCTTTAAACTGCATTTTAATGTCTGACAGATTTCAACACTCTCTAATCATAGATCCTCTTTTTGAAAAAACATGGACATAACAAAAAAGTACTTTTCATAAACTATATTAAGTCTTAAGAAACGCCATTAAAAAAGCCAACAGCCTGTGAAGCCACAAGTTCACTCAAGAAAAATGTACTAAAATACAAGCAACTAACTTCTTTCTATGTGTAATTCACTTTATCTCAGAGAGAAATATTGTTTGTTTTACTTTATTTATTTTACAGTGTTAGTTTCTTTGCAAATTGAGGTTTTTACAGACACTCATAATTTACGTTTTCTAATCAAATAAACTACCCAACAGTTTATACGAGTAAAAACTATTGAGAACTATTTCATGGTTGACCCAATCGGTGAGTGATGACATTTTTAGCTATAATATACATTTGCTTCTTATTAATAAAGGCTGGGCTATGAATATTGCAAAGTTGTTTAGTCTTATTATTGAGGTTTTTTTAGTCTGATAAGAACCCAGCAAAGAAGAGCTAGAGGGAGATTGTTTAGTTATCAGTTTAGTTTATCAGTGTTTTATTATTGACACTAATATTGGTTACACTTTACTCTAAGGTGTCTACATAAGAGTGACATGAGCGTGTCATAAACTTGGCATGGGATGTGTCATGAACATTAATGACACTTTGAAGTAATGCTCATGATACTTGTCATGTCATGTTTCTGACAGGCTTGTGTGACTCTTATGTAGATTCCTTCAAAATAAAGTGTTACCGTATCTTGCTTAAGTCACAAAGGCATGTTCAAAAAATTGCCTAAGTCATTTATTTCTCTAAAGTTACATAATTTACACACAGTGTTATTACTATGCCAGTAGCCATCCTTTGTTACATCCTTTTTGAGTGAAATGGTCAATAAATGTAATATGTTACACTTTTGGTGAAGTTTTTTGTGTTTCCTGCAAAACTTGAAACAATGAGTTAGGCGATTATTTTAACAGGGTGACGACTTGTAACAGAGTATTTTCCACTGTTTTATTACTTTAACTGCAGTATCTGTATACTTCCTCCCCTGCACATTAACAGCTTCTTATCTAAACTCTCCTATCAAACTTTTTTATCATCAGTTTGTTGTCGTAAACATTGAGATATTTTTCTCCTAATAAAAGTATTTAAAGTGAGAGTGAACTCACCCCATGTCAGCCACAGACGGACCTGGCTCGCCCCCATCCTGGTGCTCTGTCTCCGGGCAGCGCCGCTATTCTCCCCGTGAATCAGCCGCATCCAGCGGCTCCTCCGTGAAGGCTCCGCCCCGGTGAGTCCTTATCTCCGCCTCACAGTTACCGGAATAAACCCGGCAAGCGAACGAAGATTACAATGGACACACGAAACACACTTCCGTTTAAAATACAAACATGTCAAAATAAAATCACTGAACTGATCAACAGCCGTTAGCTCTTATCTGATCGTCGACGAAGCCAATTTACGAAGACTTACTTATTTTAAACTATAAAATTGATGGTGTGAACATTTCTAATTACCTTAAACAATTATCTGTTATTGGATCTAATTATTTAATTAGTCACCATAATCAACAGCTAAACTGGCGCTCTCCAGACCGGAAGTAGTAGTGAACCGTTGATGGCAATTGACGCTCACTGAGTCACATATTTATAGGTTACTGTTAATGGCTAAAAGTTGGTTAGCTAGAAATATTTAAATATAAATTTAAGCGATACTGCCATCTTAGATTATTATCTCCTGCAGGGTTGTGTTACTGAAATTAACTACTTGATAGATAATACATTGATGTAAAATATTCAAAATAAATATAGGTAGTAATTATGATTGCTAAATGTATATATTTTCAATCACAGCGTAAAATAATAATCGTTAATATTCCTATTTTTTTTAAATATGTTAAATGTAATTATTTTAATGGCTTGATTTTAATGTAAGTTTAATTATGAAATTTATTTCATTAATTTCTGTATTATATTCCCATTGCACCTGCCCCAAACTTAATGTCTTTATTTAAATATATATATATATCAAAAATATATCGATTTGAATAAATAAATACATTTATACATACATTAAAAAAAATAAAAAATAAATAAGGTAAATGTTTTACAAAAATAACCTCTTAATACTGTTTCCTTCAGTAAAAATGCCCTAAAGGTTCTGTAAAGTGTTTTTCAAGAATAACCTTGTAAGAAAGCTTTTGTGTTTAGTTAAGGCAGAGGTTGAGACTGTAAATTATTCAGTGAAGTCTTATTTTAATGATTACAAACATACATTTTCATTGTACAGGTACAATAAGTTCCCCATAGGGAGTTCTTTGAGTAACATAAACATATCAGTTCCACATTTCTTAGAATGTACAATTTGAAGCGTTGAAATGACGTCAGACTGTAACTCTACATGTCTTACAGTTCATAATATATAATACACACACTGAAGCTTCAGCTGCTGCCTGTCAGCTGCGATGGACAGACGTGATGAGACGTTTTATTGCTGGCCAATAGTAAACACACACACAGACAGAAACACGCTACGCCGAGGCTTTCTGACTGCGCTCGATGGCCATCCGCTCCAGACGCTCCGTGTAGAAACCGTTAAAATCCAACCTGAGAAATCAGAACACAAAAACATCAACTCTGTAATGAAATATCTACAGTAACTTAATCTATTCTGCATGAAATTACTGGAAATGAATCATTGCTAAGGAGAAATCTACATGTTCGGAACATAGTAGTGTTTGTATGAATGACTGCATGTAGGAATCACCTGTAGATGATGCTGATCATGCTGTGCTCGCAGTCATTGGTGCTGTAGATGCTCAGCTTGTCCAGCAGGTCCAGCAGCAGCATGCTGAAGTTGCTGTCGAACTTACTGATGGTGGCTTCAAAGCTGGCGTCTGACTGCAGGGTGTCGGCGTGCTCTGCTAACAACTGAAGGAAAACACAAACATGCACCAGTTGATAAATACAGTCATTGAAATATTTTCAGATTTTTTAAAGTAATTTTTATGACCTTTTTATGTTTGTTAGGAGTGTAACGATTTCCATTCCACATAGAAAATTAATAGAAATTAGCGTTCAATGTCCGTCCTTTCCTTACGGTGCATTCAGGTGCACCTCATAAAATCAGAGAAACTCAAACTGTTGTTGTAGAGTATCCTTCTGCCATCTAGTGGCTCTTCTTTTTGTTGTTTAACGGTTTGGTGAAATAAGTTATTACATTATTAGGAATTATTTCAATCTGATGACATGGCCTTAGTGTGGTGCATTACACAAAAATGTCCTGTTATGTCATACTTGGTGCCAAGTAGCTTTTTTAGAGGATTTGAAATGTAAATGACTGTGATGAGGGGATAAAACCAACGATCAACGCTGGAAACAAACATTTTTATAGAAAAAAACAATCAAATTTTGCCCTAAAAATTGTGCATTTAGAGAATAGTGTCACCTCTATTATCCGCACAGGCTACTTGTGTCTCTGGTGAGGTCATGGTGATGAGTGTTTACCTTTGTGGTGAGCCTCTTCTTCTCTGCCTCCTCGGCGTGCTCGCTCTGGGTGGGCGGGCCGCCCATCGTGCCCTGCTCCAGAGAGAGACGCTCCAGCCTCATGCTCTGAGTGAACCGCTGAAACAGCCAGGAACAGGAGAAACATCTCAGTACTGCTAGTTTCATTTTCAGGTTTTAAAGAGATAGTTTGGACTTTCTTAAGTGGTTGTATGAGGTTCATATCCAGAGTCAGTGTATAATCTGTTTTTTATTTTTATACTGTTATATTTATAGTCATATTTATATTATATATTGTTATTGTTACCTATTTTGTTCATTGTATTCCTTATATTATCCTTTATTTTGGTTGTTTTTGTAATTGTTTTTGTAACTTGGAACAATCTGGAACCAGAATTCCCTTCATGATTAATAAAGTTCTATCTTATATTATTTTTGGTGTTTTAAAGAGTTTAGTTAGATTAACCAAAGTCACACAATAACACAAACATCTAATGATGGAGGCAGCTGTAGAGCAGAAACTCCTCCTGTGTTCTTTTTTTTTTTAAGATTATTTTTTTGGCATTTTTTTGCTTTTATTGATAGTGATAGGTAGAAAGGGGGTGATAGAGGGGAAGACATGCGGCAAAGGGTCCATGGGTCCAGGTCCTAGCTTCCAAGTAATGGAAAGATCTGGTTTAGGGTTGTACTTTTTAACCTGTGAAGACCTCAAGTAGATAATAATCTGACTATGGATAACTATCTCATGCTACCACAAATATCTAAACTATCCCTTTAACAGCCCAGAAGCAGGAGAACTGCATCATTGTGTCTACAGACCTGCATGCAGTTTGTGAACATGACGCAGACGGACATGAGTTTGGAGAAGATGCGGAGCAGCTCGGGGTTGGTCAGCATGCAGTCCTTCAGGCAGTTGTCCAGGAAGCTGGTGTGATGGCAGAGCACGTCGTCGATGTTTGAGGCCTGCAGAAGAAGAAGACAGACTATCAGCCTGCTGCGGCTCTGTTACAGTAAGTAAACAGTGCGTGATTGGGGCAGGATTGACTCACAGTCTTCAGGTTGTTCTCCATGACGTGCCAGGTTGGCTCCATCACCTCAAACATCATGTAGTACTGGATGTTCTGCACGAAGTTCAACATTCGCTGTCGGAGAGCGAACGCAGCTGCAAACCTGCGAACGGGCAGATTAAAAACAGTGTTAGGACGTTTTTCTGATTGAGGCTTTTACACAGGGTTCATACACTTTAGCAGTGGTCAAATTCAAGCATTTTTCAAGGACTTTCAAGGTCCATATTCAAGCTTTTCTAGTATCTTACACCTGTTGTAAGTTGCATGTTTTAGATGAGTACTTGCATACTAAAAGAGGGAGATTTCACTTAACCACACCAACAGCGATGGTATTACACTTTTAGGAGGAACGGTCTTCATTTCAGAGCTACTCATTATTTTTTACATTGAACACGTGATTATCTATAGTCTATAGATGGATAAAGTCAGATTGCAAGAGAAATACAGGAAGAATTTCAAGCATTAACAAGCACTTTATCCAAAGTCCAAGCACTTTTTAAACCTTGAAAATACAACATTTAAATTTAAGCATTTTCAAGGATTTCAAGCACCCGTACCAACCCTGTTTACACCATAAATTCTACATGAACTCACCACTTGGCACAGTGTAAAGAGTAGAGCTTGAAGTCTTTGTTGCTGATCCAAACGTTGCACAGCAACCGCTCCACATGTTTACAGTAGAACATGTGGCGGAACAGCATCTGGTACCTTGTCAGGGCTTTCCTGGGAATAACAAAACATTAAAAGTTTTAAAAATAATTTTGAAATTACTTTTCAAAAGTTACAAAGTGCTTCATCCACAAACAGAAAAGTAATATAAAAGATATTGAGCATTTTTGCTGTAGAGGAGCTTTAAAACAGTTGAATGTAGAGCAATATAAATCAATAATGTACAAGTCAGTAATGTGCTGCCCACTGCGCCTTGCATGGTGTGTTCACTTGTGTGTAAAAAAGGATGGGTTAAATGCAGAGGTTGAATTTCCCCATTGTGGGATTAATAAAGTAATCTTATATTATTGATTATTGAGTTATTGTCAATGCATCTATTGTAATGTACTCCATCTGGTGTATTTCATTTTTTATATATATATTTATTACTATTAGTTGCACCATGATGGTAATGGTAATTTATTATTTAGTTTATTTTTAATTATTTTATTTGTGCATTGATATTTATTTTATTATAATACTGTTTGTTGGATAATAAAGACACAAATATGACTCCATATTTTATAGACCAAACAACTGATTGATTCATCAAGAAAATAATAAAAAAATATGAAACAGCTCATATAACAAACTGCATTTTTTTTGGAGAAAAATAAATATACTTATGTTGCGCTAAAATATCTACTATAATATCTCACTATGAAACAGATAAATAGGATAAAATGATGATCAGCATCAGAACCTGTTGATGATGAGTGACAGCGGCCACTTGACGATGTAGTCAAAGGAGAACGCCTCCAGGCCGCTGAGCGCCACGTCGGTGGGGTCGGCATTGATGATCGCCTTCTCCTGTTTGGTCTCGATGGCAAGAACACGCAGCAGCTGAGTGATGACGTCATGAGGCATCAGGTCAATCTGGATGGGAAAAAAGGAGCATTTTATAAAATGTGACTCATAAATCACAAGACCAGCCAGCCAGTAAAGGAAGACTTTTATAGATTCGTCTTTAATTTTCCTTCATAAGATTTTATCCATGCTTTAAGGCAGTGGTTCCCAAACTGGGGGGTGTGACCCCTAGGGGGGCCCAGGGTTACAGAAGGGGGGGCTTGGCAAGGCTAAATTGAAATAATTTCATTGTTCTCCAATGCTGCACTGTAAAAAATAATCTGTTTAATTTACGGAAAAATACCGGCAGCTGTGGTTGTCAGAACTTCACCATAAAAAATTACAGTGAGTAGGTTTTCTATTCTAAATTTAAATGTAAATATCAGCAAAAACTGTAAGTTGACTGAATAATCCTGTTATTTTTAGGGCAATTGTGTCATTCATTCACACATCATGCTATTTCTCCATTAATTTTGCATGAAAATGTTATATTTTTACAGCAAAACTGTGCGTTTCTTCCAGTTTATGACAGAAAAAAGTTAAAGTTTTGTGCTATTCTTTGATTTACGGTAATTAAAAGTGTCTACTACGGTGATATACAATTTTTAAATGTACGCCCTATTTCTGATGTAATTTGACAGTTTTACTGTTTTGAAATATTACAAATACAAAAAACAAGGATGAAAAAATATGACAAGACCATTCTTTCCTCCAGATAGAAAAGGGGGCCCAGTAGAAAAACTTTGGGAACCACTGCTTTAAGGGGACTTTTAAAACTGTTCATCACTAAAACCATACATTTACAATCCAGTCCTCTGCAGGTTCATCACTACGAGCCACAGGTTCAGCATCTTACAGTGCCGCAGATTCATATTCCTGCAGCAGTCTGTGTAAATCTCTGCACTTTTATATGCTCTCATCATTAACTTTACTGTCTTATTCTCCCCACCTTGAGGTCGTCTTTGAAGGGGTCTGTGTTGGCCGTGCTCATCCTCAGAGCGAGCTCCAGCAGAGCTTCCAGTCGGGGAGGAACAATGTCGTCCACCGGCTTCTTCAGCTCCTCCTCCGTCAGGTCCATGAAGTGCACGAAGAAATCTCCTTTGTCCATCAGGAAATAGTGCTTGATGGATCTAAAGACGACAACACGGGAACATATAGGTCAATAAATGCATCAGTAAAGTGTATATTTAGATATTATTAGGGCTGTCAATTGTCAAAATTGACTAATTAATCACACAATTCCCCTTTTTTCCATCTTAAGACAGCAGTTTGTAATTATGGATATACTGTACATCTGTTCAGGGGAGACTTATTGCTAACCAAAGCACCTTAGAACTTGAATATGTTTATTGAGATATCTTGAAGTGAAAAGGGACCCATTCAAAAATGGCCATAACCATTTTTTCCTCGCTCAAATTTGAATGTGTTATTAAGTCCTCTTCCCATGAATATATATCATGACAATATAATAAACTAGAAGAGCCAATAAATTAATTGGCTCTTCTAGTTTCATATAATCCCAATATCTTTACTGTTTCTCTATATTTATTTAAAGTTGGAATAAAACTATTTTGCCCCATTTATATTTTTTGAACACACTAAAATCTCATAAGATGCAAAAATAGATTTAACAGCTTTTTATATTATATATTATTTGTTGTACTTGTTTATATTCCATTTAAAAAATATATATTTTTCGGTATAATTATATGTAAAGTAAAAGAAAAAGTTAAAACTGGTCTCTTTAAAAGTCCCAAAAAAATGCATGATGTTTCCAAAGTCCATAATTATGACCTAAAATAATTGTGAGTATAACTAACCTTGCATTAAGGTTATGTGCACTTTTGAGGTTGTAATCATTGCAAATGCTCGCTTTTTTGCTAGTTTTTCTGTTGGTAAACTGAGCTTAAAATCTAATATATTGTTATTATAAATAAATGAAGAAATCTCACAAATTCAGATGTTTCCATACATTTAACACGATGGTTTTAAATGAACCTGATCATGTATATATGACTTTACATTCAACACACAAACTCTAAAGCCTCCCTTCCTCTCTGTCAGTATAAATGATAGATGAGTACCTGAGGCGTGACACCAGCTCCTTCTCCTCCATGAGGAAGGCCAGCAGGACTTTGCTGGCGTAGTTGTAAGCTTTCTCTATCTGCTCCACGTAGGCGCGCTCCTTCAGCGTGTACAGCACCTCCTTCGCATCCGGACACGTCACGTCACGGCCGCACTCCCGCACCACGTTCAGGTATTTACCTGCACGATAACAGAGTTCAATCTTTTGTCCAAGAAAAGCTTTAATAAGGTTTTAGATTTGGTTGTTTTTTTACCTGTGCTTAATATTTTGTCTGCCATTTTCTGCAGAAAAGAGGGAATCCGATGCTGCACGATGGTGTATCTCTGATCCCAGTACTTATCATTATAATCCTCCTGAATCTTCTCTTTCTGCAGCTCGTGCTCCTCCACCATGAACTCACTGTGAGGACACAAACATCAGATTTAAACACGCACAGAGCAGATCTTCACCGTGTTCTGTTACTCTGAGCATCACCGGGTTTAATCTGCACCTGTACGGGTCCTTGATGATGCCCCTGTAGATCCACTTCTCCAGGATCTCGAAGTAGGGGACGCTGGCGGCTTTAGTGAGGTAGAGACACAGCTCCTGAGCCTGGCTGTCCCCCGTGTAGTTAAAGGTCCGATCGTGGAGAAGACTCAGCGTGGAGCCGCCCATACACTCTCCTTTATCCACCGAGGATGCTGAGGGGAGAAAAAATAGTTTATTTTTAAAAAAGGAGCTGCTATCTGAAGCTAAAAGCTGTTTGTTCAGTGCCGTTATCTTCAGGAAACAACAAAATGTTTGAAAACATAAATAACAACTCTGTGTATTCATTAGAAAACTGTATAAAGACAGTCATGAAAATTATTAGACCATTGTTTTCTTAAATGTCTTGATCATTTTAGTGCCAGGTACAACTAAACATTTGTTTGTCCAAATATAATGATAACAACAAAAATAGCTGATAAGAGTTTAATTTAAGAGCTGATATCTAGACATTTTCCATGGTTTTCTTGATCATAACCAAAATCATTATCAATAAAAAAACATAGAAAATGTCTTGATATCAGCTTTTAAATTAAACTCTTATCAGCTATTTTTGTTGAGGTAAAAGTGTGAATCTGAGAGGGAAGATATGAATTATGGCCTATACAGCCCCTCATAGAAATCACTGTAACTTAACATTCAAGACCATAAAGCAATGTAATATTCCTATTAAAAAATAATTACAGATTTAAGGTCCATATGATGGTTATTTTTTGTAAAATAAAGAAAATAATAGTAGAATAATTAATTTAATAATTTACCTTTTTTCTATCTTGCTACCTTTTTTCTATCTTGCTATCTATTTTCCATGGTTTTCTTGATAATAACTCATCATTAACAAGGAAACCATGGAAATGTCTAGATATCAGCTCTTAAATTAAACTCTCATGAGCTACTTTTGTTGTTATCATTATATCTGTCCAAACAAATGTACCTTTAGTTGTACCAGGCATTAAAATGAACAAGAAATTAGAGAAATCAACGGTCTAATAATTATTTCCATGACTGTATATACGGAGAGATGTCAATATCAGCATCTGTCCTGAATTTGCTGCTGCTGCAATTATCTCTAAACCTGGTTCAGAGTGCCCTCGAGAGGTTAAACTGAGCAGATTGTGTTCACTTTAAAATGCTGCTGTGTTCAAGTGCATCTGTTCTAAATATGAGCTCCCTTCAGACAAAGTGTTGCATAAGTGTGCTGGCAGTTAACATGTCTTATTCATGTTTGAACAGGTCCCAGAGTCACTTTCCTTAGAGACAGTCAGAGCAGGTGCAATCTGAAAAGTTTCAAACCAGTGTGCAGGAATGAAAAAAGAAGAAAACTCTCATTGTGTCCAAATTGAGCTCCATGTGAGAGAGTGTCAGCAACAGAATCACTTTTATTGTTTTTCTGCTGGAATGTCCACAAGTGACCCAGAGCTGAACCTTTCCCAGGCATCCAGTTTCCAATTTATTCCTGTCTCTCACTTTGGGTAACAATGGACAAAGAACAGCTGATTCATGAAGCTGAAATTAAGAGTTATCTATACAAGGTTTCCAACCTGACCCTGCCAGGTGGTTTGTTACAGATTTATCTGAGAAGCTGTCACTGAAATCTGTTTGGCAAAGAACAGACACTAAAAAAATACCTGGCAGGTAACTAGATGAATCACGTCTGTCACCATCACCAGGCGAAAGCCCTCAGTTCTGTTCTCTGCTCTTCTTTTAATGAAGAAATTATGTAAGAATTATCCTATCCTATCCTATCTATATTCAAGAGCATAGATTTTCAGTTTGAGAGCATGATTTTATTCCTTTTCAGTGACACAGCTCCTTCTCATGCTCACATTTTGTGCTCGCACTCAGATTTCTGCTGCTTATTTTCAAAATGTGTGCTTGAACTCAAAAATCACATGCTTGTGCTCAAATTTCTTCTTCTTGGACACAAACATTTTGCTCGTACTCAAATATGTCCTGTGATCAGAACTAAAGACCACCACCTCTCAAATCTAAAGTTGTGCTCTCAAAACTTATCTGCACACACTCCGAACAAGCACGTGCTTAAATAATGTGTTTTACCAGCCAATAGGGAGACCGCTAGAGTGTGGACCAATCAAATGACAGATGCGTTCCTTCGCCCTTTTACCATAATAGCCAGCTATTTGAATTGTCACCTATTTAAGACGCCAGCATATTTATGCATAATTAATCTTAAGTAATCCTAAAAAGAGTTATCGTAGTTTAGATGTTTTCTAATTTTATACTAGCGGGATATATTTTATATACACTATAAATACACATAGTGGCACACATTACTTG
Source organism: Centropristis striata (assembly GCF_030273125.1). Classification (NCBI taxonomy): domain Eukaryota; kingdom Metazoa; phylum Chordata; class Actinopteri; order Perciformes; family Serranidae; genus Centropristis; species Centropristis striata. Next base: position 24,856,259 of record NC_081537.1, on the reverse strand, counting down.
ATGCCTGTCTGGCGAGATGGATATACAATCTCGCAATTCTCACGTGAATTGACAAGACTCGAGGGACTCTTGAGGCTTTTACCGATTGAGGCGAGGATCTCCATGGTCCTCATGGTGGGCTGGATGTAGAACCAGAGCTTCTGCAGGGACAGCATGCCCTGCCGCTGCAGGTGCTCCAGCTGAGTGACCAGGATCAGGTACTCCTTCATCAGAGTCCTCATGGCCGCCGTCAGCGCGTGGTTCACCTGGCCGTACTCGAAGGACGACTTCTCCTCAATGAAGCTGAACAACAAACAACACCAACATCTGATAAATTGTCCTCAGTTATATATGTAACGTAACTGTATCCCAAATCAGACACCGTTCGGCTAAGATTCTATCAAAATTTCACATTAAATACTATTATAAATGATCATGTTCCAATCTTCCAATTAATTAAATGGTGTGAAACTAAAGTCTAACTTCTTATCTTTTAAACCGTATATTGTTGTACGTGTACGTTAGCCTCGGGTTTACCAGAGTCGGCAAAAGGACGCTAACGCCAGTAAATTAGCCGTGCGCTAACTGTAACCCAAATCGGACACTTGGATCTCCTCGCTGTAAAACAATAAAACAATGGGGGCTGCTGAGTTTTTCTAGGGAAATTGATGTTTCTGGGTAAGCCAAATACATAACACCGTTATCAGCCATCATTATCAACACACCCGGACCGTACTTCTGTCCTTCACAATAAAATACAGTACAGTAAAAATAAAGATCTACTTTTAAGATTGTCGCACTAGCGTTGTTACTGCTTTCTCTCATCAGATTTACTTTTGTACTGTAATTAGACATGTAAATCTACATGTACATCAATGAAATTTCACATGTAGATTGTTAAATATGTATAAATCAATTATACCTACACTGGTGGTGGCGATCTTATTCAGAATGATCGTTAAAACACCAGAAAGTGCGGCATTGCAGCTGTTTCCGATTTGGGATACAGTTTCTATATGTAAATAAATGACATATTTACATGCTCACCGTGTTATAGTGGAGTAATAAGACGCCACTGGTAATATTCTGTTAACCAGCTCTTTGATGGACATGTCCAGAGTTGAATCGACGATGAAGGAGCGGTTCTGTCTCCCGAGGACCGGCTGAGCTGTGATGTCTCGACCGTCAACTCCAACCAGAACAAACAGCAGATCCTCCACCAGAGCCTGCTCCTGGGCCGGCAGCGGCATCGTACCTGACCACAGATAACACAGATATAAAGACTGCCAAGTAGTGGTAATGTATCAATTATCAATTATACATTGTTTTGGCTTACCGATGGCCACGGCTGGGTCTCCTGCAGGCGAGGGGCTGGTGATGAAGTCTCCGAGCAGAGCAGGACGGTCGTACACCCAGTTGGGGAACACGGGGTTGGGCTGTGTCGGGTTCTTCTTGTTGTGTTTGTCTCTCAGCATCTTCCGTGTCACTTCAGCAGGCTGCAGGCAGGAAAACAAACAAACAAAATGGGAAATCGATACATTACAATCAGGAGGTGGCTGCTTGTTTTCCAGCATTTCAACCAAAAAAAGAATGCAACACCAAATTTTAAAAACATGCGTAAAGATATAAACAGAATGCATGAAATTCCTGTAATTCAAAGAAAAAATTGTTGAAGTCCAGCATGTTTAAAAAGTTATATGATTGAATTCAGCTTCGGAATTCGGTTCTGGTTGTTTTTTAGTTTGTTCCCAAGAGAAAATAATTATTGCAAATGGAAATGATGTAATTTAAATTCTCTCTCTTTATAAAGCCTGCCAAACATTTTTTTTTTACAAACAGTAAACACAGATTATATCGTATGCTCTCTCTCCTATTTGTCTCTGGGAAAATCTTCCAGGACATTTGGACTCGTACCTCAACAGAAACTCTGATGATTATGCAAAAAATAAAATCATAGTTAGAACATTAGATAACTCCTCTTTCTACTGTGTTCAACTGAATGTAGGTTACAAAGGATTTGCAAATCACTGAGTACTGTTTTTACTATATTTTTCACAGTGTCCCAACTTTTTGGGATCATGGTTTTAGTTTCAGCACCAAAGAAAATCTGTTTTTTCTCAACTTAAAATGGGAGCCTAAGTGGGTGTATAACATTGTACAGGTTGGAAAGAGACAATGGAGTCTTTTTTTTTTTTTTTTACGTCTTCTCCTCATTAATAGCTGCTTGTTTTTTAGGATAAGAGTAAAAGCTTACAGGGAATCGATGCAATTTGCAGCGATCTCTGTTGACACATCCTTAACCTCAAAGGTTCTGCTGAAAATTGATTTAAACTTGTGCTTTTTCGTCAGATAGTACCAAGGTTTAAGAGCTTGAGTTGGTTTCGTAGAAGAGGGTTATAAGAGAGGATTTCTCACCAGAGGAGCGTTGGAGCTGGCCGTCACGTTTCCGAGCTTCTTTCTCAGCTCGTCCAGCTCCTGCATGGACATCTTGGTGCTGGTCTGAGGCAGCGAGTAGCTGGTGGTGGTGGTGGACGTCGTGTTGGCTGACGACTCCGACCTCTCTTTGGCATTCTGCTGCAGAAACTGGAGAGTCTACGAGAAACATCACGTCAAAGCTGTGAGATAGTGTCATAAGAATGGTGAGCTAATAAGGTTAAAATATGCAGTTTATCGAACATCTTTTATGATAATGTGGGGGAAAGCTTTCAATCTTCTATTAATGTTTGTCACATTAGCTGATGTAATGATTGTGTGAGAAGTGAAAAACAATCATCATTCTTTACATCATAGTCATTTCAAATCTATGAAGCCAAAAGGTGAAATAATCAATTTAAAGTAATAACATACAAAATCACACAATAAGCTGCTTATAAACTCTGTATTACCTCTTTATCCTCACAGAGTTTGGACAGCAGGTAGACCAGAGGGTCGAGGTTTCGAACATTTTTGGACTTGAGCTCCTCGTACTTCCTCAAGAAATCCTCTGGAGTTTTGGAGAATTCTGCTAATTTGACCTGAAAAATTATTTTATTACAGTTAGTGGCCCATTCATAGAAAAAAGCTTCAACTTTAGAATATTTAGGCATTGAATTGCGAATATGAAAAAAATCTTAAAATTTCCTCGATAAATAAAACCAAAACAAATCTATAGTGTATAGAAACCTGTACATCCCTTATGCAGGAAATATACGGTGAATCCACTTTCTAATTTTTAGGACCCTTCTAAACCTCAACATAGTTTTAAAAAAATAATGATCAGGCAAAGTCTGCTGTTTATTCTGGCATCAAGTTGGCTAAAATGTTTGTGACATTCTTATCTGCACAAATACAAAGGTGTTTACGATATGTGGACATGACGTTGATAATTTTTGCTCAATAAGTCAATATTGTAATTATTGTGTCAGGACTAAATCAAAACCCCAAATTCTGCTGTCAGTTGTTGCACACACATCTGGCAAAAAAACACATTTTCTAGGCCAGTGATGCCTTCAGAAGTCCCTAATAACATTCCTTAAAGGCTCCATATCACTTCAGGACATTATGGTATATTTTTGTGTTGTTCCAGGAGGGCCCGTCACGATAATAACTATATCGACTTATTGTTTGATATATAAAAATAGACACAGTAGTTTTTTCTGGACTCAATAAATTGTCATTTACTTTTTGTACTTTTTTATGTTGTGTAAATACATAATGATTATCTCATTGCAATTTATTGCTAACAGAGCCTGAATGTCTATCTTATTTGTTTTGGTTATAGTTTATTTATTCATGTTTTATTTATCTAGGATATTCTAATACTTCTTTTCCACATTTCAATTTCAATGTTTAATATTCTTGAGGTTTAAAAACTCATTGCTGTGGCAAAGGATGTACTTGTTATGCTCTAATATCGTGGTAAAACAAAAACAACATCGATACAATGATACTACCGTTTGTAGTTTCTGGGAAAATACATCTTCCTATAAGATGTGTTATTGTGACTGGCCTAGTGTCAGGTCTATTCCAGGCCTGGAAAGTTGCACCAAAGCATGTATAAGTGTGTATCACTCACTTTGGCGCTGTGAGCAGACACTGTAGTGGTCACATAGGGAGTCCTGTGTTTCTGCAGCAGGTCTATGTAGCCCTCTGCTCCATCACCTCCCCGTACATGAAGCAGGCTGAGCAGCTCGTTCACGTCGTGGTGGATCCTGAACTCACTCATGGCTCCGGCTGCTGAAACACAACACACTTTATTTATTAAGGAGAGAAGATGGAGAATCATTTATATATTAGCCCTGGTGACAGATAGTACTAGCATTAGTGTTGTTAGCTTATAATGACATTATATATAATATCACACGCACCTGAGTTGATTAAATGCAATACTTCAGTCTCAAACAGCTGTTTTTAAGAGCTTATTATGATGCTGAGCTAACTGTTATTTGATGCTAGCTGCTACTAGCCAGCCCGGATGAAATGAACTGAAATGATGCTAACTGTGCAGCTAGCTCATCCCGAATGAAATGTAGGATTATCCCAGTTATAAAAACGCAATTCACTAATAATAAGCCTTATTACAGGTGTATGTAACCCCAGTCTGTGTGGAGCAGCTCACCTGTCAGCGGACTGTGGTTCAGCTGTAAACACCGCAGCAGGTAAACAGCGCGCGCCCACCGCCGGTCAAATTCTTCTTCTTCTGCTGAAATACCCGCAGCGGCACCTCATCGCCCCTACAGGCCAAACATCTCATCACCGCGTTTAACGTTTATATAACAGCGAGAAATTTAAATAAACAAATTATAATATTGAGATAATTTACAACAACATTTACTCTATGGAGTCGTGGGCTATTTTGTCCATTTTTTAATCCTTTTCATCCTGCCTGTATACACCACTTAAAAATGTTTAAATGCCATGTTGGTATTTTTTTTTTCAGCACAACCTCATCTATATGACCTAATAATTGATTTTTTATTCTGATTTACTGGATCAACATTTTGAAACAAAAAGAAACAAAGAAAAACCAACATAAATGTGATCTTGTGATTGTGTGTGATCCTGTCATCCAACTCTGTTTTTTATTCTAGTTTGACTGTATTTTATTTGTGTCTTGTGTGTTTAGCGTCACAATTTTGGTCATTTTGTGTCTTTATAAGTCATATTTGTGTCTTTTTTGGTCATTTTGTGTCTTTTGTTGTGTATTTTTTTAGTTATTTTGTGGGGTTTTTTTGGTCATTTTGTGTCTTTTGTTGTGTATTTTTTAGTTATTTTGTGTGTTTTTTTTAGTCATTTGTGTCTTTTTTTTGTAATTTGTGTCTTTTTTAGTCCTTCATTCCAACATAAAATGTGATTTTCAAGGAAATATCAGTCAAACAGTTGTTGGGTTGTTTTGATTACATTTTGGTAAATTATGTATTTTTATTGTGCAGTCAAGGGACAAATCAATCATAAATGGTGTCAATAGCTTTTATTGGCTTTTGCAAATTAACTATTATTTTTATTTATTGATATATAATTGCCTATATTGCTATATTTATTTTTTAGGAGACCTGAAAACCTTTCTTTTTATGAAAGCATTTTGCTAAACGTCTTCCGCTTTTAACACCTGCTAATTTTATTATTGTATGGTGTTCCTCTCATAGTTGTTTTATTCTCTGTAGCACTTTCTATTATCTATATCTATTATTATTCATTTTTATTATTATTATTATTTTATTGATATAGTGTGTGTGTGTGTGTGTGTGTGTGTGTGTGTGTAAAACCTTTTTATTATACACACATATTACATGCTCTTTACAGTAACATAAAACAAATTATTATATAATTATATTTGCATTTGAATAAATAAACATTGCATGTATAGCATATTTTACAATAATTTGAACTTCATCTTTTTTCTTTTTATTTGCTTCCAAAATGTTTCAGATAAAAACAACAAAAAAAAAACATACTTGAGAATCTAAAATAATTTGCTTTTATTTTGAAAAGCGGCGACACAGCGGAAGTAAACAGTAATCACGTTACAACCCGGAAGAATTGCCGTTTCTCTGATTAACGTTTGAATAGACAAGAATGAGCGATTTATCTGGTGAAGGAACGATTAAACGCGATGCTGCGGACACCGTGCAGCCTCTGACCGCCACATCAGCGTCCTAATCCGCGGCTCCGGAGCCAGAGGCGGCGGAGAGTGAGCAGCTACGCCCTGCTGCCAGCGGCCGCCCCACACCGTCTCTGTGTTTACAAATCGGCCGAAGAGAAGCTGTTTTTCCCCGCAGTGAGTCGGTAGCTAGCCGTGTTTCAGACGGAGGAACAAACATGGCTGAATTGCAGGTAGTGGAGCCGAGCAGCACCAGCACCATCGAGCAGCCGGAGCACCGCGACGTCCGCGGCTCGGTCCGCCTGGCGTCGCCCACCCTGCTGGTCCCTCCGCGGGGCAGCCAGCTCAGCCCCGCCGGGGTGTCGAGCGGCAGCGGCGGCCGCTCCGTGTTCGGCTTCCCGGGGAAGAGCAGCCCGAGCTCCCCGTCCGAACCGGCAGACAAACCGGGCTCCCGCTGGGTCCGGCTCAACGTCGGCGGGACCTACTTCATCACGACCAAACAGACGCTGTGCCGGGACCCGAAGTCGTTCCTGTTCCGACTGTGTCAGGAAGACCCGGACCTGGACTCCGATAAGGTAAGTTTACAGCCCCAAAACGGCTTTAAATCTGGCTGTAAACATGTGTTTATTGATTTATTTATATTATACATTCATACTGTCATTTATTAGAACATTCAGTGGTTCATTTAATGGGATTAATGGTTGCAGCAATATATCGCGGTATATAAAAATTGACGGTTATCATACGATAGATAGTAACTTATCTACAGTCATGGAAAAAAATATTAGACCATTGTTTTTATATTTCATTTCTTTTATTTTCAGAAAATAACCCATATCACAAATTTAAAATAAAAAACAAGGCATATGCACATACATACATATACACATACATATAAATATACACACCTACTCATCTACTTGCATACATGTAAACCGAGCCATACATACCCATACAGACCTTTTTTTTTTTTAATCCATCCATTTTGTTTTTTTATCTAGCTGATCTAGCCATTTTTCATGGTTTACTTGATAATAAACAAAATCTGTATCAATAAAACTATGGAAAATGTCTAGATATCAGCTCTTAAATTAATCTCTTCTGAGCTATTTTTGTTGTTATCATTATATTAATCCAAACAATTGTACCTTTAGTTGTACCAGGCATTAAAATGAACAAGAAATTTAAGAAAACAACGCTGGTCTAATAATTATTTCCATGACTGTATAGATCAGATTCCCCACCAAAAAATGGGAAGCAGTGTAAATAAACATGGAATGCATCAAACTCAGAGTGTATATTTACCAAAACAAACTGTTTTCACATTTAATATATTGTCTTTAATTACATAGGCATGTATAACCTAAATTCCAAAGAACCTGTGAAGCTGTGTGAAACCTAATATATACATCAAAATGCTTGATTTTACACATTTTTATTGATAAATATATACATTTAACAAATATGTATACATTAAAGATATTTCAAACATATAATATTTATGTCTGCAGCTATATATCTTGGTTTATCGTGGTATTACTTATTTATAACCCCAATTGCCCCCCAAAAATTGTGACACTGTGTAAAACGTGTTGTGGAAAAGGATGAACTCATTATGCTCTAATATCGTTATAAAACTAAAACGACATGGATACGACGATACTATCAATTCTCGTGATAGTTTCTGGGAAAATATATCGTCCTAAAAATGTGTTATCGTGACAGGCCTACTCACTCTTCTCGTCTCCATAATTCTGTTTTTGTTTATCCAAGTTATTATTAAGCCTTCTTCTACTTTCTACAAGGACAAAAAACCCTCCTCACTAATGTTTCTGTTCCTGCAGGATGAGACAGGAGCCTACCTGATTGACAGGGACCCCACATACTTCGGCCCCATCCTGAACTACCTTCGGCACGGGAAGCTGATCATGGACAAGAACCTGGCAGAGGAAGGTAAAGTGTGCAGTTATAGTTTTAGTTCACAGTGAATAAAGACTGAACAATGTCGTCTAATGACCCGTTTCTGTGTGTCAGGTGTCCTGGAGGTTATCATAGGATGCAAAGTAACTTATCTTTATCTCAGATTCTCCCCAAAAATTGGGAAGCAGTGTAAATAAAAATGGAATGCATCAAGTTCAGAGTTTATATTTACCAAAACGAACAGTTTAAACATTTAATATATTGTAGGGCTGGGTGATATGGTCCCGATTTATTTTGGCCGAATATCGATATACGATATATATCCAGATGTTTTTATCGCAAAGTGAGAGCAAATGTTCAGTCAAAGTCAAATATGACACGTCACAAGTAGTTTTATTGAAACTTTTTATTTAAGTGAACATAAATACTGTATAACAGGAGAACAGGAGAACCTTTTTAAAAAAATCAAAGCTCCATAAAGTGCACATTTAAATATAAAAATGTATTAATCATAATTAAAAATAGTCTATGAAAATAAAATAGGCCAATCTTTTTCTGATATAAATATATTTATATGAGAAAAGAATGAGAAGAACATTACAAAATAACGAAATATGACAAACCCTAGTAAGGGCAGCGTTTATTTATAAAAGAGGAAAAAAAGAACTATATCGATAAATGTGATATGGTCTAATTCCATATCACATTTAAAAATATATCAATATATTTTTTGTATCGATATTTTTTTATATCGATATTTTTTTATATCGATATATCGCCCAGCCCTAATATATTGTCTTTGTACAGTCTTTAATTAAATGGGCCCATAGATAACCTGGGATGCTGTGGGAAGCTTAAAAAAATATATATATATAAATATCACAAATGTTCAATGTCTACTGTCTACTCCTTGAAAAATGCTTTATTGTAGTTTAAGTTTACAATGAATAAAGACTGAACGCTGTCGTCTAATGAGCTGTTTGTGTGTTTCAGGCGTCCTGGAAGAAGCAGAGTTCTACAACATCGCGTCTCTGGTTCGGCTGGTCAAAGAGCGGATACGGGACAACGAGAACCGGACGTCTCAGGTACACAAACACACACACTGTCTTCTACTAATGATACAACCCAAAAATAGCTTCTTGTGCAGATTTCTAATGTGTTTTTCTGTCCTCAGGGTCCTGTGAAGCACGTGTACCGAGTACTACAGTGCCAAGAGGAGGAGCTCACACAGATGGTCTCAACCATGTCGGACGGCTGGAAGTTTGAGCAGGTGCACAGAAAACCTAGCTTTTTTTAACCTCTTTTCACATTATTATAAATATAGAGGAAAGCACAGATACTTAGCATCATATGTGTGGTCAGTTGAAGGCTGCTACTAATGGTCATTTAGATTTTTTTGATTGTTTTGGTGACAATTTCTGTAAAATGTCATGTTACTTGGCTCAGGAGGAGACTTGTTTTGTGCAAAGATATTCAATTTATTATCACCCTCTAGGTTTAATTTAATTACTGAAGGCAGTTTATTTGTTCCTGTTTCCGTAAAAAAAATTAATCGGTGAGAAAAGACCCCTTATAAGGCAGCTTGTCACCTCAGAACACTTTATATCTTCCTATTAACCTTGACTCTTTGAATTCTTTGTGATTTGAAATGTGAATTCAGCCTGCACAACAGGCGATAAGCGTCTAAATTCTCATGTTCTGGGTGTAAATCTGGCTCAAACTTTAAGTTTAACTTTAAGCATTAAGTTGCTTCATTTACACCAGAAACAACTATATATTATATCTTTTTTTTGCTGCTTCCATGAGGATTTCTCATTATATATCATTATATTAATAATTATATTTTAATTATAAACATTGATTAGAATAATCATTAATAATGGGCCCCTGTTGATTGGTGACTAGATTATTTATTATCAGTTAATCTGTTGATTTTATTCTTAATTTATTGAGGAACATTTTCTTTATAAAAATTGTTTTTAAAAAATGCTTCTAGAGCCCAAGGAAACATCTTCAAATGCTTGTATTGTTGGACCAAATATATTAAATTTATAGTGAAACGAAACAGAAAAAAGAAGAAAGAGAAAACTTGTGGATTGACTAAATTCTCTGCTGTAGTTACAGAACTTAATAACCTTTTAAGTAATTCAATATTTCTATGTGTTTGTGTGGTCAGCTCATCAGTATCGGCTCCTCCTATAACTACGGTAACGAGGACCAGGCTGAGTTTCTATGTGTCGTTTCTCGGGAACTCAACAACTCCACCAACGGCATCGTCATCGAGCCCACCGAGAAGGCCAAGGTCAGACACGCTCAACACCTCACACTGTTTTCATTTGTGTCTAGAAAATAATCAGCGATACAAGTATTGTCAGTATATTGAGTCTTCACTTTTATTCTCTCTGTACTGGTTAATTTCACCTCTTCAGGCCTTCAAAATACGTAAATAAAAACAGTTTAAAAAGGAAAAAAAAGGCTGTGAACCTCTGAACTACAGAACCAAATGTTATATGAACTGTTTCCTCCTGTTTGTCTGATAAAACTACATTGATCAGCTGTTTCAGGGCAATACTTTTGTGTTTTTATTTAAATTGAAATATATATTTATATTATTTATTTTTGTTTATTTATTTATTTTTTTCGAGCCAACATCTTCAGTAGAAACTATTCTTCTTCTTCTTGTTATTATTATTATTATTATTATTATTATTATTATTATTATTATATTAAAGAGAGAAGAACAGTCAGACAGAATCATAATAATAATGATAATAATAGGTTAAATTGAGTCCTATTAGGACGTAAGTGCTTTTAGGACAAGAACATTCACAAAAAGTTTTTCCATTTGAGCACAACATATACTGTCTTTAAACAATTTTAAATTAAATATACAGTCATGGAAATAATTATTGGTACAACTAAATATCTTGATAACAACAAAAATAGCTGATAAGAGTTTGATTTAAGAGCTGATATCTAGACATTTTCCATGGTTTTATTGATAATGGTTTTGGTTATTATCAAGAAAACCACTGAAAATGTCTAGATATCAGCTCTTACATTAAACTCTAACCAGCTATTTTGTAGACGTCCAAACAAATGTACCTTAAGTTGTACCAGGCATTAAAATGAACAAGAAACTGAAAAAAACAAGGGTGGTCTAATCATTTTTTCCATGACTGTATAATTCCTAAAAACAGACATGAGTCGGCTTCAGTTTTAACGTGTCTCTGTGTCTCTGTGCTCAGATCCTGCAGGAGCGAGGCTCGCGGATGTGAGGAGTTCTGCTCGCTGAGCTCAATAACACTTAACCAACAAAACAAAACAATAACATGAACATCTTCTCCACGAGTTTACCCTCCTCCTCCTCCTCCCTCCAACCGCCTTCATCATCATCACCATCAGCCTGGTCCGTCCTCCTCTGGTGTGCCTTTCCACAGCGGGGCTCCCGTCCTCTCCTCCTCCTCCTCTTCCTCCTCCTCCCTCCGTCCGGCTGTGGACCTCTTCGGTTTAAAGGGATTTACAAGTGAGTGTTTCTCCTCATAGCAGCTGTTTGATGGTCAGTGTCTCCGCGGCGGCGCAGTAATGTCAGTGGAGAGCTTCTATAGATCATCTTCATCGTTTATCATCGTCACGTTTAGCAGAAATCTCCTCAGGACTCTCAAGGGACATAAAGGAACGAACACGGCTCTGACGAGCCTCCTCTGACTCCTCTGAGGCGCCAGGCCGCCGCGTGGAGGGCGAGCGGCTGCATCGCTCGCCGAATCTTTAGAAAACATCACAAACAGGCGTCCTGCCGCTGGAACACCGCGGCGGCGTCCTCCTGGCTCCTGCTCCTGGGCTCCATTTGGTCCGGAAAGTTTCAAAAGACTCATAAAAAAAAAAAAAAAAAGAAAAAAGACTACACCTGTGTACAATTTGTCAAGGCATGTGAGGAATCTATATGAATCTATATAGGCTACATGATGAAATTATATGAAATGCAAATGGTGTAATTACTGATTTCTGTATCATAGTTGTCATATATTTACATATTCTTGGTGGGTGAGTCTATTTAACAGTGACGGAGATGATATCATTTTTTCCTGAAGGTTCCCGTGGCTGAAATATCACCTCGTTCTCTCAGCTGCACGTTTTCTGTCGTGTTCCTCAACAAAAAAAAAGCAAAAGGTTTCCTCTTCGATATCCTACTTTGATCTCTTGCATATCTTAAAATTGTAATTAAGGATAAAGGAAAACTGTCGTGGCGGGATTTGGACCGTGGCCAGTGTGCACGTTGCCTCAAACCCCCCCCCTTCTCTCTCCTCACGCCGACATCATCAGCTCGATCTGTCGCTCCTCAACGTCCCTGATAATAAAACTGTGTCGTCTCACATCCTGCAGCACATGTAGCAGCCTTGGCTGAATCTCACTCCTCACGCTGTTAAATACACCTGAGTGACGTCAGCGCTGAGTTTTACAGACTGTCAGTGAACCTGCCGTGTCTTCAGATCGACGCCTCGTTTCAGACGCTTTGTGACGTTGATTTTCCTTCTCGGCTAACGTATATTTCTCTTGAAACATACGTGACATTAAGTGGCTGTGTGATGGAGCTGTTTAACACCTGGAACAACACAGCTGCAGTTAATTTAATCTGGCGGTTATTTTCTTGGTTAATCGATGAGTTGTTTGGGCTGTAAAGTGTCAGAAAATGGTGAAAAGTGTTTCCCGAAGTCCAAAGTTTTGATCTGATACACGACATTTGAAGGCGTTTCTTTTGGCTCCAGGGAAATGTGGATTTTTTTCAGTATTTTCAGAAAGATTTGGCACCATCTAAAGAATTCTTAGTCGATTAACACTCGTTTTTGTCAAATAATCATTTAGTTAATTTATTTAATTAAGAGTTTCTCTACAACGAATCATGAAAAGGCCACTTTAAATCTTGTGGTTACCAGAAATTTGCTCTTAAGTTTCTTGGAAATAAATCATCCAGCATGAAAAAAAGCATGAAAATATCAGCAATCAACTGCAGAAATCTTAGTTAACTAAGACCAAAACACCAATTAGTGATTTACAAATGAAATTATTCTTTTTTTCACTGGTCAGTTAATCTTGTCAGTTAAAAATGTCAGAAAATAGTGTAAAATGCAGAACACATGTTGCCAGAAACCAAAAAAAATGTTTTCAAAATGTTTGTTTTCTTCAAGCAGCAGTTAAAAAGAAAGAAAGATTAAATTAACACTTATATAAAACAGAGAAAAACAGCAGAACTTCACATTTTAGAAACTGTATTTTTGCATTTTTTTTGCAGGTTAATGCATGATTATTTTAACACTCATCAGTTAATTGTTTAGTCTGTGATTTTGCAACTTACTGTCAGACCACTAGAGCTGCCACCTATAGTTGACTAATTGATTGGTGGAGTTACAGAAAAAATGTTATTTTGATAATTGATAGATTATTTTAGTTAAAATGCAGTTTTTAGTGTCTCAAATATGGAGATTTCCTGCTTTTCTCTGATTTATATGACATGAACTGAAAATATTTGGCTTTTTGGACAAAACACGACATTTAAAGATGTCACCTTGGACTTTGAGAAACATCTTTCACAGTTTCCTGACATTTTATAGACCAAACGATTAACCAATAAGATAATCAGCAGTTTTATCAACAATGAAAATCATTACAAGTGGATTAATTGACTTTGTCACCACTGAACTCTGCTGTGTACCAGCTGTGATCTAATGTTGTTACTGGTGTTAACAGTCTTGTCATACGAGCGACTTAATGCAGAGTTTGAGCCATATCTCCACATATCAGAGGGAGAACAGAAACATCTCATTTTTAAAGCAGCGTCCGATCTTTCTGGATCCTTTGATTCACTCTTTGTTTGTATAAAGCTCATATTTGATGCAGTTATGTTATATCAGCATGAACAAAAAGAAGAATGACCCCGTCTGTCACTGTGGCTGTCGTCCTGCTCCTCACAGCTCAGACTTCGATGTGTTTTCTTTCCTCTGGCGTGTGTGTTGTGCAGTTTTACTCTGCTGATGTGAGTCGTGAGCAGACGGCGTCTCCTCCAGGAGCTCCTCTCTCTCTCTCCTCCCTCTCCTCCCTGTCGTCGTTTCTCTCTGGGCCTTTTTGCAGAAAGCACCTTGGGTGTTGTCTCCCCTCCGTGTGTGTCCGGTGTTGTGCCTTTTGACCTGTGTTGTGCACAGTTGTTCTCCCCTCTGATCAGGAGGCCCCTCCCTCCCTGAGGTGTACTGTATAATGTTGTTTTCTATTGTTGGTGTTCCCAGCGAGAGGCGAGCCAACCGACCGTCGTCCCCTCGTTACAAACTGAAAATAACTACCAGCTGCTTTCTTTGTGCCATTCGCTTCTGCAGCCCTGATCGCTCAAACCTGCTGGAAACTCTGGTTTTTATTGAGTTTTTAGCAAATCATGAGGGAAGCAGCAGGAGGAGCAGATTTTCCTCCTCTGCACTTGAATTCGACGATTGGCCCTCTGCTGGCTTCTTCTTCTCTCCTCCTGAGTTGCATGCTGAAGCCATTTCTGATGATCCCGTTCTTAGATGTGTGTGTTTGACCTTTTTAAAAGCACTTACCTGTTCCCGTCACCTGTGTGAACTCGGTTATATCTTCAGTGGTTCCCAAACTGTCTGAGAGTCTCAGGGGGGAAAAGAAAGGAAAGCAACCAAAAAAAAAACAAACACATTTCTGCTAATTTTTTCAGTCTTTCCTCTAAATGTTTTTTTTTTTTCATGGTGCAAACTGAAAGATATCAGCAGTGATTGACATGAAGTTTTATGCACACAGAGGTTGAATTATATTAACTTTAGTGATTCTCTGAATGTGTCCAACCTTTGGTTTATATGACACTGTGTTAGGAAGGTTAATGTAGGTTGAAAATAAATGGAGTCAGGAGACAAGAGGCTCATATTCTGAAACAAAATATCTGATTTTTGGGGGGGATTAAAGTTGAAATTTACAAGACAAAATTTAAATTTTTTCTGAGATTATAAAGTCATAGATTTGCAACAAAAAGCAACACATTCTCTGCAATTGAAGTCACAAATTTAAAAGAAAAAGATGAGATTATCATCTTAAATTTACACAAACAAGTGAAGCGATGTGAAGTTTATTTCTTACAAATTTATGACTTTAATCTCAGCGAATATCCAAGTTTTTTTTGTACATTTACAAATTTAATATAAAAAAATCAGAGTTAGGGTTAGAACCTCCTAGAATAGAATATCTGCGATTAAAGTCACAAACTTAAAAGAAAAAAGAAGTGATTTTCATCTTAAATTTACACAAAAAAAGTCTGATATTTTCTGAGATCTGTGGTGTGATGAGAATGATCCAGTGAAGTTTATTTCTTACAAATTTATGACGTCATAATCTCAGAGAATATCTGTGTTTTTTATTGTAAATTTACTGCTTTTATTTTAGGGAATATCCCAGTTTTTGTTGTATATTTGGGACTTTAATGTAAAAAAAATATCCCAGTTTTTGTGGTATATTTGGGACTTTAATATCAAAGAATGTCCATGTTTTTCTTGTACATTTACTTATTTAATATAAAAAAAAACAATCTGAGTTTTGTTCTTTGAATAGAGCTCCCTTCTCCAGCTCCATATTTCTTATTTCTTATTATTTAAATATTTTTACCTACGATATTCCTAACACAGCCTCATTGTTTTATGAACAAATATCTGCAAAATTTCACCGTAATTTTTCTTTCTTGCAATTATATTTATATCAATATTTGTTGTTGCTCTGCGACAGTTTGGGAGCCTCTGACGTTGCTGAACTTTGTGATTATCTGAACATTTTAAATCAAGCACCCTTTTTTCTTAACTAAAAAAAAGAAATTTATAGTTTCTCTACGTTCACCTGCACTAGTTAGTAAACAGATTATGTGCAATTTTAACAAATCTGCAAAAAAAATTTATATATAAATATATATAAATATATATGAATATATATCTCTGTTGTTTGAACCGAGAGCATGCGTTGTTAGAGACCGTGCGGTGTGTTGTGATGCATGGTGGCGAGCGGAGCGGCGGCATGGCTCTGAGTCCGTAGGTTAGAGTCTCTGTGAACAGTTGGTCTACAACGAGACATTTCTCTACTCACACGTTCTGTTTCTTTGTTGTTTTTGTATCGTCAGCGTAACCGTAGACAGAGTAGCTATACTGCCCTAAAAAGACTAACTGCAATAACTACATTTTGGGACGAAACTGTTTTATCTTGTGACAAAGGTTTACATTTCAATTTTGCTTTATTTCAGAGAAATAATGATGTAAAAATTGCTGACCGCAATAAGCCACAGTCTGATTTGATATGTACATTTATATATGTATATATAAATTTAAACATTAAACCAAAGCAGACTTCACTTTGACTGTGATACAGTGTAGCCTTGTATTTCTTCATTGTGTTGAATAGTGAAGACAAGAATAATAGAATTTATAAGTTTATGTGATAGGGAAATAATTATCTAGATAGTGATCAAGTAAAAAAAAGTGAGATAAAATTATATTAAGACTAAAATATAACATTACTTTATGATATTAAGTCTATTACTATATGATAATAAGTCTAAAATACACAAATCTTTGAAGACTTTTAAATACACTTATAACAAAATCAATTTGAAAATGTTTATTCAACTGAAAACTAAATATAAAAGCTGAAAGAAGACAACAACATTGTTGTTACTGCACTCTGGTTTTGCATTACTATTAGAACATTTTACAGCAAAACCAGAGTGCATTTTAACTGCATTTTTGGGGTCAAAGGTTAAATCATCATGATTTTTGAGCATAAAATGACATCATCAATACATGTAGAAATAAGTGTCATATCACTTACCTACCTGTAACCCATTTGGCTGGCCAGTTAAAAATGTAAAAAAACTTTAAAGAAGTTTTTCTCAGTTTTACCCTTTATGTAGTGACTGTAGGTAGACTTTGTAGGGCAGTATGGCTTTCAACACCAATTAACCGACCAATCAGCTCGCAGCTCGCCCCCCCTGACCCCTGACCTCCTGGTTTCTGTCCCGCAGCTCAACACACAGAAGAAGAAAGGTTTCTGACCCACGGATCATGTTGCCAGTTAACCTGTAAACACCTGCATGCGTTTGTGGACATGCACACCTGTACACTCATTAGAGGTGTTGAACCTATTAACCGTTACTTTGTGTTCATTTATCAACAGTATTGATGTCAAATGTGAATATTGTCAATGGAGACTGTGGAGAAAAATGTTTGGAAGCTGACAAAAACATGTTTTTTTTTTTTTTTTTTTGGTCTGATTTTTGTTTGTTTTCACTTTTATTTATTTTATATTTTTTGAATTTTGTCTACCGATGTTGTTTCTTTACATGTAACAATTTTAACAAAACCCAGTCTGGTTTTTAATCATAAAATGTGTCTGTGTTTTAAAGACGAGGCTCTCTGACTCTTTGTTGTTACTGACCACAATGAACACACTGGAGACTTTCTGTCAACAACACAAGATTAAGAGTGGTTTCTTTGATCCTTTATCGTTTCTGTCCTCGATATATAAAATAATAAGTTCTGCAGCAACCATGGCTCAAAAATGTCTTTTGTGCAGTATAACACATAATGCCAAAAATCATGAAAAATGTAAGTTGAATTTCTTCACAGTATTTATTTATTTTAATTTTTTTTACAAAAATTGGAATAAAATGTAATCTATATACAATATTATTACCAGTATTGAAAAAATACATGTAATGCATATTGAACTATTTCCATTTTTACATCCTTTTCTTTCTCCTGTCCATTCCTCTCTGCTCTGTGTAAACAGATTTTCAGTGAACCCCAATGAGACGTTTCAGGGCATTTTTTCTCTTTTTATATTCTCCTCTCTGTGTCCTTGTTTTTCACTACAATATATAAAATCTATATGAATCTATAAGTCCTGCAGCTCTGTGGAATCAGCACAATCATGGCTAGAAGTGGGAACAACTCAAACAAGTCTTTGTGCACAAAATGACCAAAAGGAGGCATTGAATTGCCAAAAAAGGACACAAAATCACCAAAAAAGGATGTAAAATGACCAAAAAAAGACATAAAATGACCAAAAGATATACAAAAATACTAACTTAAGGATGTAAAATTACAAAAAAAAGATGTAAATGACCAAAAACATATCTTTATGCAGAATAACACAGTTAGAATGACGGAAATAATATTGTACATATTGAAGTATTGTCATGTTTCCAGCCTCTCCTGTCCTCTCCTCTCTGCTCTGTGTAAACAGCCTCTCCTGTCCTCTCCTCTCTGCTCTGTGTAAACAGATTTTCAGTGAATATTTTTCACGTGACTGTTGGTCTCAGCAGAATCAATCATGTCTTCACAGTGTCTCTGAGGAGCAGAATTTAATGTTTTTAACAGGATCTGGTTAGTGCAAACGCATTATTTTAAATGACACATAGAATGAAGAGATTCTGACACAAATATCAACATTGTAATCTTAGACTTGGTTATTTTTCCTTAAGGAAGTGTTTGTCACACATTATTTTTTTCAGAACTGTAGGAAATCTTAAATCCGATGATAATTTCTGTTTTTACAGTTTCTAGCTGAGATAAATGATGTTATTATGGGTTTTTTAAATAGAAACATGCCTTTCAAACCCAGCAGCAGCTTCTGGTGTTCAGAGGGTTAAAACAGTTTATTCTTGCACTACTCAGTGAGATTTTGGTCTATTTTGCCTGCATAACATTTCTTCTTTTAGATTAGTAGGAATAAAAATACAAATGTAGGTGTTAATTTGACTAAACTTTGTCTCTTTGTGTCTATTAGTTAAAGTTTTAAATGATCTACCTGTAGTGTTCTTTTTAAGAATGCTTACCTACTACACCTCTTTGACTCTTGTTCTACCTGCCAGGATTATTGTAATAATTTGCATATATTTGCATTCCTCACAGTGTAGTAAAAGGCAGAGCTACAACATGTCAGGTTAAGGTCACAGTTTCATCCTTCAAAGGCTCATTTCAGTTTTGTTGTTGATCAAAACAAAAAAAATGATAAAAAGTTAATAAACTCAAAACCTGGACAAATAAAACCAAAACTATGTGAGCAGATACCTCTAGTAGCACAGGCACTCAATAATTATTTAATCCTTTCTACTGTTAAAGGCGGAGCTCATTACGTTTTTTACCTATAATAATATATTCTAAGTTTAGAGTTGTTATTATTATTATAATTATTATGATTATTTTATTTTGTTATTATTATTTTAACTATAAACTTAGTATATATTAAATGTACTAGGTAGGTTTAAGTACTTAAACTGAGCTTCACCTCTAAGGCATATATAATAATGATAATAATAATGATAATAATAATTACAATAAAAATAGAGTAATGATATTTAAAAAATATATAAAAGATGTTGATGAAGTTATAAATAAATAATGTTAATAAGTTAATAGTTCATTGTTATCATAGTCAAAATTATTTTTAAATTATTTATAATTATTATTATTATTATTAATAATAATAATAATAATAATAATAAATACAATAATAGTTGAAAATAGTAAAATTACATAAATTATAAGAAATAAAAAAGATATTATAAAAAAGATAGTTATAGAGAAATTACGTTAATAGTTTATTGTTATTATACTTAATAATAAAAAATAATAATAATAAGTATTATAATATAATAATAATATGTTATTAATAATTGTATATATATATATTGTAAAAAAGAGAGTTATAGACAAATAAAAGTAATAACTTAAATAATTTATTGTTACATAAAATATATTATATTTTATCAATTATAGAAAGAAATCTAAAAAAAATAATGCACAGAAAATGCAATAAAATTTTCAAAAACGTTTACCAAAAAATGTAAAAGTGAAAAACAACAACAAATATAACACACATGGTGGTTCTTGAAGGTTAATCCAAAAATATTT
This sequence comes from Centropristis striata, assembly GCF_030273125.1. NCBI lineage: Eukaryota > Metazoa > Chordata > Actinopteri > Perciformes > Serranidae > Centropristis > Centropristis striata. The sequence continues at coordinate 24,836,339 of NC_081537.1, read as the reverse complement.
ATATATTAATATACTCCAGTGCATGCAGTCTCCTCTCCTCTGGCCGGTGTGTGGTGCAGCAGGGCCGGGGCCTGCGCAGCGTCCGCATCCGACCCTCCCATCCCGGCCACGTCAGTCCCCTCCCCCCGGCAGCGGGCTGGAGCTCCGCGCCGAGCAGGAGGAGCAGACCCCCGGTCAGCCAGCGGGATCTGCCCCGCCAGTCATCAAGCAGCGACCGCGCCTCTGTGAGTGTGTGGGACTACCCAGGACCTGGACCTGGACCTGGACCAGCGCAGCCAGCACGGAAAGGTGATTTTTATTTATTTATTTATTTAACGGTATTTATAAATTCGCGGAAGAGATTTCGCGTTAAATCGCTTCCTCTTTGCTCCGAAAGTGCTGATCCAGAGATGTTCAGTGTCAGGGTGGAACACGTTGATGCAAACAACAGAAAATGTTAAAAAATGTGTCTTTTTAAGCAGCGATACTCAGAAACTAATGAAGACAGAGCGCTGCACGGCGGTTTGTGATGCAGTCTGCACCGTGTTTATGACGCTTTTCATCCGCAAACAGGCTCAAATCAGTACGAGTTGCCACGTGGGTGGATGTGTAAAAACATGCGGGTAACACACTCCAAAATGTGTTAATATTTAATATTTCATGCTGGTGGAGCTCGATCTGTGCAGCTTAATGCAGGAATAATAAATGTAATAGAAAGAGGCAGCGCTCCCATCCCTACACGGGCTGTCCCACTGCTGCTCAGCATCACTTTATTTATCAGTGGAAAAACACACACTGTGTTTACTTTAATTTAAATCGAGTTATTATGTAGCAGAGGAGGCAGGGCTGCAGGAGGGGGGAGCAGGATGTCACAGCTTAGTGGCTCAGATTTCAGAGATATGAGAGGCCTTTCCCCCTCACTGGTCCAGGACCAACACAGCAGGAAATAAAAGAGTTATACACTCTGTACAGCCCTGTCCAACCACTTTGTTGTCTCTTTTATTGACAGAAACCTCAATACTCTAACCATCTGCATGCAGAAATATTCTGACTTGAAGTTTGGCATTTTGGTGAAAAATGTGTATTTGCTTACTTGCAAAAAGTTGGTTGAACCGACTGAAACCACAAGATGCTTCTCATTTCAAGTCCACATTGTAGCTTGTAACCACCCTTGTTTTCTTCAATTTTTTTGAGAAAGCTGATAAGAGTTTAATTCAAGAGCTGATATCTAGACATTTTCCATGGTTTTCTGGATAATGGTTTTGGTTATTATTAAGAAAACCATTGAAAATGTCTAGATATCAGCTCTTACATTAAACTCTTATCAGCTAACTTTGTTGTCATCTTTATATTTGTCCAAACAAATGTAGTTAGTTGTATCAGGCATTAAAATGAACAAGAAAAGGAAAAAAAGGTTGGTCTAATAATTTTTTCCATGACTATAGATAGATGGATGGATGGATGGATGGATGTCTAGATAGATAGATAGATAGATAGATAGATAGATAGATAGATAGATTACTTTATTCATCCCTGAAAGTAGTTGTGATGCTTCAAAATCCTGCTCCTACATGTCTTGAAATTTGATTTAAACACACACAAAAACCTAATAAATGATTGTAAATATGGAGCTGCAGCGACTGGTTAGCTCAGCTTCAAATAAAATTTAAATAAATAAATAAATATTGACTCATTTTCATCAAAACGGAGTCTGCAGTGGTTATTTCTGCAACAATGTACAAATAACAAAGAGGGGAAAAAGTAAATTCATATTTGAAACAGTTTAGAATAAATATAATTTGTTTGTTATTGGTTGAGCATATATACAGAAAAATATTTTGGCCACATTTAGCTTCTAAAGTCTGACAATTTGAAAAAATACACTTATTGGTTTAGTTCGATGAGATTGATTCCTCTTTCTGATACTGTTTGTACAGTAAACATGATGCTGCAACCAGCAGCTGGTCAGCTTATCTGTAATAAAATGATTAACACGCATTTCTATTAAACATTAACTCATTTTTTTAATTAATTCAATCAATCATTTTCTATTTTTTTGTTGTTTGAATATTCAGCCCCCATGCCAATCTGGTCCAATAAGGTCCCAGAAAAGTGTTAAATATAGTGTAGAAATAAAAAGGCAAAAAATATAAAAAATAATACAAATCATTTAAAATAAATGAATAAATAAATTGGTAAGAAAAAAAGAGAATCAAGAAAAAACCCTGTAAATTTAAAAATAAAGAAATAATATTAATTTTCATGTTGCTGCTCACCGGAATAATTTTGTTCCTGTTTGTTTGAACACATCGTCAGTAATCTGCTGACTCAGCATGATGTTTAAAGTTTTGCTGGTAAGACGTTTGTTTGAAAACTGAGTCAAAACGGCTCTGAAGTCCTAAAACATTTTGCCACGGAGCATACGAGGATATTAAGTATATTTGACTTAGTGATTTCCTTTGTTTTTATGCATGACTCTCGTGGATTTACACTTAAGATTTAGTTACAGCGGTCAAATATTTAATGGCAGAATGACTTTTATAATTTATTTTACAGCTCAGTCCTTTCCTGAATCACAACTAATTCATCATGCAGCCAAAAAATAAATCAACATAAATTAAGGCAATTTTACCAAAAAGCACATATCTGAAACCCTTATAGACAGAACAATATGACAAACAAATAAAACCTTATTATTAATTATATCTACCTCACACAACAAACAGTATATGTGATTACAGCAATAATAACCAAACCAGTGACATGCAGAGAATATGGTGCCCATATTTATAAAAGGCTATACATTTTTGCCTATTATAGATATATATAGTTATAGATCGAACTAAGGGTGCAGGTTTAATGTCTAGGGGTTCTCTGACAGACATTAAGCACTTATTTCCTGCATTCTTGTGCATTTTTATGCTGTATTTTTGTCTTTTTTGCATCTATTTATGGTGGAAATGTCTATTTTTGTAAAGGAAAACACAAAAGAAAAGATGTAATGAATGAAATACAGTCAGGCTTCCAGGTATTCTGTATTGCTTGCTTTTTTTTTGGAAGTAACCTGCTTGTATGTGACTCAATTACAAAGGTGAATTTCTTATTAACTTAAATCCCCAAACGTGGTGTTCTCAGGAACACTGTGTGAGAAGATGTTGCTCTGCTCGGTCGTTGGAGCATCTGGTAATGATATCAAGAGTCTTCAGGGAGGAAACTGTGCTGTAGCGTTTGCACAAAGGGCCATTTATTCACAACGACGTTCACAAGTGCATGTTAGTCTTGTGCTCGCTAGATTCCTCCTGCATCCACACAGACACATCTGTCCACAAACCCACTCAGTTTGACCTGCAGCCATCATGAATTTTCTGATTTTAAATGGTGATAAATCTGCAGAACCTGAAGCTACAGAGAGCGTGTAAAACAAGCTGCATTCTGCAGAGAAAACTAGAAATATTATCATTCTAGACCCAATTTTTCTATCTGCAGATAAGATTCTTACATTTCAGGATGCATGAATGCTTATTCAGCCTTTGTTTACATTAATGTAACTCAACGCCTCAGAAATGTACTGATCGCCTTGAGCCGGTACATTTCCATCAGAAGATTTCCGCTCTGGTTTCCCTGCACCAGTTACTTACTGTATGTTATAGTTATTGTGTAAGAACAGGCAGTCATTGTGCCACTCACTGGTGTTTACATTCTTGTCCGTATACTTGTGTTTGTGGTCTCAGGTCTGCTGACCAGCCATTTACTGTGTCAGGGTCAAGCTGGAGAAGAAGACCAAAGGGCAGCTGTTTTCAGGCTCCAGACTTCTGGAATCTCTTTAAGACTAAATTGATTGTACTTTAAGAGGAGACCAAATAGAGGAGAAGAACTGGTGGAACTTAAACCCAAACAGAGGGGAAGAATTGGTGGGACTTTAACTCAACAGAGGGGAAGAATTGGTGGGACTTTAACTCAACAGAAGGGAAGAATTGGTGAGATTTTAACCCAACAGAGGGGAAGAATTGGTGGGATTTTAACCCAACAGAGGGGAAGAATTGATGGGATTTTAACTCAACAGAGGGGAATAATTGATGGGATTTTAACCCAAGTGAGAGGAATAATTGGTGGGATTTTAACAAGACAGTGGGGAATAATTGGTGGGATTTCAACCCAATAGAGGGGGGAAATTGGTGTATCTTTAACCCAAACAGATGGGAAGAATTGGTGAGATTTTAACCCAAGTGAGGGGAAGAATTGGTGAGATGTTAGCACAGCTAAATGGTACTTGTATAGCAATTTTATCCAAAACACCACACACTACGCTCATTCACACACAGATTCATACTGGTGGCCGAGGCTACCAGGGCAAACTGGTGCCACCATTGGGAATTAATTCACAAACCAATGAACGCAGCATCGGGAGCAATTTGGGGTTCGGTATCTTGCTCAAGGATACTTAGACATGTAGGCTGCCATGGGGATCGAACTGGACGAAAGCTCTACCAACTGAGCCACAGCTGAGGGGATAATTGGGACAATTCCATCACAACACGAATGGGACAAACTGTTGTACTACTCCAGAGCTAGGCATTATGATATAATAATTTCATACAGGGGAATACTGGAGATAATTAGGGCCTCGGGGCAATCGCACCGAGCACTACTGTTATACTGTGGATTTCTTCTTATTCCTCTTCCGGACGCAATTTCGTCCCGCTACTAGTCCTACAACTTGAAGAGTTGCAGGACAAATTATATATCAAAACGTGCGGTTTGGGGCGTCCCGGTGGCTCACACCGGTAGAGCGCTAACCATGTATGCCGTGTGCTGCGGCGGAGCCGGGTTCGAATCCGGCCTGAGCTCCCTTTGCCGCATGTCTTCCCCTCTATCACCCCCTTTCTATCTTTCACTATCAATAAAGCAACAAAATGCCAAAAAAAAAAGTGCGTTTTGATCGGGATCGGTGTGCTATTACTTTTCTCTACAGAATACGAATTCTTCGCGACATAAGTCGCAAAAAACTGCCCAAAATTTTGTATTGAAATGAACGTCTACTTCTCCGGCATAATTTCACCTAGAGACTCCATTTAAACTTTAAACAGTAGACACAAGTCTTGTGTATCGGTGTATTAATCCACATTTCGATAGGTCATATAGTTTTTTACCAATCCCAGTTCAATGACCATGATCATTTTTGGAGAAATTCTGAGATTATAATGGGTGTGTATTGCACGGAATGTTCGTGTCACAGTGTGTGACATCATCGCCAGAGTGTAGAGGGAGATAAGAAATTGTCAAAAAATGAATTTGAAAACTGCGCTCCAGGCCGCAAATTCCACTCTACAGAAATAATTTATACATAGAAATGTAGGAAAATTTGTCTTCTCACTCACAATCCTCTGGTAAAGCTGTCAGAGTTATAGTTTGGGCGTACGACGCACAGATGCGCCACCAAAACCACCAACAGCCTCATTGGGTCCCATATTAAAAACGCAGGAAGATTTCGAAAAAAGTAAGATGGAACAGTTTTTTTAGATCGCTCTAACAAAGCTATTTTTTAATTTTTCTTAAAAAAAATCATATGTAGACGTTCAGGAAGAACTCGGGATGCTCAAAGTGAAGTCGGATCAATGATAGGTATTATGGTTTTGCCAAAAATGCTTTCTGTTCGAGGCCAGAAATTTGAGTCTGTCCACCTCTGCTGTCACTCTTTCGGAACATTAACAGCTGCAGTTAATTCTGTTGATTGCTTTGATCTGATTGCCTTTGATCTTTGATGTGATTACAGTTACAGATACTCACACACTCCTCACACATGCATACACATGCTTCATACACGCACACACAGATAACTTTATGTGATTTTAATTACACACACACACACACACACACACACACACACACACACACAGGTAACTTTATGTGATTTTAATTACACCTACACACACACACACACACACGCACACACACACACACACACACACATATTTTGAGGTTAGAGGGCATAGTTTGAAATCTCTGAATAATCTCATCATAGTGTACACACACTGGCAGTAGCCCCCGTGGCCCTTTCAGTATTTCCCCAGAGGAAATTTTCTAGTTCCACTGTACTATAGCACAAATGGGACAAGTCCCAGACTGGTTACTGGCCCTTAAACTGACACAACCTGCTGCCAGGATTCACCACAGGGTGAAATGTAAGGTAAAAGTTTCAGCAGACAGACAGGAAAATTTCTCTTTTAAGAGTACAATACTCTGTAATCAATTTAGGCGTAATGTATTGAATCTTACGGAGCGTTTGTTTTCTTGTCCCCGAAGGTCGCAGCAGTTTCAGTGTCATGGACAGCAGCAGTAATTCCCCCTGCAGAGCGAACACAGGAGCCTCTCCTGACCCGCAGAGCAGAAAATGACTCAGGGAGATGGAATCGGAGGGACAAGCGATCGCTGCCTCCGCTCCGAGGCCTCCAGGGACCTCGAGCACGCCAACGGTATGGAGAAAGTTCAAGAGGCCAACGACTGTGAGTCTGAGGAGGCAGGGCGGAGAGGCGAGCACGGTGCCTCGCCAGCTGCGGCGGGAGCGGTCATGGCTCCGGACGGCGGCTGGGGCTGGGTGGTGCTGGCCGCCACCATCATCGTCCTGGCGCTGACTCTGGCGTTCCCGTCCTGCGTGGGAATCTTCTACATCGACCTGCAGAATGAGTTTGACGCCACCAACAGCGAGACCTCGTGGGTGCCCTCCATCATGACGTCAGTGCTGCATGCAGGAGGTAAAGAGCAGGAACACACAGGCTCTGTTCAGTTCGTCCTGCTTCCTGTTAATGTGTAATGTTGATTACTGAACACACCACTTCTTAATTCACCTTTGATGCATAATGTGGTTTCAGCTGGAAAAACTTCACAGTATTATTTTGGGCTTTTGAAGAGTTTATCATTAATGTCACCTACAAAGCTATATTATTAACTTAAGTTACCCTTCAGTGTTTCCCCTTCAGTTATTCAGAGCCACCAGGCCAACAGTAAACTTAACCAAGCCAAAAAAAACTAACTTTTTTATGCCAAATTTTTCCCCGAGTGTTTTTGTGGAGGGGTAAACTTTTGCATAATTTTGCAACTAAAGAGTATAAGCATGTTTAACTTTTGCAGCAGTTAGTGACAGCAGCATTTTTTGAAAGAAGAAAATGTAGGTGTCTTTGTAAAAACCATCAATTTTACTTTAATCAATTTGAAATACATGCCTTTTTATTTTTATCAGCAATGCAAACTTTTAAACACTTTATTTAAACTCATTTGTCACTGAGGTTTCCCTTATAAACAGTGACAACAAATACATTTACAAACGGTAGAGAAATACAAATTCAAAATACAGATAACAGACAAGATAAATGAATAAGTAAAAATTATATTTAAAATAACCCAAGCTAAAAACAGTTGCAGGAAAGTCTGCAATCAAGCTATGACATTGAAAAAATGTTACAGTAGTATTGATCCTCAGTGTAAGTTGAAGATCTTTCCAAACCAATAATGTCAGTTATTACTAGTAACCATGGATGCTTTCAGCTGGAAGTCATCACTTAACACAGTCATTCAATCTCACATTTTAATTTTTTAATTAAATTTTACCCGCCTGGTCTAAAAAACAACATTAGAAACAGTTGAAGCATAAAAAAACCTCCCGGAAGAATTAAATATGAAGTAGTTCATATTCTGGGAGTAGTTCAAACTTTGACTTGTGAACGATGAACGTGTACTTCTTCATTTTAATGTGTGTGAACTGAACTTTGAGCATGCAAAGTGTCAACGTGCTGTATTTATCCTGCAGCTGTGAGATGAGAGACGAGTGTCTGTGGTTAGTTCACATGTCTGTCGAGTGTTTGATGTTGAACCTGCTGAAGTCAGTTGAAGAAGTCATTTACGTCACATTTCCCCAAACCTCCAGTGGAAGTACGGCGCTGTGTTCTGGTTAATTTGTTGTCCTCTGCTTAGTTTCCTTATAAGCACTGTTGTTGTGAAGCAAACAGTTTAAACTTCATCTGAGTTGAAGAGAAGAAAATATTGTTGTCGACGGATTCTTTTTTTGTGTTCAATCAGACATTTATGGTTTAAAACAGATTGGTGAAGCTGTTTTTGGAAGTACTGTAATGTAGTTCTGGTGTGTTTGATCTGTAGTGAGCCCTGTACCAGACTCAGTTTAAAAAACAGACTTTTAACTGCTTCATTGCTGGTCAGGAACCGGTCATACAGTAACCCAACTAACAGACTTTCCTCCCTAATGATTTTGTGCAATGGATCTAATACATGCTGTTTTGAAGAGGAGGTTCTGGTGGATTTAAAAAAGTCACATATGTATTTGTAAAAGTAACTGATAATGTGAAATATTTAAGGAATATTTAAAGAGTTAAATTTGGAAGTTGCAAGCAGTCAGCCTGTGTCTTTAAAGCCCTCCAACCACGCTGTAACTTTAGTTTCTACCTGCTGCTGGTGTTCAGAGAAAAAGGAAACCTGACGGGAGGATTTATGTGGGTTTTTTTTAAACTGTCACGCTGTGTCGGTGTTGATTTAAAGAAGATTATTCTGTGAGAAAGTCCAGCTCGCTTATTACCCACAGAGACTTTAGTTACAAAGAAGTAAAAACCTAAACGTTAAACCAACTTTGTAACTTCTAAATGATAAAATAGCACATTAATTTCTTTCAAATGAAAAACTGAACTTGTGAACAATAAAACACACCATCCACAACCTTACTTGGTCTTACAGTCATGGAAAAAAATATTAAACCACCCTTGTTTTCTTCACTTTCTTGTTCATTTTCATTGGTACAACTAAAGGTACATTTGTTTGGATAAATATAATGATAACAACAAAAACAACTGGTAAGAGTTTAATTTAAGAGCTGATATCTAGACTTTCCATGTTTTTGTTGATAAAAATGTTGGTTATTATCAAGAAAACCATGGAAAATGTCTAGATTTGAGCTCTTAAATTAAATGCTCATCAGCTATTTTTGTTGTTATCATTATATCTGTACAAACAAATGTACCTTTCGTTGAACCAGGCTTTAAAATAAACAAGAAATTGAAGTAAACAATGGTCTAATATTTTTTCCATGACTCTATGACCATCAGCTCATGGTGGCAGTTTAGATGATGTTTAATAAAGAAAAGAGTAGTAAGAGTCCTTTAGAGTTTTAATCTCTATGTTTCTGGTGGTCTGACTGGTACTAACAGTCGTCTGTCGCTGTATTTAAATCTTCTCTGCTGTCAGAAAGACGCAGCAGATGACCGTCTCACCTGTAGAGATGGATTCGTTCACAACAGAAGCTCTCTGTCTTCTGAAGCAGCAGGCGGTCGAACAGTTTCTGTTCGTATCAGCAGTGATATAACACAGGAGAGCGAACAGTAAATAGAGAGGGTGATATCACTCAGATTAAATCACACATTACACAAACATGATGCTGCAGTTTTTCCGCTCAGCTCGTGTATGTAGGAGGCAGTTTAAAGGGCAGACCGCCACCGTCAGTGAAAACGTTTATATGGAGAGATAAATGAGCTAAAAGGCTATTTCTGAAAATATAATGACCATAAATACTATTAAAATTTGGGTGTTATTGACACCAGGGCTGCACCTAATGACTAAGGAATATTTAAAGTGTTAAATCGGTGAGTTATTTGTGTCAGAAAATGGTGAAAAATGTGGATCACTGTTCCCAAAAGCTCAAGATGACGTCTTCAGAAGTCTCATTTTGTCCAAAACTCAAAGTTTACTGTCATAAAGGAGTAAAATAACCAGAAAATATTCACATTTAAGAAGCTGCAATCAGATAATTTTTACTTCTGATTGCTTTAATAGTTAATATTTGCAGCTCTAATTGACACAAATGTCTGCAGACTGTTGTATGAAGACGTCTTCAGTGCACCAGTCCTCAGTTTCTCTGTCTCTGCAGACACTGCTGTCCGCTTCCTTCCTCAATGACGTTTTTTTCGTTATATAACCTGCATGAAACAGGAACAAGTGTCGGCTGTGAGAGGTCAAATAAAGTCTCTTTACTGGAGAGCATCAAGGTGAAAGCTTTATTAATTATTCTGGTGACTTCATGACTCTGTCTGTGTGCAGCAGGATGAAATTTGTGTGATAAGAATGATGATTTGCTTCCTGCTGCAGACAACACATTCTGACAGGAAGAGATTTCCTCTTAAAATTTGTCAAAAACAGAATGGAGGTTGGTGTGGGAGGATAGTTCTGCAGGATATCAGACTCTTGGATGCATTAACTGTAAGGAAAGTTGTTAGTCTGACCCTTTTTTACAGTGGCCCTGAGAAATCACAGCGCTGCAAGAGAACACATGCAAATACACAAAACTCCTTCATCAATGTGACAACACAAGCGCAGCATTTAGAAAACGATAATAAAAAGAGAGATAAACAAAAAAATAAATCAACAAAAAAAGGTTAAAAAGATAACGAGAAATGATCACGTTATTTCATGATAATATTTTTTATTTTATAACGTGATTTATAACCCGCTAGCCTGTATCAATCACATTGCAGTTAAACAAATCAAATAAATGAATAATACACATTTTAGTTGGTCTCTCTCAACGGCACAGAGTTGGTCTTGGTCTTGCTAGCCCGCTAACGCTAGCATGCTATCGATCGTTGGCTAACGTTAGCACGAAATTGTCAGCCGCTAACGTTAGCACGAAATGATCAGCCGCCAATGTTATCATTATCATTGTCTTGAAATAAATTGATAATATCACATGCGTGTCCAGACGTGTGCATCACATTTAAGTGTCCTCTGAAAACACTTCTGTTATATTGTGGTCTATTTGCAGCGCCTTTTCTAAATGCTGCACTTGTGTTGTCAAATTTATGAAGATTTTTTCTCAATTTGCTTGTGTTTTGTGTATTTGCATGTGTTTTCTTAAGTTGCAGCGCTGTGAGCTCTCAGGGCCAGCATACTTTTTGTTTTGAGATGTTAATAAATATGTTGATGGCAGAATAGATGCAATTAAAACACAGATATTACATGTAAGCTCTTTTACATGCTACCCTGTTTTATAGAGTTAAGGGTGGGGGACAGGGGATCTTTAGGGGGAGACAGCAGGTCAACAGTAAGTGTCACATAGAAGTGGTATTTAACATCTAAAATCTGGATATCTTAAGGTTAACTTGAGATGTAGCTCAGCACAGAGAGTCGAGATGCTCTAGTAATAAACTTGCAATATTAATAAATGAAATTAATTGGTTTAATGTGGTTTAATATGAGTAGCCTATATGAAGGCTATTCCTGTGGTCAATTCTGTCTTATTAGTTGTTGCTGCAGTTGTTTTTAGGTTTTGTTACACAGTATTTGTGCTTTTTTTGGTGACTTCATGACTCTGTCTGTGTGCAGTAGGATGAAGTTTGTGTGATAAGAATGATTATTTGTTTCCTGCTAAAGACAACACATTCTGCAGGAAGAGATTTCCTCTAATCAAAAACAGAATGGAGTTTGGTGTAGGAGGCTCATTTCTGCAGGATATCCGACTCTTGGATGCATTAACTCTAACCCTTTTGTTTAGTTCTTTGTTGGAAGGCTTAAGGGTCTAATTGAGATGTTAAGATATTTCTTGATGGCAGGATAGATGCAAATAATAGAAGGTATTTTTATTATATATTTTTTTTTTATATTTATTGTATTTTTATATATATATATATATATATATATATATATATATATATATATGAAGATTTTTTCTCAATTTGCTTGTGTTTTGTGTATTTGCATGTGTTTTCTTAAGTTGCAGCGCTGTGAGCTCTCAGGGCCAGCATACTTTTTGTTCTGAGATGTTAATAAATATGTTGATGGCAGAATAGATGCAATTAAAACACAGATATTACATGTAAGCTCTTTTACATGCTACCCTGTTTTATAGAGTTAAGGGTGGGGGACAGGAGATATTTAGGGGGAGACAGCAGGTCAACAGTAGATGCCACATAGAAGTGGTGAACATCATGTGAAAGCTGGAAATCTTTGGTTACATTGAAATGAGCTCAGCACTGTGTGTCAAGATGTTATAGTTTTTATGTTATAGATATTATAAATTAAATGAGTGGGTTTCTGTCTCACAAGTTGTTGTGGCAGTTTTTAGGTTTTGTTACACAGGTTTTGTGCTAAATGTAACTGTTGAGAATGGATAAAAATAGTCAAAAGATAGACATTAAGACCTTGAGGAACACCAATGAAAAGTCCATGCATTTTGGTGATTTCTGCAGGAATTGCATTTTTCACTGTGCATTTGCACTTGTGTTTCCTGCTGAGAAAGCCCCTTATTGTGATTCTAGTGTGTCAGACATCCATCCTCTCAATGCTCTATGTCTCCAGTTTGTGGTTGTAAAGTTTCATGAGGCTGTGATTATCCTAGAGGTCACAGCAGCTTATTTTATACACTGAGCTCAAGTTTTACTCACTAACATCATCACACATGAAGAACATTGGGCTCTTTGCATCTACAAGAGTCTCAGCTTTCCAGTCAGACCCGATTTATGCAGCTCACAGACTGTTTAGGGACCCCAGGATGCACAAAGATTCACTTACAAGAGGACACAATAACACATTTTACTGCAGGAGAAACACTGCATGTTATCAGCATAAAGTGGGCATGTCTGTAAAGAGAATGTCAATGTAAGTTATTCCTTCACTAAAAAGCCTAAAGCCTAACTTTGTATCTTCACTGTGTCTTTAAAACTGATTTCAGTGTGTTGTAACATGTTAGCAGATTGGTAACAATCCTCCTCTTTGTACCACTTCCCAGTTTATCAGCATCACAGTGGAGTGTAGTTTGTCTCAGTAACCACCTCCTGCACCTTTTCTTATCAAAACAACTCAAACCACAACACTCGGTTCTGCTCTGCGCCATCGCGATGATATCAAACTGAAATTCCTTCGTCCTCCTCGTTCCTGTTCACAAAGTAGATCAGAGGGAACAGGTTTTAAGAACAGATACAGAAGAAAGTACCTCTGAGTTCTCTACATCCAGCTTCTGTTTATGTAATGTTTAGTTTATGTGAAGTTTATGATAAGATATATATGTTGTAGAGTAAAACTATAAATAAAGAGATACATTATGAATAATGAACTGTTTTAAACATCATGAACAAAAGGTCCCCAATAAATGCACTATTTCCTCCTTTTTGTTTTGAACTTCTTTAGGAAATTACTGAGACATTTTAAACATAGAATACATATATTTGTGAGCTGTTTTAAAAGATTGACGTCTTCAGGAGGAACCACAGACGGTTTAATAAAGTCAGAGAGTTCTTAAGGGACACGTTGTTTGTTTCGGTTTCTAAACTGGATTTGTAGGACAAAAAAAAAAACATAAAACCTGAGGCCTTTGTTCTTCTCAGTTCTCATGGTTTGTGCAGACAGGAATGCTTTAATCTGAGATGGATTTTCTCTGAGCTGACAGAAATGTGACTCTGGTTTATCTTCGTTAAGCTGCACAGTGTTCCAGCCTCTCAGCATCAGGTGGAACTATAATTAGTTAAAGTGCAGGTACAACTTAAATCAACATTATGCAACTTCTCCCACTTAAATAACAGAAAAACATTTAGAGGCTGCACAGACTTGTGATTAGGAGAACGGAGCCTCCGTCATTTCCTGTCCACTACCAGACTGAACAGGTCTGACTTCTCAGGAAAAGCGAGTATCACTGTGAATCAGTTTAGAAGAATTCTGCCCTCCATCACCTGATAAGCCTCAGGACAAAGACAGACTGAGCCTCCTGATGATCTCATCCAGCCTGTTGCCTTCCTGCACCCTTCACACCACGGCAAAGAGGATCGGTTCTCAACAACAGACCTGTAGAAGAGCTTTATACAGTGAAGGACCTGAGCCTCTGCAGGAAGAAGATAGAGTCTGTGGTCCAGTGTTCTCTCAGGTCTCTGTAGGACTGCACATGATGCAGACTGGGGATGGAGATTACAACATTCAGCTGCTGTTGGTTTTCCTCATGATTCCTATGCACCACAAGCCACTAACAGATTCTGCAGAATCCAAGCAAAAAGTTGGGATAGTTTAACTTTTGGCGTCCAGATATGCCCTGCAGCCAATCAATGAACACAAGACATCAAGACCTGTGTTACAAAGAATGTCTTCCCACCTGAAAGACATGAACAGCCTCCCTGTAGTTATTGTGGCGAGATGAAACCTGAGAAACAAAGCGTACTCTACCTGGTCAAACACACAGTTACAGACCATTTCAACATTCTGCAAAATGTCCCTTTGAGGACAATAAAGATTTATCTTTTATTAGCAGCTGAAGACATTTTACTGAGGAGTTGATGGAGACCAAACTGATTCACAAGGGAAATGTTTATACATTTATTTATAAAATGTATTCATTATTGCGGAGTGAGTGTTCAAAACCAGGTTTGCACAGATCTAGGGCGAGATGAGATTCAGATTTAAGCAAAACAATGAACAGCTCTGTTCAGAGAACAGGCTATAACTCACTATAATGTTCACTAGAATTTCCTTCATCAGCCGTACATCACCCCACAGTAATTAAATAATTCCAGAGCTGATGTGCCAGAGATGTGCTTCAGGCTCCTTCCTGCCCTTCACCTGGCTCTGTACGAAGGTGAGGCCCTGCTGCTTCAGTTTCTGTGAATCCTCGACCAGAATCCCAGGAGTTACCTTTCCGGTAGAGCCCGAGCTTTGCCTGCTGGGGAATGCCATGAGTGTCAGCAAATCCTCAACTAAGTACCAAACTAAACTTATGGAAATCTGTTTATATGCAGCCAGGAAATCTGCCTCCTACCTCCTCCTTGATAGATGGTCCGTGGAAACGTGTTACACTTGAAAAATGACATATAACACTTTATTTAAGCTCGTAAAGCACTGAGGTTTCCCTCATTTACAGTGACGACGAGTACATTTAAAAACGGTACAGAAATACAAATTCAAAATACAGATAATAGACAAGAAAAATAAATAAGTAAAATACTATTTAAAATGACCCAAGTTAAAAATGGTTGCAGACAGAAAAACTGCAATCAAGCTACGAAATTGAAAAAATGTTATGGGCGTATTGAAGTTGAAGATCATTCCAGGTCTCAGAAAAACATGTAACAACTTTCTAAAAATGATTTCTAAATAGATGTGACAGAAACTTGAATACCTCTCAGAAGTCTCTTTTGGTGTATCTCTGCCCTTTCTTTTGTCTGGGAATTGGTGGAGACCAAACCAGAAATAACCAGACTGGCTTGTTTTCAGCATTAACTGTGTTGTTTCCCATGTTTCATCTTTTAGAGAACTTCAGGAGAAACTGTAAACGTGAGTGTTTAAACCCTCAGACTGAGGCTGAGAGAAGTTATTTATTTAGGGTATTTTCCCCACCAGCAGCACCTTGCAGCCTGTTGCCTAACAACAAAGGCGTGTGTTGAATTTACCACCCGTGTCGCTGACCTTTAACCAATATACCCACTGCATGTCGCTCTCAGGCTTCAGGAGTCAGTGTGGAGTTTTATCTGCAGAAAAATTTTATTTGAATCATGTCAGAGTTGAATAAACAGATAAATCTTACCTCCAATACAGCTTTTATTCATGCTGACAGTTATACGTGTCAACAAAGTGGTAAAGTTTAACGCCATGTGCACACAGAGGAAGTGGGCGAGCAAACATGGTGCTGTGTTCAGTCATGCAGCTGCTGCAGATTACAGCTAAACACCAGTTATGTGATACCAACTGACCTCGCCTCTGGGCCGGCAGCCTTTGTCCCGTTCTGCTCCGGTATGCGTTAAACTAAGAGCATTATGTGTTTGATCCGCAGGTCCCTTCTGCAGCGTGCTGGTGGAGCGGCTCGGCTGCAGGGCGACGGTCATGCTGGGTGGCGTGCTGAGCGGGCTGGGCATGGCCGCCAGCTCCTTCACCCAGTCCATCACACAGCTCTACGTCACCGCCGGGGTCATCACAGGTCAGCGAGCACTGATTTATTGTCCCGGCTGACACCTGAGAACAAACCGTACTCTACCTGCACAATACACACACTCACACTCACGCAGGAGGAGAAAGTTTCTTCTTTTGTTAACAGCTGAAGATATTTTGCTGGTGGAGACCAAAACAGAAATAAAAACAGATCGTATAGACCAGGGATGGGCAACTGGAGGCCCGGGGGCCGCAGACGGCCCGCACCCTCACTTGAAGTGGCCCTCAGTACAACTACATGCATTTGAGCATGAAATCTTAAAAGTGCAGTGTAAAAATGCACAAAATTACTTCTTGCAGTTAATGTTGGTCTGCTGTTGTTGCACTGAAAAAAAAGAAATCACAGTAAGTGGTTATTTTTTATTTGCTTCAAACCTTTTGTATTCCTATTCATACTGTTATACATGCATTTGAGCATGAAATATGTGAAGTTACTGCAGTGTAAACATATTTAAAATTGCAGTTTCATCATATCTGGTTAAGGGCACGGTGCTATATGTGGCCCTGTGGTAGTGAACATGAAAAATTGTGGCCCCCTGCAGCATTTAAGTTGCCCATCCCTGGTATAGAAGAGGTGGACATAGCCTCGGAGTCTGAAAATGCAGAAGTGTCTTAAACCTGCAAAAGAAAGTCAGACTGTATAGAGGTCTATGAAAAAAATTAGCCTATTTCTCGCCTGTTAAAAGTTTAGTTTAATGTAAAGTTGTTTTTGTTTCTTTACTTTAATGAAGTTTCAGCACTTAAAGAACAATTAGTACTTAGTAAAGTACATATACTTGTAGTACAAACTTGAGGTACTTGTATTTAACTTGAGTATTTTCATTTTACGTAACTTTATACTTCTACTCCACCACATTTAGAGGTAAATATTGTGCTGTTAACTTTGTCTTTTTACATACCTTTCAGGTTTTCATGATCAATTTAAAAGGATTTTGCATTTTTAGAAATTAAAGCACATAACAGCATATTAAGTAGTTTAAATGAGCCCTAAACGAACAACAGTTAAATACTGCTTACATAAATGCATCAATAATATTAACACAATAATATATTTGGAATAAAAAACAATCTCCATAATGTGTGCTTTTACTTTTGATACTTTAGGTACATTTTGATACTTTTGTACTTGCAGGACTTTAATTGTAGTGGAGTCATTTCACAGTGTAGTAGTAGGATCTGAACACTTCTAATACTGATGATTATTAGATATTTTACTAGAAAATGTTCCAGTTCAGTGTGAAGTGTTATTTTAAGACAAATGTAGAGCAGTAAAAAGTCCAGTATTGACCTCTAAGATGTAGAGAAGTAGAAGTATGAAGTAGCAGAAAATAGAAATACTCCAGTACAAGAACCTTACATTTCTACAGAACTTGATTAAAGCTTTTGCACATTTTCTCTACATAGTTTTTTAATCCGTATACACGATGTTCTCTGGCTCCAGGTCTGGGTTTCTGCTTCAGCTTCCAGCCGGCGGTGACGATCCTCGGTCACTACTTTGTGCGGCGGCGTGCGTTCGCCAACGCCATGTCGTCGACGGGCACGGCGCTGGGCCTGTGCACGCTGCCTCTGCTGGGTAACTACCTCCACACGGAGCTGGGCTGGAGGGGGAGCTTCCTGGTCCTGGGCGCCGTGCTACTGAACTGCTGTGTGTGCGGCGCCGTGATGAGGCCCCTGCAGCCCGCCAAGCGCCGGGGCCCGCCGCTGATGAACCACGGCCCGCCACCTCCGCCCGCGGAGGGAACTGTGACGAAGGAGGAAGGCTGGAGGAGGCGGGCGTGGAACTACGTGGTGTCGTCTCTCAGGAAACACATGGCGTTCGACCAGCTCTGCCACAACCAGCGCTACTGCGTGTACGCCATCGGCATCACCTGGATGATGCTGGGCTTCGTGGTGCCCCTGGTCTACCTGGTCCCCTACGCCACCGCTCACAACATGGAGCAGAGCCGTGCGGCGCTGCTGCTGTCCATCCTGGGAATGGTGAACATCGTGGTGCGGCCGCCCTTCGGCATCATCTTCAGCATGTCCTGGTTCAAAGGTCGCCACATCTACGTGTTCTCGGCGGCTCTGCTGGTCAACGGGCTAAGCAACAGCATCTGCTGCATCGGGCCCAGCTTCCCCGTGCTGCTGGCCTACGTGGCGATCTACGGGCTGTCCATGAGCGTGGTGGGCTCCCTCATGTTCACCGTGCTCATGGACATCGTGGAGATGAATCGCTTCCCCTCAGCTCTGGGCCTGCTCGCCATCATGGAGAGCATCACGCTGCTCATCGGGCCTCCACTGGCAGGTAACCGCACAGGACCACGCCACACTTTAGAATCAGATCGTTTGGATTTTTAACACCAGGAAGGCCTTTCCTTTCCTTTTCTTTCCTTTCCTTTCCTTTCCTTTCCTTTCCTTTCCATTCCTTTCCTTTTCTTTCCTTTCCTTTCCTTTCCTTTCCCTTTATTTCCTTTTCTTTCCCTTTCTTTCCTTTCCTTTCCCTCTATTTCCTTTCCTTTCCTTTCCTTTCTATTCCTTTCCTCTCCTTTCCTTTCCAATCTTTTCCCTTTATGTCCTCTCCTTTCCTTTCCTTTCCTTTCCTTTCCCTCTATTTCCTTCCCTTTTCTTTCCATTCCTTTAATTTCCTATCACCTTATTTCCTTTTCTTTCCATTCCGTTCCGTTTCTTTCCTTTCCTTTCCTTTCCTTTCATTTCATTTCATTTCCTTTCCATTCCACTCCTTATAATTCCTACAAAGTGATAAAAAATGATCATTTGGTATTGAAGGTATAATATTACATTTTTCTGCATTGAAAAGACAAGGCATCACAGTAAGGCAGCGCTCCGCTTCTTTAGTTTGTTGTCATAAATTTCCTTTTCTCCAGTTTTGAGACATATCTTTATGAAAAACTTTTCAATCTTGCTGGTTTTTAACTCTATACTTGAACTAGTTTAAGTATTTTAGTCATTGGACGTCTGGATCTTTAGTTATCAGAGAAACAAGCTGAGCAAATATTAGCAGCAGCTCGGCTACCAGCCCCTCCGAGTCTGCCAAACATCACTGGAAACACTGAAAAAAACACTGATTTTAATAAGTAACTGCTTTATTCGGTGTTTTACTGGTTTTAATCAGCAGTTCCGTTCTTTTGGAGGATGAGATCTCTGTGGATAATCTGGCTCCTGAACACTGAGGGGATCCTCAGTGGGAGAAACTTCCAGTTCTTTCAACACCACATGAATGCAACTCGATTGTACCATCTCAAAATGTGATGAGTTCTTTCTCGGCCCGTGCTTCACACTTCCACCAAGTTCCATGAAAATCAGGTGTCAAACAAACAAACCGGGCCAAGACCATCACCTCGGTGTTAATGCATGCACTCAGGCTCAGGTGGCAGACAGAAGGTTAGCGGTTCAATCCCAGGTCCCGGTACTCTATATTTCCCTTGGCCCAAACACTAAAAAATCTCTGCAGATGACTTGGCTTCTGCTAAGAACATCTAGAAATAAGCTGCGAGGACAGGGCGTCCTGTGTCGATCAAAACACTAATGTTTAACGTTAAACTGCCTTTTTCAGTGTTTCTACCAGTTTTAGTTAGCGGCTCTGTTTGTTTTGGAGAGGAGGATACCTCTGCAGGTAATTAGGCTGCCTATAAAAACCTCCTGAACATGGAAGGAATCCGGCACTGCTCCATCTTTTGTTATTGTTTTGATTTATTGACTCCCAGAGGCAGAAAAGTACATATTTCAGATTAGGAATTAAGAGTGACCTTGAAGCTTGGTGGTGTTTTTTGCTGCAGATTTTGTCTCTGTCTCTGCTGTTGATCATGTGTGTGTGTGTGTGTGTGTGTGTGTGTGTGTGTGTGTGTGTGTCTGTGTGTGTGTGTCTGTGTGTGTGCGCACGTGCTCCGGTGTCGTGTTTCTGCTGGTCACATGCGTCATCGTGTGAGCGACACAAATAAATACAGGAATAGAAAGTTCTTCCCATCCTGCTCCATGCTGTTGCTGTAAATAACAGCATCATGTTCTCCGTCAGACACACACACACACACACACACACACACAGGGAGGAGTGGTGTTTGAGTGGCTCGTCTCAAATGACAGGTATGCTCTGCGTGTTTCTCTGACTGATGTAACTACAGATACGAGTCACAGCAGGATCGCTTTACATGACCGAGTTTACTGCTAAACAACTGAAAAAAGAGTCTGTTTATCAT
Organism: Centropristis striata; assembly: GCF_030273125.1. Classification (NCBI taxonomy): domain Eukaryota; kingdom Metazoa; phylum Chordata; class Actinopteri; order Perciformes; family Serranidae; genus Centropristis; species Centropristis striata. Next base: position 24,816,213 of record NC_081537.1, on the reverse strand, counting down.
CAAGGGAATCCTGTTCACAAAGAGGTTATGTTGTAGTTTATGGCTCTGCAAATTTCATATAATTCCAGATAAATTTTCCTGCAAAAAAAACATTGTTTTGCATAAAATGTATCGATACACAGATTTATTAATATATTAATTATGTATTATTTAGATTTATAACACAAGAAAATGAGAGCATCACGTGAAACGGCTCGTAGTTTTTCTTCGGTTGCAGATAACATCAGGAGCACCAGGGCGAGGCAGCGAAACATGTTTTTTTAAGGTTTTTTTTTAACAGAATATCTGTCAGAATATAGTGACAGTTATTTTTATAAAAGTTACCTATTGTCCCTTTAGATGATTTGCTGCTAAATAACTGAAAAAATAGTTTATCATCAAGGGCATACTGTTATGTTTTAGTTTATGGCTCTGTGAATTCCAGAGAATTTTCCCAGCAAAAAACAAAAAAAACAAACAAAAGGTAAAGGTATAATATTTAGCTTTTCCCACATTAAAATCTCTAAAAATGACTCAACTTTGTTGTATATTTTGTAATATGTACCGTTACAAGCCAAGAAATCTGTCATTTTAATCAAGGTAGCAGCCCGTTTCATTCATCTCTGTTGTGTTTTTCTGCCACAAACTCTCATAAATTGACTTTTTATTCAGTTTTAAGCCACATTTTTGATGCACTTTTTATATTTTGGTGATTTTTAGTGATTTTGAACTCTGGCTCTGAAGTTATGTAAGTGAGTGCTCGGCCTGCAGTTCCTCTGTCCTGAGTCCAACAAACATTATTGGAAAAACACTGATTTTTATCATGCAACTGCTGTATTCAGTATAATTCCAGATAATTTTTCCTGCAAAAAAACCCTCAAAGAACCCCATGATTTTATATTAAAGGTATAATATTTAGCTTTCCCACATTAAAATCTAAAATGTAACATTACAAACTGAGATTCTGTCATTTTAATCAAGGTAACAGTCCGTTTATTCATTTGTGTCGTGTTTTTCTGGAACAAACTGTCATAAATTTACATTTAATTAAGTTTTAAGCCACATCATTATGATGCACTTTTTATATTTTGGTGATTTATAACTGAAGTTATCAGAGAAACCAGCTGAGTAATGTTAATGAGAGCTCGGCCTGCAGCTCCTCTGTCCTCTGTCCACCAAACTTCATTGGAAAAACACAGATTTTTAACGTGAAACTGCTTTATTCAGTGTTATTACAGGTTTAATTTAGCGAGTCTGTCTGATTCAGAGAGGAGGAAACCTCTGTGGAAATTCTGCAGAACCTATTTAAAAAAAACAACAGCTGACTTTAAGATGTGGAAACAGGAGATGACTGTGTCTGGGTGTAGGACTCACTCCTGCTGCTCTCTGCTCCCACATGTACATGTTCTGGTTCATTTAAATGAAGCAATGTGACCTTTAACTCTCTATCAGCTGGGACAAGTTCAACCAAAGAGTCAAATTATCTAATACTGCACAAGAAAAAATAACAATTAGAAGCAAAAATCCTCTCTCCGTAGGTTATATATATCGCAATATATTACGTTTTCTCTTATTCAATAAATAAATAGTCTTTATGAAATTAACTGATACATGTTAGAAAACATATTTATTGTTTGCTCCAACAAACCTGATCTCTCCCAGCTAGATTCAGTTAATTCAGTCATTTTTTAGAGATGCATTTTTAAGATTTACATGAGAACAGCTTAAAAACAGGAGAATTCGGTAAAACTTTAGCAAATGCAAATAAAAGTTTTTCAGTTTTTGTCTTTTACAGGAGATAGAAACATTTTCAGTCATTGGTCTTTAAACATCATAATAAAATTAAATGTATATATTCAACAGACATTTTTATATCATTTTGACAGTAAATATTGTCACATTGCGCAGCTTTAGGTTGAGACTAAAATAAGCACACAAATAAGACGAACAAAAGTAGAAATAAGCAGAATTTGGAGACATGAACATGAACAGAAACATGTTTTTTCTACTTTCCTCTCTTGACTCCACAAATTTAAGTTAATTAATCAGATTTGTATCAATTTTTTCCTACAATCAGTACAGATTTATATAAGAGAAGATAAAAGAAGATATTTCTTCATTAGTCCAACAACGGGACAATTTTTAGTGTTACAGCACTAAAAAAAAGAAAGAAGCTTCAATAAATCACTGTGACATACTGTTGACTCTGTCTACATTGTACATATTGTTCCTAAATGTTATTTTTCTTTTTGTTTAAATATTTTTTTTATATTTCTACTTGTTGAAATTGTAAATTGTTAATGAAGTTGCAGCATGACACAGATAGATAGATAGATTACTTTATTCATCCTTCAAATCCTGCTCCTACACGTCTTGAAATATGCAGCCAGCAGGTATCTATCTATAGATATATATCGATAGATAGATAGATAGATAGATAGATAGATAGATAGATAGATAGATAGATAGATAGATAGATCAGACTTTACTTATCTCTCAGTGGGGGAATTTAATCGTCACAGCAGCTCAAGATACAGTCACGTAGATATAAAAGACAGAATAAAGAATATAAATTAAGACATATACATGTATTCTATACACATTATATACATACATTTGGTTTTCTTTGTAATCTACCAAAATGTGTATTTCATTACTTGACATTATTAGCAGACTTCTGATGGTCTTCCTGTGTTCCAGGAGTCCTGATCGACCGGACGGGTCAGTACCTCCACGTCTTCTTCGCCTGCAGTGCCGTCGTTGCCTCATCCGGCGTGTTCCTCATGGTGTCCTTCTTCTGGCTGGACAGGCGGGACAGGACGTCCCCGTCCCCGCAGGGACCGCCGTCCTCCTGCACGCCGGCCGAGCCTCCGGCTGCTGCCGGCTGCCAGTACAGCAGCGTCCCCACAGAGGGAGACAGAGACAGAGACAAGTCCAACGGGGCCGAGTACATCACCAGCCTCTGAGCACCTCAGACACACACACACACACACACACACACACTGGCTCACACACACACACACACACACACACACACACACACACACTGGCTCACACACACTGCAGGTTGGTTCATCATGTTTGCAGCTTGTTTGATGCACCACGTTGGACTTTTCTGCCTCCTGGTGCAACATAAAAGTCAAACATGGTGAATAATCTGCACCAAAGTTCGACACTTTCACCTCGTACCAAAAGTAACAGACGTGCACTTACAGCTACGACCTGATTGTATTTATTGCTGCTGATCTTCTCTAGGTGATCAAACAATCTATCACATGTGACGTTTCTCACTTTATCCACGTATAAACATGATCCGTTAGTTGCAGAAGTCCCTAGGCTGCTGTGTCTCAATGAAGCTTCTGTCAGTTCACTTTACAACCTCGTGCTGCGTTCAGGTGCCGGATGAATAATCGGGGGAAAAAAAATCACCTGAAAAAGAAAAATTAGATGCCAAAATCTTCTCTCCTGTTAATGGTCTTTTCATAGCTTCATAAAATGTATATCATAATATTGGATGTTTTCTCTAATTTAATAAATAAATAGTCTATGAAAACTACATGTTAGAGAACATCTCTATTGTTTGCTTCAAACCTATAAACCTGATAGTTCCCAGCTAGATCAAATAGGTTTTGTCGTTTTTAAAGACGCTTTCATCACAAGAAGTGAGGTTTGTTTTGGTCTTTTCTCTGTGAATTTTTAAGATTTGCATGAGAAAAGCTTGATGGAAACACCAAAATTCGAAAATTTCGCAAATGCACATAAAAGTTTGTTGGTATTTGTATTACGAAAAGTCTCAAAACTTTACAGCCTCGTGCTGCGTTCAGGTGCCGGCGGAACAGTCAGGAAAATTCACCTAAAGTCAGAACAACAACTCTATTAATATAAATATTTGTTCACGAGCTGACATCATATCACACAGAAACTTGGTGTCAAAATATGTAATAATTCACATAATCATATCAATTTTTTGCTCACATGTAATTTGTGATAGTTTCAGGTTATAACTGTAGTTTCTGTGCACATAGATTGACAGAGATTAGTTATAAAAGTTATACAAAATTATTAGCATTAATCCTGATGTAAAGCTGATTTAAAGAAATCTTCTCATGTCTCATATCTCACATATATGGCTGTTATTCAATCCAGACGGATAAATTAAACCATTAATATCTATAATATCTTTCTATCCAACTACGGTATAATGGTACTTTGTGGAAAAACACATGAATTACTTACATTACAGTTATTTAATAGATTTACTGTTTGAATCGCAGCCGTAAAGGAAACCTGATTGGTACTTCTTGTTGTTTTCACGTAGTAAAATCTATAAATCTATAAATATAAATATAGGTTTTATCTAAAATATTTAATATCACTGACTGAATAATGTAATTTAGTTTCCTTTCAGTTACTTTTTTCATGCATATTTAACAGTTTTGTTGATGGATGTTAAAATTTACCTCCAATTATTGCCTTTTTAAAAAAAAAAAAAAAAAGGTTAAAAAAAACCTAACATATTCTTTATTTTATTAACTCTAAATTTTAGACATTGTTTACAAAAAACATAAAAAACTTGTATTCAACATTTGAACTTTGGTTTCACGAGTTTCATATCTTTGACATTTTTTTGTTTACCATAATAGGAGAAAAAATTGTTTATTTAATAAAGAAAACACATTTTATTTTATTTTATTTTATTAACTCTAAATTAGACAGTATTTACAGGAAAAGGTCAAAATTAGCTCAATATATTAGATATTTGTTACAGAAACTAGAACAATGTGTATTAAACTCCACTGACAGACTAACGTTAATCGCTTCAACAGGAAGAAGAACTAATCATATTTTGTGTATTTTTCCACCGTGTCACTATGAATTCACTTTGTGCATTTAAAATACAATAAAGTGTAAATACAGATAAACGTAGATTGAGACACAGCAGAAACGGAAGAGTTTAAAAAGTCGCATCATATCAGAGTGATGAAGAAACAAACAAACTGAGCAGAAATATAACTGAATGAAGTCAAACAAGAAGAGTTAAAGGTTCAGTGGGGAACTGTATGGCCAATTTGCTCAAACTGTCACTATAAAGAATAAAAAGCTTTAAAAAATAAAAAGATAAGATAAAATAACACGTACGCAGCTAAATAAGAACGATGACGTACACAGCTGCAGTATATAGTGAGACAGGAAAATGTGGAGCCATATATATAAGAATAAATACAATAAATTAAAGCAGCTGTTGAGTTTTCTTATGTTCTGTCAGTAAAACATGACGGAGAGACTAAAAAGAATATGAAACAAACTGAAATGTCTGATTTCTATCCAGTTTTCTACTGCTTTTACTGTTTATTTGGGCCTTTTTCTTCTGTTACAGAAAATAGTTTCTGACTGCAGAACTGGTGCCCCCTGCTGTTGATCTAGATAAATAATAATATTATTAATATTACTAATATTCACACAACAGTAGTGGATGGAAACAAGCATTAATATGCATTTATTTAATCGTTTTTTTTTTTTTTAAATGGTTAAAAACTGTTTAAATTAGCAAAATGTCAGGATGGAAACCAGCAGACTGACAGTTGCCTTAAACAATAAATAAATATATTAAATATATATTTTTGTAAACTCCATGTTAGCAAGAGTTTGGAGTATAAAATAAATAAATAAATAAATTGAGATAAACTATGTTGTAGTGCACTGACACAACCTACAGAAACTCCTAAACATATAATCAACTTTTTGGCAAATAATAGATGTATTATTATTTTTATTATAAATTATTTAAATGTATGTCATGACAAAATTAAAGCATTATTGTGAAACAGCTTGTAGTATTTCTTCAGTTGCAGAGGAATCTTGCAGATGCTGTGAGGAAAACTAATTATTTAAATATTTCAGATTATCTGTCTCGTGATCCTCTCTCAGAAAAGTGACAATTTGAGCAAATAATATTATAAAAGTTTCCTACTGTCCCTTTAAATGATAAGTCTGGTGTGAGTATTCTGTATTTTTGTCTTTTCTACTTGTCCTTAAAAGTCCAGAGTGTAAAATTAATTTGTAGCAGTTTGATTAAAAGCTCATTTATGAAGGAATTTTAGGCTTAAAGGCTAAATCTGAACTTGTATAATGATTGTTTCTGTTGAGGCTGATCCAGAATCAGCCGTCAGACTGTTGCAGCTCTGTGCTGTTTACACTCCACATTTTCATTCATGCTGCTCCTGAAAAATATATTATATTTCTAATGGCCTCAGTAAATTCCATAACCCCCAAACGACTCAAACAGGAGGAATAGTGGCTTTATCTGGGACTATTTCTAGCAGCGGATTAACCTACATTTTTACAAAAAACTGAAAAGGGTCAAAAGTAGATCCATATGTTAGAGATTCATATTCACTTCATATTCAACTTTTGAATATGAATTGAATGAAGAACATTTGAATAATCAGTTTCATTAGCTCCATGGCTTTGATTATTTATTTATTTTTTTACCAAAATAGGAGAAAAAAGTCTAAATTAGTGCCATATTTAAGACATTTTTAACCAAATGAACAATGTGTGTTAAATATATAGAAAACATTTTGAAAACATTTGAATCTTCTATTACCTAACTATTTAAAACCAAACCAAGATTTGATTTAAACTCCACAGACTTTAAACGTTAATTGCCACATTTGGTGCTTTTTTGACTATTTGCAGCAGCAGGATGCTCAAAATAATATATTTAATTAATAATATATTGTTTTTAGAGCTCTCAGGGACAGAGGAAGAAGATGTGTGTAATGCATTTTTTGGGGGGATTTTAACCGGATTTGTTGACAACAAAAAATACAGAATATCACCAGACTTATCCTTAGTTATCAATATTTAAATAAGTGTTACAGTGGGCTTTAATCAGTGGGACAGGATGTAGAAAATGATCATCTTTAGAGTAGAAAGTGTGTTTTTGGTGTTGTGAAGGCATTAAACAGCATGCTGCAGAAACACTGTCAGTCACATGTAGGAGACTAATATTTGTACTGTATGAGCAGATATTAATCATGTTTTTGTTTCACATGCTTCTTATTCCTTAAACAGGAACAGTGCCTTTTTATAGCTCTGGTGCGTTTTGCAGCAGCAGAAAGAAATTGAACCTTTCAGGAGGAGTTTTGAAGGAATATCTCAAGGCACTGACGAGTTTCTGACACTGTAGCTGCGTTCAATGTGACAGACTTCTTTATCTTTTGATAAATGAACAGTGAGACTATTTTATGTCTGATAATTAATTAAAACACATATTTCAGGTATGAGCTGTACTGCAGTAAAATCAAAGTGTAACCAGATATTGAGAGGATTTATTAGAACTTTTCAGAGGCTTGTCTTGCTTTGGGCCAATTATATTCTACCTTTATTATAAATTCTTTATTTATACAGTATGATCAGGGGAAGAAATAAATGTTTCAATTTTAAACGTTTCTTTGTTGTGTGTTTTTGTGCCGGCTTGTGGTAACTTCAGTCATCATCAGTAGTTTTATTTGTCCTCAAAATAATATTAAAAACAGCGTTTCTTTATGTAGAAAATATACTGAAGCTCAAGATGAGATAATATTGGCATATATTTATTTTTAAAGTTTTGCATAAAAACTTGCTAAATTCTGGACTTGTTTAATTTTGAGTTACTTGTATTTCTACTCCAATATTTCCATTTTATGTTACTTTAGACATCTACTTTATCTCAGAAAGAAATATTTTACCTTTTTACTCCACTGTACTTAATTGATAACTTTAGTTATTTTACTGATACAGATTATTAATAAAATAATAAATAATACTAGTATATTACTATTAATGTATTAATTAATAAAATAATAATGATCATAATATTTTTTCACCTTTTTAATTATATAATTAATAATTTGATATATATATACAAATATAAATTAAAAATCATTCAAATATATAACATTTAAAAATTATTGTCATATATATTTTTAAATTATATATAATTTATAAATAGTTGTTAATTTATTTACTATTTTCGAAATTATACATAATTAAATTTATAATTAATATTATATATGATTTAAAATGATTGTTAAATGTATATTTCAATTATTTTTAACTATGTATAATTTAAAAAGTAAAAGAATTGTTATATTTATTATGATCATTATTAAAATTACTTTATATTAAATTTATTATTTTTAATTTAATTTAATTTTATATATATATATAATTTAAAATAATTGTTATATTATAATGTTTTTTGTTTTATACAATGATCTACAAATTATTACATGAATAATTAAAATCCAATAATATGATATTAATTATTCTGGAATGGCCATTCTGCAAAATGAATACTTTTGGTACTTCATATTTATTTTAAAAATGATAGTTTTTATTTTTTATTTTAATAAAATGAGACTTCGGATACAGGGTTTTTACTTAACAGAGTAATTTTAATTATGATTATTATTATTATTATTATTATTATTATTATTATTAATTAAGTAATTTGCTTGACATTTTCCTTCTATTGCTGGTGTTTTGCCTTCTTCAGGTGGAATATGTCGCCCCCTTGTGGCCGCTCGGTGTAACTGCCGGCAGCCGTTGAGTCTGTTTCTGTGTTTACGGGAAGTTAAAGAGTCACATTTACACCAGTAGAACAAGAAAAGAAGCAAAAATGAGCGCTGTGTTTGCTCTTTCGTGTTTTGGTTTTATCTCCTTGTTCCAGGAGTACGGAGCCGCTACAGATGAACAGCGCGTCACCAACTGAAAGTGAAACCAAAAGTAAAGGTGAAGCAGTTAGCCGTTAGCAGTTAGCAGGTAGCAGGTAGCTGACCGTGGACTGAGGGGGAAACACAAGGTAAGTCATCCAAAAACAACCACCATAACATCAGTTTAATGTAGATATTAAGACGTGACAGGCTGGTTTAGTTACATGTTAAACAGCAGAAATGACAGAAGCGAGCCTAAACTGTTAATACGAGGCGTAACTGAAGTTAGTAGCTAACTCTAGATAGCTGCAGCAACGACAAAAGACGTGAATTAATATAATATAATAAAAGGAATGAAGGTTCGTTAAATGACCGTTATAGATAATAATGTTACAGGGAGTAGTGATGTTATTATTAGTCCATGTTTGCTGTGGAAAACGCTACTTTTTACAGTATTAATATTTCCACACCAGACTACTAAGAGAAAAGTCTTAAAATAAGGGAATGTGTTTGTGTTGTGCTAGACACTGTGGATTTAGTACACTTTTAAATGACTTATACTTGTCTATTTATACTGCTATATACTTCGGCTTCATTACATTTGAGACTGAAATATGCTACAATACTCAAGAAACTAAACTTGATTAACTACTTTCCCCCACCAAGGCTGCACCAGACTACTAACAGAAAAGTCTTAAAATAAGGGAATGTGTTTGTGTTGTGCTAGACACTGTGGATTTAGTACACTTTTAAATTATATATATATATATATATATATATATATATATATATATATATATATATATATATATCCCTTTTTATGCTTCTTTATACTTCTACTTGATTACATTTCAATGGGAAATATTGTACTCAAGTACAGTACTCGAGTAAAAGTACTTAGTTAACTACTTTCACCATCAATAGACTGTACCAGACTACTAAGAGAAAAGTCATGAAATAAGATAACATGTTTGTGTTGTGTTGGCACTGTGGATTAAGTACACTAAATTCAATGACTTGAACTTGGTTATTTATACTGCTTTACACTTCTACTCCATTACATTTCAGATGGAAATACTGTACATAATAACACTACTTGTGTAAATGCACTTCATTAACTACTTTCCCCCACCAGTAGGCTGCACCAGACTACTAACAGAAAAGTCTTAAAATAAAGGAATGTGTTTGTGTTGTGCTACACACTGTGGATTTAGTACACTTTTAAATTATATATGTATTCCCCTTTATGCTTCTTTGTACTTCTACTTGATTACATTTCAATGGGAAATATTGTACTCAAGTACAGTACTCGAGTAAAAGTACTTAGTTAACTACTTTCACCACCAGTAGACTGTACCAGACTACTAAGAGAAAAGTCATGAAATAAGATAACGTGTTTGTGTTGTGTTGGCACTGTGGATTAAGTACACTCAATTCAATGACTTGAACTTGGTTATGTATACTGCTTTACACTTCTACTCCATTACATTTCAGATGGAAATGCTGTACATAATAACACTACTTGTGTAAATGCACTTCATTAACTACTTTCCCCCACCAGTAGGCTGCACCAGACTACTAACAGAAAAGTCTTAAAATAAGGGAATGTGTTTGTGTTGTGCTAGACACTGTGGATTTAGTACACTTTTAAATGACTTATACTTGTCTATTTATACTGCTATATACTTCGGCTTCATTACATTTGAGACTGAAATATGCTACAATACTCAAGAAACTAAACTTAATTAACTACTTTCCCCCACCAGTAGGCTGCACCAGACTACTAACAGAAAAGTCTTAAAATAAGGGAATGTGTTTGTGTTGTGCTACACACTGTGGATTTAGTACACTTTTAAACTATATATGTATTCCCTTTTATGCTTCTTTATACTTCTACTTGATTACATTTCAATGGGAAATATTGTAGTCAAGTACAGTACTCGAGTAAAAGTACTTAGTTAACTACTTTCACCACCAGTAGACTGTACCAGACTACTAAGAGAAAAGTCATGAAATAAGACAAGGTGTTTGTGTTGTGTTGGCACTGTGGATTAAGTACACTCAATTCAATGACTTGAACTTGGTTATTTATACTGCTTTACACTTCTACTCCATTACATTTCAGATGGAAATACTGTACATAATCAAGGTCAAGGTCAAGGTCACATTTATTTATAGAGCACTTTATATACAACCAAGGTTGACCAAAGTGCTTTACATAACTGAAATCACAACAAAAAATCCAATGCAATGCAAGATACATAATTGAATAACAATAAACTCACAAAATAAAAATAAAAGACAATTTAATCTAATAATATATGAGATGAGATGTACAATACAGCACACAGAAACAACTTTCTTCTCACGCAGGTTCAAAAGCCTGGGAGAAAAAATGAGTCTTAAGAGAAGATTTAAAATTGTCCAATGTCTTTGACGACCGGATATGCAGCGGTAAACTGTTCCACAGCTTCGGGGCAGCCACTGCAAAAGAGCGATCGCCTTTTGTTTTCAGCCTGCATTTAGGCACATCCAGGTAGGACTCATTTGCAGACGTCAGAGCTCTGGTCGGTCTGTGAACCTGTATCAGTTCGGTCAAATATGCTAATAATAACATCTTGTGTAAATGTACTTCATTAACTACTTTCCCCCACCAGTAGGCTGCACCAGACTACTAACAGAAAAGTCTTAAAATAAGGGAATGTGTTTGTGTTGTGCTAGACACTGTGGATTTAGTACACTTTTGAATGACTTATACTTGTCTTTTTATACTGCTTTATACTTCGGCTTCGTTACATTTGAGACTGAAATATGCTACTCAGGTACAATACTCAAGAAACTAAACTAAGTTAATTACTTTTCACCATCAGTAGACTGTACGAGACTACTAAGACAAAAGTCATAAAGAGATACTAAGAGAAAAGTCTTGAAATAAGGGAATGTGTTTGTGTTGTGCTAGACACTGTGGATTTAGTACACTTTTGAATTATTTATACTTGTTTGTTAATGTTGCTTTATACTTCTTGTTCACCACATTTCAGAGGGAAATTTTGTATTCAAGTATACTACTTGAGTAAATGTACTTTCACTATCAGCAGATTGTACCAGACTACTAAGAGAAAAGTCAGAAATTAATATGTTTTTGTTGGGGTTAATGCTTTTTGTTATTCTCCTTTCACGAACGTCAAATATAATTGAACAAAAAAAGTATAAAAATAAATAAAAAATAATATATAAATATGTGCATTTAAATAAATAACATAAGAATAATATATTTTAAAAAATAGATTAAAATAAACTACAACTTACTGAAACTCCGAAATATAGTATATTCAATATTTAGGTAAACTATTGATGGATAGATTTATAAATGAGAGAAAATGATAGCATCATTGTGAAGAAAAATGCGGAACAATATTTGTTTTATCCTGATTGTCTTGTTTTTAGAATTGTTGTAATTGAAAATAAAATTCCAGCCCTAAAATTGAGTGCTTAAAGAAATGTTTTTTCACCCCTGGCTTCACTATTAGTAAATTATTTAACAGACAAATTTGTCATTCTAGGATCAGATTCATCTTTGCAGTCCGACCGTCCACCAAAGGAAAATGAACGAAGCGGTGTCATGTGGATGTTTTATCCTTCTCTTCGACGCGGTGCTGAGTTCGGCTCTGTGGGCCGGTCTGGTGCTGCTGAACTGCTCCAGCTGTTGTGGGGGGCTGGCAGGTGTTTGGGCCTTTGGGGCAGTAAAGTGGGTCGTCCTCCACGTCTTCACCTCCGTCCTGACCGACGGGAAGCCCCCCGCGGTGCTCCGCCAGCTGGTGCCGCTGCTCTGTCTTCTCTCTCCTGTGATGGAGAGTGGACGGGTCCTCAGAGCTCCGCCCTCAGAGCCGTACCCAGGACCGTCTGCTGACCTCAGCACGCTGCTCCTCGGCCCCATGGCCTCGCTGCTGGCCTGCGCCGTTTGGGAAAAAGGCTTGTTTGGTAATTCAAAGGCGAGAAAGGAAAACACTAAACTGGATGCAAAGCGGCTGCTATTGAGGGTGCTGAAGTACTTTAAACCAGACACCTTCTATCTGATCGCAGCGTTCGGTTTTCTCATCTTAGGAGTCTTCTGTAAGTATGAAATATCCTGACTCGACTGTATATTCCATATGGTACATGTACATATATGCAATATTCACGTACCCCCCTGAACTCCACATGTTACTTAATTTTTTAGTGCAATATATAAGGCCTGCAGCTCTGTGGAAGCAGCGCAATCATGGCTAGAAGTAGGAAGGACTTAAAATGTATTTTAACATAATTATTAGGGGTGTGCATTGGCACTGCCCTCACAATTCGATTCGATTACGATTCACCAGGTAACGATTCGATTCAATTCGGTTCTACGACATTGCGATGCATCACAATTATACTGCACACAACAAGGCACAATTATTCGTCAGTCATGAGGCAATACAAGCAGTCAGATAGGCCTAATAACAATAGATTTTATTGGCTGCTATGTGTGTATCATCCACTCTGCTCTGTCACCAGTTTGGAGTTTAACACAGTTTTAAACTGGAGTTGTAGTTGGGAGTTGGAGTTTAAAACCGTGTTAAACTCCAAACTAGCGACAGAGCAATTGCCCCCACCAGGCTTGGAATTTCGTCATTTTAGGGGCAAGGACATTTGGCCTTCCTGTTCACACTTATTTTAAGGGCACAAAAGCCACATGACAGGGCATAAAGGCTGTTTGGTTAAATTACGCTGATTTTACCTTTCAGATTAATACCTTAACATTCTCATTCACCAAGAAACATTATATTAAAATTACATATGTTAAATATATTAGAAAGGACCTTTTTGGAAAATGACAAATGAACCTGTTTTGAAAAGACGGCAAATGCATATATTTTGAAAAGATGGCAAAATGAATCTCCTGCCTGAGTTCATCTAAGAGTAAGGAAAGAGAAATGCCTCCTCCTGCCATAAAAAAGGAACCTGCTGAGGTGAAATTTCGACCCCTTGTCCCTGAGCTAGGGAAGACGTTAGCGCTATCCCAACTAGCTAGCTATCACTAGTTTTCATGAAGCAAAAACGTAACGTTAACGAGTCGACTTTAAATAGGCAAATACAATGGTAATTACCTATCAATAGTACTTTCTATAAAAACGTAAATGTTACGTTCTGTCAAATACTACCACATACTTCAGTCACAACATATCAAAACAGCTTGTCCCGCTAGCTTACCTGTGCTGCATCAACACATGGCTCATTTGAATATTCAAATTAGCCATGTGTTGATGCGCACATCTGGAAGGACAGGGAGTGGGTCGGGTTAGTTGTGTTTACTGGAACTTTGACAGGGACGCAAAGGCCACCTTGGCCGTAAATTGAACATTTTTTCACAGGGCATCAAGGCCAGAGTGTGAAATTCCCACCCTGTCCCCCACAACTTTCCACTGGAGGACAGGAAATAAACATAATCGATTATGGCACTTTGCCGCATCAATGCTGAATCGTGCATGCCCCGCATTGCGATGCATCGCCGAATCGATTATTGTTGACACCACTAATAATTATAATGACATAAATCATAAAAAACTTGAACTTTTTTGATTATTATTTTTTGCCCAACACATAATACATATATTCAGCTTTTTGTGTTTTGACAACCTCTCTCCTCTATGCTCTGTGTAAACAGCCTCTCCTGTCCTCTCCTCTCTGCTCTGTGTAAACAGCAGAATCAGTCATGTCTTCACAGTGTCTCAGAATTTAATGTTTTTAACAGGATCTGATTACTGGGAGCTGTTTGGGTTTTTTTAAACCAAATTTTAAATTACACATGTAGAACAAACACTTTTTTTAAGCTTAGATTTATCTCTCCATTTCACATCTATCTTTACCCCTCTATTTTTCAGTTCACATGCATTTACGTTGCCTTCATTTGAATTGTGGTTTTGTTATTTCCACACCTTTTATTCCTGCGTGTAAAAGTCATTGAATAAAGTGTTGTATAATTCGGTTTATTTTAAAGAGGCCTTTCACACCCGTCAATGCTTGGTTTGGTTTAGTGGGTTAAACACAATTTACTATTAAAATAATGTATTCTATCTATTTCTTTATGTAAACAAACCTTGTGAAAAGACCAAAATGATTTACCCTCTTCGTAGCACTGAGCCCCAAGACAGTTGGTTCTTACTGATTATAATCTTTAAAGAATGAGTCACAAATGTCAAGTTAACAATTTCTAAAACAGCAGATTATTGCAGTTACTCAAAAGGTGCATTTGTTTAGAGATTTCTTCAGTACATTTTTTTTATAGAAATAAGAACTGAAATCACTGAACCATTGTGTATATAATATCCTGTTTGCCTTAACTGTGTCATTTATTTGTCCTGACAGGTGACACATACATCCCGTTGTATCAGGGGAAGGTGATCGACATGATGAGAGGTCCTCTACTTCAGACCAGCTTCTTTTCTGCCATCGGACAGCTGGCTCTTTTCTCTCTCGGGAGGTACTGAAATAAAACTGTTTGTGTATATTCTCAGACAGCAATATCATTAGTTATCACCTGTCTGATAGGGCTGCTCAATGAATTGAACTTTAATTGTGATCACTATTTTGGCCGTCACAATTAAATTAACCCGGTCGTCGGCGATATTTCCATTTTATAATGCGTCTCTCTTGCATATCTAACCAAGCACTTTCTACACCAGTAGTCCACCAACCACCAGGGCGCGGACGCATAGTTAAGGTTTCATGTAAAGAAATAACGTGCGATCGCTAAGCAGGATGTGATGTAGTACTCTGCACGACAACAACACGCCATTTGTAAAAGCTGGTGAAGCAGTGTTGCCAACTTAGCGACTTTGTTGCTAAATTTAGCGACTTTTCAGACCCCGTTAGTGACTATTTTTTTTAAAAAGCGACTGGCGACAAATCCAGCGACTTTTTCTGGTGTTATTGAAGAGTAAGAATGAGTGGAAGCCGCCCAGTCCTCCTGCAGCAGTCTCTCCCAGCTGCAGAGCCAGAGGGGATGTTAACCCCTTAGCGTCCAGTCTATGTATGTGCTGCTGCTGCAGGAGGTGTTCACTTACTCACTCACTCCGTTTGTTTACAACAAGCACCGGACACTCTGTGCACACACTAAAAACTATTCCTATTGTTTGTTTAAAAGTAGTGCAATAAAAATACAGATGTTTTCCCTAACACGATGAATAATCGTGATTAATAATCATGATTACAATATTGATCAAAATAGTCGTGATTATCATTTTGGCCATAATCGTGCAGCCCTACTGTCTGATTTATTTATTCATTTTTAATGTCTCCATTGTAACAGCGCCCTGTTCTCTGGCATGAGAGGAGGCATCTTTATGTGCACGCTGGCCAGACTGAACAAGAGGCTGAAGCACCTGCTGTTCCACAGCCTCCTGCAGCAGGAGGTGACCTTCTTCGACGAGAACAACCCGGGTGAGAACACACAACATGGTTCACAGAGTGAAGAAACCTGTTACTGTGGACACAGGACACTTCCTCTGCATAGAGTTTATCACACGTTTGCAACCAGTTGTTCTTGGAAGTTGTGGTGGACAGAGCAAAGTAGGCAAAGTTCTCATTTGCATCTCCTGCGTTACACACAAACTATCATTCAAACACACCAGAGCCCTGTACTACGGAGCGAGTTCAGCATACCAGGATATCTTCTCGTCACGGATCAGTGGTGGTCATCAACTTCCTCAACCGAGGCTTTCCTCTTCAGGCTCTGTGTGTTCACATAAAGGGGGCGTTGGAGCATCATTTGACTCCACTACCGGAAAAAAAAAAAATCGATTTCCGCCCACTTCTATGAAGAATATTAATTATTATTACAGTTAAAAGCAATACGGTTGCTCTAAATAAGGCGCGCGATTAATTTTGGCATAAAATAACAAGTGAAAATTCATGAATTACTATATTTATTTCACCACACCATGTGCTCTCAGTGACTACTGTTGGTTTCTAACCTGACAGGTACACACACTGAAAACTGACTTTTAAATATTATAATCATGAAGTGGATTTAGATCTGAGACTGTCCTATAATTAAGGATACACAAATATATTTGAAAAAATAAGCACAAGAAGAAGGATATTTACAGAGTTCTTGGCTGTTTTCTCTCTCTCCCCCCTCAGGTCGGCTCTCGTCCCGCCTGCACTCTGACGTGGACCGGATGGGTCGCACCGTGGCTCTGAACGCCAACGCGCTGGTCCGCAGCACGGTGAAGACCTGCCTGATGCTCAGAGTGATGCTGGGTCTGTCCTGGGAGCTCACCCTGCTCACCTGCATCGAGATGCCGCTGCTCGCCATCGTGCAGAACAAATACATCAGCTGGTCCAAGGTCAGTGAGAGGAGACGGTTTAGTT
Organism: Centropristis striata; assembly: GCF_030273125.1. Lineage (NCBI taxonomy): Eukaryota > Metazoa > Chordata > Actinopteri > Perciformes > Serranidae > Centropristis > Centropristis striata. The sequence goes on along the minus strand of NC_081537.1, from coordinate 24,799,141 downwards.
TGTTTGGGTACAGAAGTATTCCCAGTTTCAGAGTCACAGACTATTTTATCAGAGCATCAGTTTATCTAAAGGTGTTCAGAATGTCCTCAGTAATCAGGTCAAGCTGCTGTTGGTTTCTGTGGCTTTTGCAGAGTTTCAGTCAGGCTTTAAAAATCTTTTATATTGTGCTTTCAGTCACCAGTTGTAGTGTTCATTTTGGTTTTTAATTCAGTCTTAGTTCTGTTTCTAATGCCCTTGTTAGTTTTGATCTTATTAAGTCATCCTAAATACAAATTTTGTCAAGTTTTCCTTGACTAAAAGTTAGGAAACTGTTGACTTTTTAGTCATTAGACAGTCCAGCCAGGTCTCGACTCGTAGGCTAAATAAAGCTTAAAAGCAGCCTGACGTTTTGTTAATCCACCTCAGTTTATTTGTGGTGAAACTTAAAGTGTTTCTTTAGGTGTTCTTATCTATTTTGTGGCCACATTGCTTCCCTTATGATAAAGCAGCGTTGTTTATTTTTTTGTTATTTTTTTAGTTTTAGTACTTATTTCTTAGAACTTACTTCAGAACAGAGTTTTCTCTAAAGTTTTCAGACTACATTTTAGACCCTTGTGCAAAAAAATGTGTATTTCCTCTGTTGTCCTCCACTGTAAACCAAACAAGATGATAACAACAGCAATAAAGGACTTGTAATCAAGAGGAAAAGGCAGCAGACAGGATGGATTTAGTTACAGACTGAGAGGAGGAAGAAGAGGAGAGAGTAACTGTATGAAAAACAAAATGAGAAACAGAACATTTATTGCCTTCAGCTGAAAACAATTAGACAGAAACAGGATCTCAGTGGTTGGATGATTTTACATTACATTACATTACATGTCATTTAGCAGACGCTTTTGTCCAAAGCGACTTACAATAAGTGCATTCAACCTGATGGTACTAGACATAGACCATAGGAATCAAGTAAGTACATAACTTTAAGAGCTAACTGTCATCGCTAAAGGAGTGCTATATGTTAAAGAAGAAAAGAAGAGAAAAGAATAAGAGCTTTTTTTTTTTTTTTTTCTTTTTTTTTAATATATCTGTTAGGTGACCATGACTTAACCGAGGTATTGTTGGAAGAGATAGGTCTTCTTTGAGGCGAGTTGACCCATGCAGGGTGGGAGTCGCCAGCTGTTTGGCTGATGCAGAGCGTAGAGGACGGGCAGGGGTGTAGAGTTTGACAAGGTCCATTTTATTTCTCCAAAGCATGAAACTAGAATGATGCACTGATGAGATGTGTGGAACTGTATAACAGTATGTGACCTGGAGAATAAGGCCCCGTTCACACGAGGACGCTCGCGGGTGAAAACGACAAAATATTTTATCGTAAGTGCCTTTCGTTTAGACGGTGACGGCGTTTTGGGGGCTTAAAGACGCAAAAATCTGAAACCACCTTCCAAAGTGGAAAAGCTAAATCCGCTCCGCCGTAGCGTGTCCGTCTACACTGCCAAGACGCAAAACGCTGCTCAGATCTGCTCACGTCACGTATGTGTTTACGTCACATACATGCTCCAGTACAGGAAAATAAACAAACGTGGGATTATTTCCATGCGTCGGACCTTCAAGCTGCTCTGGCAGCTCTAATAAACCTACAGGAGTCTTTCCACCAAATGTACAGGATATGTACAGATAGTATTACTGAACAGAGAAGGATCTGTAATTACCTCCATCACATTTTGGATGCAGCAATTCGATGGCTTTGGAGGAGACCTGGGAGATCTAGTGGATGGTGGATAACTTTGTGGAAGGAGAAGCTGATGAAAATGTGTGGCGTGAAAACTTCCACATGCCCAAAGATGCTCTTATCGCTTTAAGTGATGCCGCCTGGCTGCATAAAATCGAATTTCACACATTTTTGCGTCACCGTATGCACGCAGATTTCCTCCCGAAAATGCTCGTCTAAACGAGGAATAAAAAGTGAAGACGCGACGCCACTTTTGTGTCTTCTGTTCAGACCGTCCTCGTGTGAACGGGGCCTAAAATCTGAGGAGATGATGTGCTTTAAAGAATGTCTTGTCTTTGTCCAACAGGAGCTGAAGGATCAGATCCAGGACTGCCACGCTCAGAACAAAGACCTGGTGACGCAGACCATCAGTAAGATCTCCACGGTGCGCAGCTTCAGAGCAGAGAAGGACGAGCTGAGGAGGTACGGAGAGGCTCTGGAGCACATGTGCTCCGTGAAGACGCGCCAGGGGATCTACAGCTCCTTCTTCTGCTTGATACGCAGGGTGAGTTATGAGTTGAATCTTTATCATTGTGATCGTTAGTTTAAAAATTATGAGAAATGTTTCATTTAAAATCCTAACTGCATCATAATTTTGACTTTTTATCCATTAATTGACTGAAAACTACCAGGATTAGTCTTCCACTCAAATGTTCAGCTTTGATAATGTTAAAAATACTAGAGATTGTGAATCAGCGTATCGGCTCCACTATAAGGTTTTATCCCGATGCTTGAATCACGATTCGATATTATTGTGATTTTAAGCATTGTGCGATATGCTGAGTATTGATACATTTAATATAATATATTGAGTTTTCATTTTGTGTCCACAAAATTAAATTCAATCAAGAATTGTTTTGTCCAGTCAGAGAAAATTCTCAGTGTATTCATCTCACTTCAGTCATTTTATTTCTCCACAATGAGAGTCAAACCCACAGACTGAGCAACAAAGTATTCAGTCAAACTGACCTGAACTGATATCAAACATGTATGGACGACAACAACTGATTTTTTGGGAATCAACCCTAAAAAAAGCCGAACTTTGCTGCGTCACTTTGACAACTTCCCAACACAATGTGCTGACACACATGGTCCTATAGATTCCTTATTATCCTTCCATCTTCTAGTTTCATATGATACCGGGATCTCCAGGATATTCCCAAAAGTGAGCCGGCTACGGACTCCGAAAAAAAAAATCAATATTTGACGAAAAATACTGCCACTAAATATGGATACTTGGCGGCCATGAGTCGATATAATATCACCACGCAAAATATTGCGATACTATGCTGTATTGATTTCTTCCCCCACCTCTATTAACCCATTTAAGCCAGGAAAGCATTACCACATTTCTACCGTTAAAGCCGGGGACGCTCTTGCGTTATTCTACCATTAAAGCCAGGAGAGCGGATATGTCATTTTGTAGTATTTGTAGTTTTTTCCACCTATTTTCGGTCTCTTGGCCAATGAAATGCAGCAGAATGCATGTGGGAGTGTCGCAATGCAACATGGGACTTTTCCAGAAGTGAAATCATGGTGGAAGACGACTATAGCGGAGGGAGCTCAGATATAACAGGTTTAAGCTCTCAAATACTTTTTGAGTTTCATTTGTATCTGCTACAGAGGCTGGAAAATCTATTATTTAGTAGAAGCGTTGACACTTCTGTTGAATTTCCAGAAAAACTTCAGGTTTTAGGGGGTTATTTTAAAATCTCTCAGAGGTTTTACAGGCATTTTTTCCAGGCGTTTTAGGCCTAAATGGGTTAAAAAACTTTTCAGTTTGCCCCATGTTTTTTAGCAGCACATTCTCCTGTTGTTTGCTAAGTTGAACTACACTGACAGTAATTTCTCTCTGCTCCTGCAGCTGGTGACTCTGGGGATAAAGATCCTGATGCTGCTTCTGGCCCGTGATCTCATCTCGTCTGGTGACCTCAGCATCGGCAGCCTGGTCACCTTCTTCCTCTACCAGAAGCCCATGTCCAACAACCTGAGGGTGAGCTGAACTCCACAGATTTCACACTGCAGAAGCACAGGATTCGCCCTGTGAGATCAGGTTGGAATTCTGCCTTATTGTTGACGAAGATGATGTCGTTTTGTCTCAGGAGATCATGTACGTGTACGGAGAGACGCTGTCCACAGTCGGAGTCATCTCCAACGTGTTCAGTTACCTCGACAGAACACCAAAGTGTCAACCAGCAGGAGAGTTAGCGCCTGAGAAGCTGGAGGGACGAATCGTTTTCAAAGACGTCACCTTCACGTATCCGTCAGCTCCTGAGAATAAACCGGCTCTGAAGGTACAGCGTCTCTACAGCAGCATCACCTTCACATTAACCCATTGAGGCCTAAAACGCCTGTAAAATCTCTGGGCGATTTTTAAAATAAGCCCCTAAAACCTGAAGTTTTTCTGGAAATTCAACAGAAGTGTCAACGCTTCTACTAAACAATAGATTTTTCAGCCTCTGTAGCAGATAGAAATGAAATTCAAAAAGTATTTTAGAGCTTATACAAATACTACAAAACGACGTATCCGCTTTCCAGGCTTCAATGGGTTAAACAGGTCAAACATTAATGCAGATCATCTTCAATAACGTGTTCTGTTCAGTCGGTGTCTCTGGAGCTGAAGCCGGGGAAGGTGACGGCCCTGGTGGGTCCCTCCGGCAGCGGGAAGACGTCGTGTGTGAGTCTCCTGAAGAGGCTTTACGAGCCTCAGCAGGGTCAGATCCTGCTGGACGGAGAGCCGCTGCACCGATACCAGCACAAGTACCTCCACCAGAAGGTACGGAAGGAACAGATGGATTCAGTCAGGAAAGTTTATTTATCCTAGCACCTTTCTATGTCAAGCAATAACACACAGACACAATATAAGAGCAATAAATTAGATAAAAATACATAAAACACAGATTTTTCTGTGTGTTTATTCACAACAGGCTCTTTGTGATGTCAGTGTTATATTATTCACATCATTAAAACAAAACAAAAAACATGTTCCCATCAGTTATTGTTGACAGAAATGTTAACTTGCAACACGAACAAAAGTATGAGACATTAAACTCAAAAATATCAAAAAAGAAAGAAGTCAAATATTTCACTTACAAGGCTGCAGTTTATGATATCCTTAATTATAAATAATAAATCCATTTCAGTAATAACTCATGTTTAAAGTGAGAATTATGAAATGGTCCTCCTGCAACAACAAGTAGATTAAAATGCACCTGAGTGGCATTAAATGAAAAATTAAAACAACATAATGTTTGTATTTCTGCTGCTCCATTATGACATCATCTGCGCTGTATAAATTCTCATCCTGTCACAATATTTTTGTGTTTTTGTTAAAAAATGATGTGTTTAGATGGCGGTGGTTTCCCAGAATCCCGTGCTGTTTTCTGGCTCTCTGAGGTACAACATTACGTACGGCCTGAAGGACTGCAGCCTGGAGAAAGTGACAGAAGCTGCGAAGAAGGCAAACGCCCACGACTTCATCTCTCAGCTGGAGAAGCAGTACGACACAGGTACGGACGGGGAGATAGAGACAGGTTCAAAAGTAGTCTGTTTTTTTATTTTTATTTGGGTGACTCGTTTAGAGCCATTTTACCATAAATATATAAGGGGGCTTCCACAACCTAAAGTTTAGTCTGTTAAATCCCTGTTCCGGTTCATTTTGTCTCTTGTGAACGGCTATAATGAGTAGATCAAATACTTATTTAATCCTTCTGCAATTAATCCATACTTTTTTTACACACAAGTGAACACACCATGCATTACTGTGCCCGGGGAGCTGTTTAGGGGTGTTGGGTGCCTTGCTCAAGGGCACTTCAGTCCTTGGCCTGTCAGTCTGGGGATTTTTACCAGCGACCCTCCTGTTGCAAGCCTGATTCCTATCCTAATTTTTAAAAGGATAAATCTGTTAATGTAATTATCTTGATTTTCCAGAGAAAAAATATAATTTCAGATACTGCTCATCTGTTTGTGTGTAACATACCTCAGCTGCCACCAGAGGGCGCTCTCTCTCTCTCTCTCTCTCTCTCTCAGAAACACAGTGTCATTAACCTTTTTCCCCTGTAAAGTCTCAAAAAGGTTTGACAGTATGAGAAAAAAAGATACTGTCCCAGTCTGATATAGATATAGATTATATATATCTTATGCTTGAGACATTTTATGAATAAATGTTTCCTTGGCAGCTGCTGTAACAGACAGTGAAAATAAAGTATACAATTCACAAATCCTTAATGTAGAAATGATGACATGAAGTAACAAATAAACTTCATTTTGAGAAGCTAAAACCTGTACTTAATGATTCTCCATGCACTGACAGAAAATATGTTTAATATTAACTTTTAACAGACAATACTTCTGGAAGATTTAATGTGTCGGGAGGGAAGTCAACGGCATCAGGCTGGTTCCGGTGATCAGAGAAACTGTGATCGACTGACTGAAGGTTTTATCATCTGAATGATCTCTTGTGTTTCCCAGATGTGGGAGAATCTGGCGGTTCTCTTGCTGAAGGACTGAAGCAGTCCATCACCGTCATCAGAGCTCTGGTCCGAGAGCCGCAGGTCATCATCCTGGACGAGGCCACCAGCAAACTGGACGTGGAGACGCAGCACACTGTGAGTAGAAACATACGGTCATATAGAGCAGCGCTTCCCAAACTGTTTTAGACGCGCACCCCCTTCTATGTTCCAACCGGGTTAACGCACCCCCCAAAAAAAAATGCAATAAGCTTTTTTTAAAGCTATATTAAAGGTGACATGTTTAATCATGCTCAAATGACCAGAACACACATATAATAAAATAATCATGATCACAACAATCTGCTCTCACATTTGAATGAATCTGAAGCACAGGGCTACATGGTGGTGTAGTGGTTAGCGCGCTAGCCTCACAGCTAGAGGGTCGCCGGTTTGCCTCCCACCTGCGGCTCTTCTGTGTGGAGTTTGCATGTTCTCTCCGTGTCAGCGTGGGTTCTCACCGGGTACTCCGGCTTCCTCCCACAGTCCAAAAACATGCACTTAGGTTTAATTGGTGACCCGTAGGTGTGAATGAGAGTGTGATTGTCTGTCTGTCCAGGGTGCCTCTCGCCCAATGACAGCTGCGACCCGATTGCGGATAATCGGTTAATGGTTAATGAATGTCAATATAATGCAACAAAGTTATGCGCAAACTTCCACTTTTAAGAGCAAAGAGGATGATGACAGGAGCAGGATCAGAGGCAGAGAGCTGATAAGTTTGGGAAAATGTTATAATATTTTGAGCTGCATTGAACAAAAATTGCTGCAAGTTTAAATGACCGTGGAGGTTACACAACCCCGCCATCATAACACAGGTTGGAAAAACAGAAAAAGATAACTTCTTCTACGCTTCATTTTAAGATGAAGTGCATTTTGAATAGCCTGTATCTATTAATTAATTAATATTACAGTTTATTTACACGTCTTTATTGCGTGGGGGAAAAATGTAATTGTGTAATTATCAGACCACCATTATATTTTTCATCTCGCGCACCCCCTAGAGGCAGCCTGTGCACCCCCGGGGGTCCGCGCAGCACCCTTGAATCCCTGATATAGACATATTTTCCGACGTGCATGCCCCCCCCCGGGAGAAAATTTTGTCGATTTTTAAGTAAAAAGTATCAGTCTCTTCCACTTTGAGAGCTAAATGTGAGCAAACACCTCACATAACATTTATCACAGATGATACTATGATTCTATGATTCCACTCAGACATGGAGCAGCCAGCCAGTGGGGAAAAGTAGCTGACTAGATAGCCGGAGAATTTGTTTTTTCCATAAGAAACCCAAGTACTCCGCCACACAATACAGAGAGCAGACGAGAATTGTAAATGCACAACCATGTAGAGACAGAAATTAAGAGATAAGATAAATAACATAAGGGACCATTTAGTTTGTTAAATAAAAGGACAAGATAAAGACCTGTTCAACAGGAAAGGTAACCTTAAATGACTTCTGTTGTGATCTGGCACTATATAGAAAATAAAATAGCCTGATCATCAAGGGTTGTACCCCTGATATAATGGTAGGAGAAACATTGGTATTATTTTCCTTTCTCTTTTATCTACTTATTTACTTTATTGTTTATTCTGATTTTACAGTTATTAATTACTCACTGTACAACATTTTGCAGAAATGCTACCAGGATGAAGAACATGATATGTAAACAAATATACATTTCTAATAACTAAAGTCATAGTGGTATATTTATTAGATTAATAATTTATTTGAATAATAAATTAAATTTTGAATAATTTCATGTTTGTTTAGCATTTCTTAAACTTTTGTTGACATTAGAATTAAATTTTGAAGATTTTGAATAATTATTTGAGCGTGTCTCTATTTTTTAAATAATCAAACCAATTCAGTTAAAGTAACATGTAATAAACATTTATAGCGTAATGTGAACATTTAGTTTAAAACATGTACATAAATTTAGCGTTTTAATGAATTTACATGTATATTTAAAGTGATACTGCACACTTAAAGGTGTAACTGTAAAGTAAATATTTAACTGTACTTACAGCACTGGGGTTAATATAATATTGACATTTTAATATTGACACATCCTGACCTGATCAATGTGCACACACCTGTAGGACACTTTCCTTTTACACACATTAATCATTGTTAACAGATTCAATAATGTCAAAAACAGCCTGGAGACCCTGAAACTAAACTTTTTTATTTATTTACACCACAGTTACATGAACTGATGAGTAGAGGTGTGAATCAGTGTATCAGAGCCACGATACGATTTTATCCTGATTCTCAGTCTATTCATCTCACTTCAGTTTTTTTATTTCTCCACAATGAGAGTCAAACCCACGGACTGACCCACAAAGTATTCAGTCAAACTGAACTGAACTGATATCAAACATGTATGGACGACAACAACTGCAGCATTTTATCAAACTTTCACAAACAAGCTTCACTGCTTTCAGTGTTTCTAAATGAAACAGAAAAAAAGTCTAACTTTGTAGCGTTATTACAACTTCCCAACACAATATCCTGAGGCACCACATGTTTTCTTGTGAATTTTCCTTTTTTCTGGAAATGTTGACTTTTTCTTGTAATTTTGACTTTTTTTTCTGGTAATTCTATTTCTTTTTCTGGACATTTTCACCTTTTTCTGGAAATGTTGACTCTTTTTCTTGTAATTTTGACTTTTTTATGGTAATTTTTACTTTTTTTCTTGGAATTCTACTTATTTCTGAAGGCAGACTAACTGTTTTTCTTACAGTAAAACTAAAGATTTAATGTAAAAAAAAATTTTTTTTAAATCATTAAAGATAGGTAAAAAAACAAAAACAAAGCTTTAGCCTAACTTTGGGGCGTTATTTCGACAACTCAACATGGTGCCTATAGATTCCTTAGACCTTCTAGTTTCATATGATACCAGGATCTCCAGGATATTCCTAAAAGTGAGCCCGCTATGACCTCCAGAAATACTGTCTGCAGGCCAAAATATCCAGATACTATGCTGTATTGATTGTTTCTGATAAATCTGATAAGCTGCACTGTGGCCTGCAGTGTGGTAGGAAACGTACCTCACGCTCTGCAGATATACATCATCCATTTTTTTTAAATAAGTTTATTTTAGGCATTTTTAGTTATACAGAAATGAGCATACAAACATACAAGCTCAAAATATAGTCCCATATTAGTACCCTCCCTTTCTCCCTCCCATGGGACCAAGAGTAAAAAAAAAAATACCACAAGATCCAGTTAGATTGTATAAATTACCGGTATATGTTGATTGTAATTCAATGATTGTAAATATTGCTTTCTTTTATTGTTATTAGTTTTTCTTTTAAAATGAATAACAGAATTATAATAATTTATTGTAAATATTGCTTTCCTTATCTTGTTATCTTTTTTTCTGATGCTTGCTTTGGCAATATATACATTGTTACGTCATGCCAATAAAGCCAATTGAATTGAATTGAATTGAATTGAATTGAATTGAACTGAATTGAATTGAATTGGTATATCAATGGGCTAGTCAGACAGTTGACTAGAGAAAGAGCGCTTCGGTAACATGATCTGTTAAAGATTCAACTTCTTCACATATTCAATGAAGGGAGTCCACACTCTACTGAATGCTATGAGACTACAGAATGCTACTGCTCTCTTTTGTGTACTTGTGGTATGCATTTCCAAGGGTGTGACTCCAAATATAGCAGTGAGTTGATTGGGTTTGAGGGATGTGTTGCATAAAGCTGAAAGGCAGTCAAATATGGAGGACCAGAAATCAGCTAGGGAGGGACATGACCAGAACATGTGACCCAAGACACAGAGCTTCCACATCTGGGACATCATTCATTTTTTAAAATAACTCATAACATGAGATACATCAGATAGGACCCGCAGCTTTTAGTTTGAGATGAGGCACGAAGAGGCAGACACAATCTGAGCTGCAGAGAGATGATAAGAGGAGAATGTGAGCTGGTTCTGGGTTAAAGGTCTTTAATGAAGGCAACAACATTTAGCAGCATTATTATTATTACTATAACTACTATTAACAATATTTCTTAATTAATCAATCAATTCATTTATTATTGTTTATTTTATTTTAATTATTCACTGCCACTGTAACGTATTTGCACTACTAGTTTTTTACTTTGGTCTTTTATTGTTTGTATTTGTATTTTATACTATTTATTTAATTATTTTTATCTTTATTCTATTTCATTTTATCCTATTTTTATTACCTTAATCTGTCTTTACTCTGTACTTGTGCTGCTGCAACATCTGAAGTTCCCCCATGGGGATCGATAAAGGAATATCTTATCTTAATTTTAAAATATAATGTTTTCTTTTATTTATTTGTTTTATTTTTGTAGTATATTTTTCCTGTCTTTTGACATGTTGGGGGGGTTTATATGGGGGAAAAGCATCACCATTTTTTGCTGTCTTTGAAAACAATCCTTCACAATAAATACGTTTGAAAGTAGAGCAAGACTTTTAGAGCTCAGTGATGCGTTCACATGCTCCTCAGGTGGTCCCTTAACAGTTCTGATTGTTCCGACGCCCCCTGAATGCAACACAAACACCTGATTTCACTATGTCAACAAGAGACGATGAGTCGGTGTTTCTGTTCAGTCATGTAACAAGTTCTCTCTTTGCCAATGCTCCACCCTTCCTCCGAGCTTCAGGACAATATTTATTTCTCTGTACAAACTGAAAACAAAACATTCCTGGTAGAAGTGATGACAACAGATCAGTCACTCAAAAAAAACATTACATAACAGAACAAATTACATTACATTACATTACATTACATAACAGCACAAAGTTAAATCATTAAATGTAAAATGTTAAATATATTTTAAAGTCGTATATAATGTTATAATATAATAATTCAATGTTACTAATTATATTTAATTCATTAAATATTTAGCATGTAATAATAGTAATTCTGAACCAAAGGTTTTTTTGTAAGCATAGTTAATTTAGACCATAGACCTTTAAGAAGTTACAGATTCATATATAAGAACTCTCCAGAATTAGAACATATGGCAATATATAAAATAAAAATTAATAAATGTTAAAAAAAAAATAAAGAAATCCACATAAATAAAACAAACAATAGTAGGGAGGGGAGGGGGGAATAATCAGAAGAGGTGAAAACTCCACATGGTAAAAAAATAATTCAACAAATATATTTGTATTGGTGGCGAGTAAAACTGGATTTCTGACTTTTTGTCAATTTGTCTGACTGAGTGAGTGAAAAAACACTTTAATATTTAGTCTCAGTCAGTCCTCAAGGACCGAACACTGAAATGTGTCTCACAGTAAAAGTGTTTTCATCCTTATAAATTCTGTAAGTTGGTATTTCACTGTTGGGTGGCAGATGTTTGACAGCTTAATACGTTCTCTGGAATTAAAAAAAATACCCAAAAAGTGCTGTTTTCAGCCTTTTGAACAGAACGTGCTGGTTTTCTCAGTCTGATATCACTCTGAAACGTTCCAGGTGCTGCAGGAGGTTCTGGCTCGCGGTCGGACCGTCCTGGTGGTGGCTCATCAGCTGAACACGGTGGAGAAAGCCGACCACATCGTCTTCATGGAGAAGGGCGAGGTGGTGGAGGAGGGGACGCACCGCCAGCTGATGGACAGGAGAGGACGCTACCACCGCCTCAAGGAGGAACTCTTCTCCTGACTCCAGTAAATGTAGCTTCACTCTGACTCTAAACTGCCTGTTTCTGTCGTTGTCAGTAGAAAAAGTATCCAGTGAGTGAAGGTGTAAGGTCCGGAGGTTTAACCCTCTGAAATCTTCGGCTATTTTGTCTGTTAAAAAACCTGTTAAAAATCTTTACCATGACATGATGGTATCAGTCTTTTCAGTGTTACCTCACCTATATGTCCTGATAATTCATTTTTAACTTTGACTTACTTGATCAAAATGTTGAACCCAAAAGAAACAAAGGAAAACATAAAATCTGATCTTGAAAATTATGTTTCAAAACACAGAATTTTAAATATTGCAAATATGAATACAGGTTGCAAATATAACATATAACAGGTAAAATGAGGATAATATCTAGTTCAGTATTTTATACTAAATAAATTTGACAATATTGCCAGTTTTACTTGGCCGAATATCATCAGAAAAAAATCTGGTATGGAGTTTCAAGCCAGAACTTTAGAGGGAACACAATATAATAAATCTTTATTATCCACCATGGTGGAAATTTGCCTTCGGCTCACCATAAAGATACAGAATTTCATTAAAAACAAACAGCAGTTGAGAATGCAGTTAAAACATAGAATAAGGAAAGAAAAAGACAATTAAGAGCAGTTAAAAGTTAGTTCATCACTTATGTTGAGTTGAGGAGACGAGTGGTTTTGGGGATGAAAAATGTTTTAAAGGCTTCCTTAGCTAGTGGGACCCTGTAACGTCTCCTGGACTCCAGGAGCTTGAATGGGTTGGTTAAGGGCTGGGAACGATCTGCTGTAATTTTCCTGGCCTTCCTCATTGTCCTCTCTGTGTAAATTTCTGTTACTGTTTAGCAGTAACATGTGGTCTGAGTGATCAGCTCTGTGTCTGTGTGTTCTCAGCTGTCAGTAGCATAGACTTTATATAAATAATAGACGTAGTGGCCATGACGTCACCCGTTGGTTTGTGGCCCGTTGGAAGCATCAGCGTTACACTCGTCGCCATCTTGTTTCCAATACGGGGAGCAGACCATATTTGGACTGTGGAGGACAGAAATGTTTTTGCAGCCACACCTAGCATCCCCTGCAGCAATTTTCGTCAGTAGTGTCTCTACATGCGTCTTCAGTGACCACTTGTGATCCGATCCCACTTCCCCGCTCTTTATGTAGATTAACAAGTACATAATTTATGTTTGAGAAACACCAGATGTGTTGCTGTTTTTAAGCCTATATCGTCCGGTTGCGATACGAATCTTCCTTAGCCTACAAAATAAAGTTTGAGAAATGCAGCTGACAGATGTGCAGCTTCCAGTTCCTCATCGCCCTCTGAGCCACCATCCCATCCTCCCTCACTAACGTCCTCAGTGTCCTGGACATATCCTGTTCTGTCGTTTTTTAAATGAATGATTCATCTGCATGCATACATGCACAATATAAAACATATATATACAGTACTGTGCAAAAGCCTGTTTTAATAACGGACGCTTTTATTTTGAAAGGACGAAAAGAGACTTGATCCGGTCTATCCTTAAACTAACTCAGTGAGGTTAAACTGTAAAGGAAACGTCAAGGAGATCAATGTTTAATGTTTTAGCCCCCGAAGAGGCACGAGGTTAGTTTTCACAGTAATCAACATATTTAAATGTGTTTTGTGTTTAAATAAGTTTTGGATGAAATTAAAGCTAGTAATTCATTCATCATTAAAAAAATCACAGATCGGTCTGTCAGGGCGGCAGGTGAGTAGGCGGTCCCTTATGTGGACCAGAGTCACAGACCCGTTCTCACTACTGTCTGAATGTGGACACATGAACCATCTCCCAATGTGGTTTTTTGACATCCGATCTCAATGCGTCAGTGTTTTCAGCTGTATTTAGAGCTGTTCACGTGTGTTCGGACCACTCAGACCACATGTTACTGCTAAATGGAAACAGGGTCTCAGACAGAACTGAAACTGATAAATGATCAGTGTTGTCTTTAATGTCGTTTTCTTTGCATTATTTTTTTAAATGAGACAGTTAAACTCTTAACTGGTAAACAAACCCTGTGGCCAAAAGTGATAATAATCACATTATATTAACTGACATTATGTAGCTGCTGAAGTAGAGAAGAATCATGTATGTACTTACAGGGCTGAGCTTCTGTTTCCTTTGAGTAGTTTTTGTTATGTAAATTAAGTTTTTGTAAAGTAAAAAGATGCATCCACCAGGGGTTGTGAAACTACAACAACAAACCGTCAGGATGCTGTGTAAAGAAAATAAAACACACAGTTTGAACATAAGATATGTTGTCTTTGTATCTTTCTTTTGGTCTGACAGGCTGCAGATGTTTTGTGTTGTTGCACTTTTACTTATAAAAAGTCGACCCTGAGTATCAGTTTTTCTCCTTCTGCTGAAGTTAAATAAGAGAAAACTTTCCTCTGACTGCTCGTTTGTTTTCACATGGTTTTATTTGTTTAGTTTGATCGTTTGGTTCAGTTTGTTTTAAAGGTGTTTATCTCCAAACACACAACAATAAAGCAAACAGGACGACACACAGCAGGCAGAGAAAACGTTTGCACTTTTTAATGATAGAAGGAGTGGATGTGATTTCAGGTAAACATTTATTACTGCAGGCAGTTTTTATGTCTTAAAACGTGTCTGAGGGATCATTGAAATTTCAAGTTAACAACCGTAAGTTATTTTACAGATAATTGTATTAATATCTGTGTTTAAAATATGTCTGTACAAGTTTTTTAACTTCAATATGACGCAGACTTTTTACCGTTTTCTTTTCTTTTTGGATTTTTCTTCTTTTAGTTTTACTGTAAGAAAGCAAAAAGTTGCCTTAATTTTACATGTAACAATATGTGTATTTTATATATATATATATATATATATATATATATATATATATATATATCCTTTTAAATAAATTTACAGATTTTAACGTCCATTTTCTGGTTGATATTTGCAAAATAATAGTAGAATAATTAACTTTTTCATGGCATTTGCACAAAATCAAGAAAACCCTGTAAACCATGGGTCTCAAACTCGCGGCCCGCGGGCCCTCGTGACGATATTTTGTGGCCCCCACAAATGATATGAAAGTTTAATGTGAGATTTATGTGAATGGCACTTTACCATGTTGTGTGTGGAAGGTCCCTTTGATTGCTTTTTTTGGTAATTTTGTGTCTTTTTTAATAATTTTCTGTCTTTTTTTTAAATAATTTTCTGTCTTTTTTGGTAATTCTGTGTCTTTTTATTGGTCATTTTGTGTCTTTAAATAATTTTGTGTCTTTTAATAATGTTGTGCCTTTTTTTGGTAATTCTTTGTCTATTTTTGGTCATTTCGTTTCTTTAAGTAATTCGTTTTTTTCTGTCATTTTGTGTCATTTTGTGCGTGTTTTAAAAATAATTTTGTGTCTTTTTTTGGCAATTCTGTGTATTTTTTGGTCATTTTGTGTATTTTTTTTCATTTTGTGTCTTTTTAAAGTAATTTAGTGTTCTTCAGTCATTTTGTTTCTTTTTGTAATTTTGTGTTTATTCTGATTATTTTGTGTCTTTTTTTGGGCATTTTGTGTCTTTTTTAAGTAATTCAGGTTGTTTTTGGTCATTTTGTGTCTTTTTTAATAATGTTGTGCCTTTTTTTGGTAATTCTTTGTCTATTTTTGGTCATTTTGTTTCTTTAAGTAATTCAGTTTTTTCTGTCATTTTGTGTGTGTTTTAAAATAATTTTGTGTCTTTTTTTGTAATTCTGTGTATTTTTTGGTCATTTTGTGTATTTTTTTTTCATTTTGTGTCTTTTTAAAGTAATTTAGTGTTCTTCAGTCATTTTGTGTCTTTTTTGTAATTTTGTGTCTATTTTGATTATTTTGTGTCTTTTTTTGGTCATTTGTGTCTTTTTTTTTTTAGTAATTTTGTCTTTTTTTGGTCATTTTGTGTCTTTTTTAAGTAATTCAGGTTGTTTTTGGTCGTTTTGTGTCTTTTTTAATAATGTGCCTTTTTTTTGGTAATTCTTTGTCTATTTTTGGTCATTTTGTTTCTTTAAGTAATTCAGTTTTTTCTGTCATTTTGTGTGTGTTTTAAAATAATTTTGTGTCTTTTTTTGGTAATTCTGTGTATTTTTTGGTCATTTTGTGTATTTTTTTTCATTTTGTGTCTTTTTAAAGTAATTTAGTGTTCTTCAGTCATTTTGTGTCTTTTTTGTAATTTTGTGTTTATTTTGATTATTTTGTGTCTTTTTTTGGTCATTTTGTGTCTTTTTTTTTTTTTTAGTAATTTTGTCTTTTTTTGGTCATTTTGTCTTTTTTTTTTTTTTTTTTTTTTTTAATTTTGTGTCTTTTTTTGGTTATTTTTTTGGTTACTGCCTCCAGCGGCCCTCAGGTAACCTCAGGTTTTTGTTTCGTTTACAGTGTTGTTGTCTTAGCGCCCCCAGCAGGATCATCAGAGGACTGCAGCTGTCAGGAAGCGCTGTGCCAACTCCAGAGGCGGTTCAAGGTCCGAGCAGGAGCTGCCACCCGCCTCAGGCTGCCCCGTCTCCGGATAAGAAGAATAGACTCTCTCCTGGCTGCCTCTCAGTCATTCAGTCAGTCAGTCAGTCAGTCAGTCCCGTCCTGGGGTGAGGAGGAAGTCAGTCTCAACAAACCCTCGGAGGAGCCTTGAACCTTTGTGTGCGGTCACAGTCACAGTGAGAGAGGAGCGCAGATCTGCTGCTGCACACGATGATCCCCCGGATTGCTCTGAGCTCCCAGCCTCTGCGGAACTGCTTGTTCTCCAGATCTGTTCAGGTTCTGCAGAGACCGTGGACCCGTCAGCCCGGACTGCCTGCAGCCAGCCGGTGAGCCACACACACATCTACTCATATCATTTATTAATAACAAGAATAATTGTCAGTGGAGATTAGGCTACTGTCACTGTCACTAAAGCTCTTGAGGCTGCAGGAGCGAAAGAGAAAGACGTTTTTTTTCCACTTATAACGGTTATAAAAACTCAAAAACAATGTATTCTATCAGATAAAATTCGCGTTGTTTATCGGAAATCGTGCAACAAAATCTCCGCGGCTGCTCTGGATTATCATGTAGCTGTCAACACATTAAAGTTGTAAGTTTCTCCTTCTACTACCCTAAGTATATTAAATGTTGCACGTTGTCGGCTGTGCATTAAATTAACAGTATGTCTCTGCTGTTCCTGTGTGCCAATATGATAAATAATAGGCGATATAATAAAAATGTGGGTTCAGACCAGGTTCAGACGCGGCCGGAAGGGAAGGGGAGGAGACAAAGAAACAACGGGTGTTTTCACCCTTAAAGAACATACTGATCTATTAATAGTTCTTACTGTACGGTTTGTTTTAATTCTTTCAGTGCAGATGTTCAGATTATTGTGTCCACCCCCCGAATTCTTGTGAGAACTCCAACAGAGACTGAGACTTTATACAAATAATACTGTCCCAGCTCCAAAGTTACAAGGCTTTAGGACATTATGATGGTAGAACATTAAGTCCAGTTATGTCTCATAAGCTGTTGCTGCCGTTTGGAGCTTTTGTTACACAGATTTGGTCCTAATTTAATTGTTTCAGCAGTCAAGATATGATAAAAAATGGTCAAAAATAGCTCCAAAATGCCACATTAAGACATTCACACCTTGAGGAACACCGTGCATTTTAAAGATTTCTGCAAGAATTTCATTTTTCTGTTGTTCGATGAGGAGCACTTGTGTTCTGTAACCTGAGAAACCCCCTTATTGTGAATATAATGTTTTAAGCCACAGACTGTTTAGGGACCCCAGGATGAACAAAGATTCACACATTGCACAATCAGCAAAAATACCACATTGCATGCAGGAGAAAAACTGGATGGGGTTTGCCCCAAATTGTTTGAGATTAGCATAAAGTGACATCAGTGTAAGAGGAAACTCGTGGGTAAACATTGAACACCCTTTCATTCAGATAACCTGAGGTCAGAGGTTGAGGGATTAGTTTAAAAATGGACATGGAAAGTTTTCCTTCACAAAAATTGAGCTGAAATTCATGACATAATTGGTACGGATGGAGTCCTTAAACCAGTGTGACACCAGGATCTCCTCACAAAAGGTGAATGAAAACAGCTTGATAGATGTGTTGAAGAATGTTTTAATATCAGTGTGTAATTATAATCTATTAAGCCCTTTTAAGCTTCATAAAGTCAAGGAAAAAATTATTAGACCACCCTTGTTTCCTTCAATTTCTTGTTCATTTTAATGCCTGGTACAACTAAAGGTACACTTTTTTTTTTCACAAATATAATGATAACAACAAAAATAGCTGATAAGAGATTAATTTAAGAGCTGATATCTAGACATTTTCCATGTTTTTTTTTTATAATAACCAAAATCATTATCAAGAAAACCATGGAAAATGTCTAGATATCAGCTCTTAAATTAATCTCTTATTAGCTATTTTTTGTTGAGGTAAAAGTGTGAATGTGTGAGGTATTTTTTATGAATAGAATAGAAATCACTGTAATTTAACATTCAAGACCATTAAGCAATTTAATATTCCTATAAAAAAAATCTATAATGTCCTATTAAATTAATTTACAGATTTAAGGTCCATATATGGTGATTTTTTGTAAAATAAATAAAATAATAGTAGAATAATTAACCTAATAATATCCCCCTTTTTTTCTGATATCTAGACAGTTTCCATGGTTTTCTTGATAATGATTTTGGTTAATATCAAGAAAACCATGGAAAATGTCTAGATATCAGCTCTTAAATTAAACTTTTATCAGCTATTTTTGTTGTTATCATTATATGTATCGAAACAAATTTACCTTTAGTTGTACCAGGCATTAAAATAACAAGAAATTGAAGAAAACAAGGTGATCTAATAATTTTTTCCATGACCGTACATATGTTTTGTTATTCTCTTTTTTACTTGAGTGAACAGGTGAAACACTCAACATATACACAGAGAAAAATAGAAAATAATTGGTTCAATTTACATATAAAATAGGAAGATATTAAAGAAATCTAATCAAATAGCTTTTATTGTCATTATATAGTCAACTATACAACAGAATTGGGAATGCCACTGCTTAAGATGCTAAGTTATGAGTGAAAACATTTATAAAATATGGTAGAACACTGAGCTGAAACAGATACTAAAACAAGGAAGTGTGATGTCATAAATAAATATAAATATAGATAAATTACCATTGAAAATGCTACAAATGGTATAGACGAGGTAGATAGTGTGTCTTGCACATATGCACATTCCTAAGAAACAAATGAAGATTGCAGAAATGACATTAAATTCACATTAATTCTGCAGAAACTCTCCACTCAGCATTTAATTGCATCATAAGTACACAGACTGTTGCACTTGTTGCTCATATTATCTGCAGCAGCGACTCGTCATCACTGTGTTTCTGTGTGAAAGGTGAAGTGACTGTACAACCCGTTTGAACCTGGATCCTGTACATTATCCACTTATCACCGCTCGCTTCAGCAAACAATAAGGTCACGTTAAACTCTCCAAGCAGCAGCTCAGGATGACGAGTCTGCACAGATTTACTGAGTGCATAAAACTCGGGATGCTGCATGCATCAAATTCAGGGTTTATTTATCAGTTTGAGCATAAAATATAGTCTTTGTACAGTTTTTAATTGGATATGTGTCACAAAGAACTCAGTTTTATTTATATTTTAGCTGTGATGGAATGTAACTCAGTACATTTACTCTGGCATACTTGTTCTTTGCTTGAGTATTTCCATTTGATGTAACTTTGTCATTCTACTTTACCACATTTTAGAGGCAAATATTGAACTTTTTTACTCCACTACATTTAGCTGACAGCTTTAGTTACTTCTCAGGTCGAGATTTAACATACAAAAACATCAGTTACACACATTTTTTTAATAATTAGAGCACATAAAAATATATTAAATACTTAATATTATCCCTACCTTGACAACAGTAAAGTGCTGCTCACATTTATTTTAGTTATGGATAACTTTAGTTTAAGTTATGGATAGTGTAAAAAAAAAAAAAAAGAGTAATTTTCCAGAAAGTGACTGCATGATCTTTCAGAGATTTACTGTTTTTTCTGCATTAAGTACAAATGTCATTAAACACACTAATACAGCAATAAGACTAAACACATTTTCAATATAGTTTTGCTTTAACATCAATAGCTGCAGTATCGTTTTAAATGATGTGCAAACAATTTGTTTTTGTTTTTTAATAGTAAAAGGGGCGTGGCTAATTAAAAAAGGCAGGACTTTATGAAATATTGATATGTAGAGCTGTTCAGTGGTGGACCATCATCATGCATAACAAATTTGAGGCAGATTGGACAATGTATGGTCAAGTTATACAGTCTCGTGTTTTATGAAAAAACGTCATATTTTGCCGACATGTCACACCCGCATAGTGTGACGGTCTGCAAAGCTTTTGATAACTTGAATAACTTTTGATGTCAAAAGTCTTTTGATGGTACTGAACAACTCCGAAGTCGATTGGATTAAATCTGTAGGTAGAGTTTGTTAAAGTATGTGATGTGGAAATGGCGAAAAACGTCTAAAATGCCATTTTCGATCCAAGAAGGCCGTCTTCCTCTATGTTTTTGGGCTTCTATGGCTTCTTGAGACTTTTTGGTGCATGATACATGTATGTACCAAATTTCGTGTCTCTACGACAAACCTGTGTGAGGGGCTAAATTCTAGGGGGCGCTAGTGGGTCATTTTTCCTCGCCCATTTCTGAGACTAATGAAAAACTTAAATTTTCAGCGTGATTGAATTTTGCCCCAAGTTTGGTGAGTTTTGGAATATGATAAAGACCTCAAAAACACAATTGATTTGCCGTAATAATAAACAGACCAATTTCAATAAGGTCCTTGCACTGTTAGTACTTGGGCCCTA